>NC_140489.1:56085122-56645122 GCF_964271855.1 Acomys minous
TGCAATTCAACCACAGTCTAAAATACAGATCAACCGCTCATCAAACTAATTTCTGCTTGCAACAGGCAAAGACCATCAGAGATAACCACAGAGCATCAAAATGCAGAGAACAAGAGATCCTGTGAGGCTCGGTCCCAAGGGATAAGTCTACAATACAATCCCTGCACCTATAGTTTCAGAAGAGAGGGAAGAATGATCGTGAGAGCCAAAGGAACAGGAAGTTTGCTGTGTCTCCTAAAAGTGTCAGCAACTTTACCCATGAAGTCTCATCAGCATGGCTAGCTGCCTAAACAAGACCTGGACAGTGATGACGGGCGTACTAACATTGGACGGAGAGATCTTATGGGTCCCCAACCCTAGGCAAAGAACCACAGGCAAAGATGGAATGCCAAGGAATGATGAAAGCAAAAGAAATAGCTTTCCCCTGAGAAGAGCCTCCCAGGTGGCTATCTGATACCAAGTGGTCAGCTCTGAGATTATATGCATACAGGTAACATTATATGGACTAAGCATATTATATGTGTGTGTGTGTGTTTGTATGTATGTATTATGTGTGTGTGTGTGTGTGTGTGTGTGTGTGTGTGTGTGTGTGTGTGCGCGCACATGCATGTGTGTAACAACTGAGGAAAAGGAGGTGATGAATTTGAGAGATCAAGGGAGTATGCATGAGAGAGGTTGGAGGGGAGAAAAAGGAAATGGAAAAATTATGTAATTATAATTTATAAAACTAAGTGTTAGTATAAAAATAAAAAGTACAGTACAGATCAAGCCTATTTTATAATTAATTCTGAATTGATGAGAAAATGATACTGTACTTTCCTAAACCAGTATAATCTACAATCTAAATGCTTACTCTTATTCCCACAGATAAGTGAAGCTCTAAACCCTCACCAAAGGAAAGTCTTTCTGAAGTACAGGGAGATTCACAAGTGACCAAAATGCAAAGAACAGTGACCTTGAGCTTACAAATCTCAAGGCTCAGGAAACATCAAAAAGAGGGGTGGGAAGACTGTAAGAGACAGAAGACCAGGTTGTCTTTTGAGAGACTGTGTCTACTAGAAATGACAGAGAGCTACACTCATGAAATATCAACGATATAGCTACCTAAACAAGACCTGAACAAGTACAACATGAATTGGCATGCCAACAAGAATGGGGTAAATTGTGCAATTCCCCACCCCTAGGTGAAGAGCTCCAGGCAATTAAAGACTGCTGAGAGGCAACTGCTGTTCCCTAAAGATGAAGTTAAATGGTTATTTAATCTCAAATGGGCAGCCCTAAAAACATATACCACAAGTAACAATAAAGGAACAGGTTTTTGTTTATATATTTATTTTCACATATATGTAACAACAATAATTAAAGAATAAGAGGAAATAGATTCAGGAGGGAAGAGGGAACATGGGAGGATTTGGAGAGAGGAGTGGGAAGGAGGAAATTATGTAATTATAATTTAATTAAGTTTAAATTTGTCTAAAGCTTATACAACCATCATATATAATAAACTTGACTTTTTCCTAAAAAAAAAAATTATATATGTGGGTGGGCATGGGCGTGTGTGTGTGTGTGTGTGTGTGTGTGTGTGTGTGTGTGTGTTTACAACTTATAGAGGTCAGTTCTCTGGGTTCTAAAGATGGAACCCAGGTCGTTAGGCTTGGTAGCAAGCACCTTTGCTGTCTCTCCAGCCCATAATATTGAAATCTTGACAGAAAGCTATTTAAGAAGCATTCAACACATCAGATCTCTAAATCCCTATGTAGGCTTCCCTGTGGCATGCTTCAGTGAAGTGCCAGTCTTCAGTTTCGCCTTCCTACAGAGCTGCTCTTAAAATACCTATTATAAGGGGTTTTTTTGACTAAAGAATTTTTCTATGGAATATATCAGAGAATGTAGCAGAAGGAAAAGATTTAATATAGGAATACACAAGATGTCCAAGAGTGTTCAACTGTTTGAAGCCAAATGTTTACTGAAGGAAGGATCAGGGTTGGGAAAGGATGACTGTCATAAGCTAGAAGGCAGATGCACGTAGTTAATATAACAAATGTTACCTTTTATTATGCTGCCGGTCATCACACAAGGGCCACACTCTAAATCCCTAACTACAGTCCTGAGGCTGTCTCCCAAAGGCTGCTCACTTGGGCAACTTATCTTAGGCCCAGTCTCTAACAGAAGTATTTTATTTGAGGGTCAGGATCCTGAGGGAGACTCCACAGCTGAAGGAAAGATCAAGGTGGCATCTCTGCAAATGTGCAGAGCAGATCATTGTTCTCGGTCTCTGAATATTTAATGTCCAGTGAGCATAATAGGGTTCTCGGACTGTGGTTATCTTGAGTGATGTTACTGAATTTTGGTTATCAGGTGCAGCCTGGGTGTAGTGGGGATGCTGACTAAGCTATTTTTCCACGTCAAAAAGGCATTTTTACTATGCTCATTATAACACCAGAGTGAGTGTGACTCTGGGACACAGATCAACACACCCTATTCACAGGTCAACAAGTTCATCACCTAAATAAGTGGATGAAATGGAAATCAAAGTTTCACTGAAGCACTAATGTGTTCTCTATCCACATCTCTGAATGCCATAGACTAGGTAAGTAATAGTAAACAGAAATGTGTTTGGCTCGTGGTTCTGGAAGGCAAAGAAGTCCAAGAGCAAGAAAGTGAAATGGGCTGAATGTAGTATTACAAAAACCCACGTTGAGATGATCATCCCATTCCTTTGATAAACACATTTAGCCGTTCATAAAGCCTAAGCTTTCAATGGCTTAATAACCTCTTGGCAGATTCCCCTTCCCAACACTTTCACATTGAGCATTAAGTTTCCAACATAAAAACTTTGAGAACTGGCTGCTCAGATGGCACAGCAGGGAGCGATGTTTGCTGCCAAGCTTAAGTTCCTTCCCTGGAAACCACATGGTAGACAGAGAGAACCAACTGACACCCACAGCTTGTGCTTAGATCTCCAAACTTAATCCTTCACGCATACACACACACACACACACACGCACACGCACACGCACACGCACACGCACACGCACACGCACACATACACGCATACACACACAATAAATAAATAAATAAATAAATAAATAAATAAATAAAGTAATTCAGAAAAGAACTTTGAGGAATATATTCACAACATAGTTTTGGCCCACACAGAAGACTTTTTCAGACCTCCCTGATACAGACAGTGACAAAGGATGACTTTCAGAGGAGAGAGGGCACCAAACTAAGAGCCATGTCAGACCTAACTGCAGAAGTAAGTTTCCCCGGACAAAGAAAGCTCAGACAGAGTCTTCAGGACAGCCAGTGAGCTCTTCCACCTCCCACATGCCAAGCCATCTAAGCTGTATTGTCAAGGCCAGTGCTTTCCTGCTGGTGTCTTGGTATATTTTACTGATACTTTCAACCCCTTCCTTCCCCTTACATGGTAGGAAGCTCCAATTTTCTGTCCTTAAAACACCCTCTATTGTACTTGTCACTTTCCTAAGGACATATTCATAGACATTCTTAGTGTCAAGTCATTTTTTAAAATTTATTTAGTTATTTATTCACTTTACATCCCAATTGCAGCCCCCTCCCTCCATCTCTCTTCCCCCATCCTTCCTCCTCTACCCCTCAGAAAAAGGGAGCCCCCTTCCCCTAGCTCACTCCTGCCCATCCAGTTGTGTCAGTGTCCTGGCATGGCAGCCCACCAATGGGAAGTAATCAAAAAGCATACATCAGGGAACTTGTCATAGACAGCCTCGGCTCCAATTTTTAGAGGACACACATGAAGGCCAAGCTGCCTATTGGGTACATATGTGTAGGTCTCCTAGATCCAGCTCATACATGGTCCTTGGTTGGTGCTTCCATCTCTACAAGCCCCCCTAGGCCCAGGTTAGTTGGCTCTGTTGGTCTTTTTGTGGAGCTCATGTCCTCTCTCTGGGTCCTTCTATCCTTCCCCCCACTCTTTCACAAGTCTTCCTAAATTCGACTTGACAATATGTGTCAAGTCATTTTATAAGCTGGCAACTCCCAATGCTACACCTCCTACACCAGAGATCTACACCTCTACAGTCTTTGGTACAACTTTACCCCTCAAATGCAGTGCACATAAGATTCAACTGCTTGTTTATCTTGAATAAGTCCAGTGATGAATTCAGGTTTGTTAGTTAAAAATCCTAGGCCCATTTGAGGGTCAGTTTGGAAACCTAATACAATAGACGTTTCCTAAAATATATACATATATAAAGGCAATCTAAATAAAATCACCAAATAGTCCGGGAAACAGTCTCAATTTGCCAACTCTTGTCACCAAATGAAGCTTCTAGTATTGGGATTTGGTTACATTTAGTTGAGTTGTTGGCCAAAGGGATTCCATGGGAATTCCCAAACAAACCAGGCTGTTGCCAAGACTGTAGGTTGTTCTCAACAAACTGACAGGAAGGCCCCGTTGCTGAAGACGGCACCTACACAACTCAGTGAACATGGAGAAATCAAGCTGGCCCCTGTTTGGCCACTCAGAAAAGGACCGAGGTTCAGTGATAGAGCTTGTCTCAAAAAGTAAGGTAGAGATGAGATTGAGGAAGACATCATAACCTCAGGCTTACTCACGTGCCTATGCAGAGCCTTTACCACTACTTTACAGTGTCTTTGGTACAGGAAGTTACTCTGCACATTACCAAAGAAATGTAAACACCAGCCCAGCCATAAACACTGATTTAAAATGGTGACCTACCTGCAAGATATCCTAGTGCAATGGTGACACAAGGCTTGTGGGAGTGACCATTCAATGTCTTATTTGATTTAAGGCCCACTCCACAAGATGGAACCCATACCTCACACTGCTTGAGTGGTCAAGAACCTGAGTCTAGATAGCCCACAGACCTAGGAGAAAACCAAATACTACTGTTCTGGAAGGAAAAAAATCATAGTAATAAAATAACTCCTAATGACATTCTTCTGTAATTTTTGATCAGTCTCTTGCTCCACCATTATCAAAAAAATTTCCTCCTACATCAGATGGGAACAAGAGACTCACAAGCAGACCTTATTCAGACAGTGAGAGATTTTGTAACACTCAGCCCTAAGTGGGATATCTCTGTCAATTGCATAGAAGATTAACTTGTGTGTGCATGTATGTGTGAGTGTATGTGTGCTTTTATATTGTTTATTCTTTTCCCCTTCTCCCTTTTCTTGTTTCTCTCACCCCATCTTTCTCCTTCTGATTCTTCTTCCCATCTGCTTTCATGTCTACAGCATCAGGTCACCCTGTTTCCCCTTTAGACATCATTTTCCTTCTCATGACCAGTTTTATACACATATATGTAAACTAAGAGTCACATGTGAGAGAAAACATATGGTGTTTGCCTTCCTAAATGTTGGTTACTTAAAGTTAACACACTAAAACTATATCTCCCATATGACTTATCAGGCATATACCCAAAGGACTCCCACAGAGATAATGAGCACATTCATGTTTATTGCTGCACTATTAACAATAACTAAGAAATAAAACCAACTTAGATGTCCACAAGCAGATTAATAGATAATGAGAATGTGGCACAGGAGCAGGGAAGATGGTTCAGTGGGCTGAGTGCTTGCTACACAAGCATCAGGACTTGAGTTCAGATCCTCAGAACCCACACAAAAGCCCATGAAGGAAGCACATGCCTCAAACCCCTGCATTGGATGTCAGAGACAGGAAGATCCTGGGAGCCTGCCGTTTGACCACTCAGAAAAGGATCCAGGTTCAGTGACAGAGCTTGTCTCAAAAAGTAAAGTAGAGATGAGATTAAGGAAGCCATCGTAACCTCTGGCTTCCTCACATGTCTACGCAGGTGATCATAGTTGCATACATGCATATCACACACACACACACACACACACACACACACACACACACACACACATGAAAAGAAAAGGAAGGGAGAAAGAGGAAAATAAAATATGGTACTGTCCTCCTTTCATCCTGTGTCTTTGATAAAACAATCTGAACAAAAAGCAGCTTAGAGGAGGAAGGATTTATATGGCCTATGCTTCCATGTCACAACCCTTCAATGAGGAAAGTCAGAAGGGGGACTTGAATCAGGAACCATGAAGGAAGGCTGGATGAAGCTTCTCTGATGACAAGTGGGCTAAGCATCAATTTCTGAGTATAATAGAATATCATTGGGAATCATTTCATTGAGGTTGGTTGGTTGGTTAGTTGGATTTTGGGGGTAAGAGGGGACAGTCTTGTTTGGTTCTATATTAGGTCCCTGAGCTGTCCAGCCTGTGAGTCCTATCCCTCCAGGCAGTGTCAGGGGTGGGCTTTCTTTCACGACATGGGTCTCAAGATGGATCAGTCATTGGCCACTCCCCTAATTCCTGTGCCACCTTTGCCCCCGTACATCATACTGGCAGGACAAACTGTAGGTTAAAGGTTTTGAAGGTTGGATGGTCCTTCCAATTCCACTGGAAGCCTTACATAGTTTCACAAGATGGCTGGTTCAAGCTTACTATCCTCCATTACTAGGAGTCTTAGTTAAAGTTACCCTTGTAGATTCCTGACAGTTTCCATTGCATTAGGTTTCTAACTCACCTCACAAAATGCCTCCCAATTCCAGTACTCTCTCCATCCATTGCCCCCCGACACATGATCCCTCCTCTTCCTGTCCCCACCCACCCCCACTCTACCTGCAATATCTTTTCTATTTCCCTTTCCCAGGGAGAGTCATGTGTGCCCCCTTGAGTCCTCCTTTTTACTTAGCCTCTCTGGATCTGTGCGTTGTACATGATTATCTTTTACTTTACAGCTAACACCCACTTGTAAGTGAACTATATACCATGTTTGTCTTTCTAGATCTGGATGACCCCACTCAGGATGATTTTTTTTCTGGTTCCATCCACTTTTCTACAAGTTTCATGATGTCATTTTTATTAATTTATTCAGATTACATCTCAATAGGTATCCCGCTCTCTCCAAAACTTTAAACATGAATGGGTGTTGGATTTTGTCTTAGATGCTTTTTATGCACCTAAGGAGATGATCATGTGTTTTTTTTTTCTTTCAGTTTGTTTATATGGTGGATTACATTGATGTATTTCCATATATTAAACCATCCCTGCATGCCTGTAATGAAGCCTACTTGGTCATGGTGAATGATATCTTTGATATTTTCTTATATTCAGTTTGCGAGTATTTTATTAGTATTTTTGTGTCAATGTTCATAAGAGAAATCGGTCTGAAACTCTCTTTTTTTGTTGAGTCTTAGTGGGGTTTAGGTACTAATATGACCGTGGCCTCATAGAAGGAATTTCATAATGTTCCATCCATTTCTATCTTTTGGAGTAGCTTGAAGAGTATCGGTATTAGCTCTTTTTGAAGGTCTGGTAGAATTCTGAGCTTAAACCATCTGGTCCTGGGATTTTTTGTTTGTTTGTTTGTGTGTGTGTTTGGGAGATTATTAAGGACTGTTTCCATTTCTCTAGGAGAAATGGGACTATTTAATTTGTTTATCTGATTTTGATTCAATTTTGGCAAGTGGAATCAATCAAGAAAATTGTCCATTTCCCTTAGATTTTCAAATTTTGTGGCACATATGCCTTTAAAGCAGGATCTTATGATTCTTTGTATTTCTTGAGTGTCTGTTGTTATGTCTCCCTTTTCATTTCTGATTCTGTTGATTTGGATAGTGTATCTCTGCCTTTTAGTTAGTTTGGCTAATGGTTTGTCTATCTTGTTGATTTTCTCAAAGAACCAGGTCTTGGTTTTGTTGATTCTTTGAATTGTTCTCTTTCTTTCTAATTTATTGATTTCAGCCCAGAGTTAGGTTATGTTGAGATGTCTACTCCTTTTGGGTGTTTCTTTTTTCTTTTTTTTTTTCTAGAGCTTCTAGATGTGTCATTAAGTAGCTTATAAGGGCTGTTTCCAATTTCTATATAAAGGCACTTAGTGCTATGAATTTTCCTCTTAGAACTGCTTTCAGTATGTCCCACAAATTTGGATATGTTGTTCCTTCATTTTCATTGAATTTCAGGAAGTCCTTAATTTCTTTCTTTATTTCTTCCCTGATCCAGGTGTCATTAAGTAGAGAGTTGTTTAGTTTCCATGAGTGAGTAGGCTTTTTGTTATTTCTCTTGTTGTTGAAGTCCAGCCTTAGACCATGGTGATCTGATAGGATGCAAGGTATTATTTCAATCTTCTTGTATCTGTTGAGGCTTGCTTTGTGACCTATTATGTGATCAATTTTGGAGAAAGTTCCACGGGGTGTTGAGAAGAAGGTATACTCCTTAGTGTTTGGGTGGAAGGTTCTATAAATATCTATTAGATCCATTTGATTCATGACCTTGGTTAATGATGTTATTTCTCTGCTTATTTTCTGTTTCAATGACCTATCCTTCAGTGAAAGTGGGGTCTTGAAGTCTCCCGCTATTAATGTGTGGGGATCAATATGTGGTTTAAACTTTGTTAATAGTTCTTTTACAAATGTGGGTGCCCTTGTACTTGGAGAATAGATGTTCAGAATTGTGATGTCATCTTGATTGATTTTACCCTTGATGAGTATGAAGTGTCGTTCCTCATCTCTTTTGATTAGTTTTGGTTGAAAGTCTATTTTATTAGACATTAAAATGGCTATACCAGCTTGCTTCTTGTGACAGTTTGCTTGGAATATTTTTCCAGCCTTTTACCCTGAGGTAATGTCTGTCCTTGTGGGTGAGATGTGTTTGTTGAATGCAGAGGGTCTGTGTTGGATCTTATTTCTGCATCCATTCAGTTAGTCTATGTCATTTTATTGGAGAATTGAGACCATTGATGTTGAGAGATATTAATGACCAGTGACTGTTAAGTCTCTTCATTTTTAATGTTTGTTACAGTAGAGACTTTGTGTGGTTGTGTTTTTGTGATGGTGTAGTTATCTATTTCCTGTGTAGTTTTGGCTGTGGCTTGTCCCTTTAGGGTGGAGTTTTCCTTCTAGTAACATCTGTAAAGCCAGATTTGTGGGTAGGTACTGTTTGAATTTGTTTTTGTCATGGAATATTTTGTTTTCTCCATCAATGGTTATTGATAGTTTCTCTGGGTATAGTAGTCTGGCCTGGCATCTGTGGTCTCTTTGGGTTTACAGGACCTCTGTCCAAGCCCTTCTGGCTTTTATGGTCTCTGCTGAGAAGTCGGGTGTAATTCTGATAGGTTTGCCATTGTATGTTACTCTGCCATTTTCTCTTGCCTCTTTTAATATTTTTTCTTTGTTTTGTATATTTTGTGTTTTTATTATTATATGGCAGGAAGATTTTCTTTTCTGGTCTATTCTATTTGGTGTTCTGTAGGCCTCTTGTATGTTTATATGCATCTCCTTCTTCAGATTGGAGAAATCTTCTATGTTTTTGTTGAAGATATTTTCTGCACCTTGGAGTCACGCATCTTCTCTTTCCTCAATGCCTATCATTCTCAGGTTTCGTCTTTTTATGGTGTCAGTGATTTCTTGGATGTTTTGTGTCAGGAATTTTTCAGATTTAGCCTTTTCTTTGATGGTTGTTTCGAGTTCTACGATTCTATTTTCAAGTCCGAGATTTGTTCCTTCATTTCTTGGATTCTGTTAGAGGAGGTCACCGCTGTGTTGCTTGCTTTCTTCTCTAAGGCCTCTCAGTCCCATTTTTCTTCTGTCTGTTCCTTTATCATAGTTTCCATTTTCATCTTCCGATCTTAAACTGTTTTATTGATTTCCTTCATCTGTTTGTTTGTATTTTCCTGAAATTCTAGTGCTTCTCTATAGCTCTCTTTTATGTCTTCAACCTGTTTAGTTGCATCCTCCTGCATTTGTTTACAGATTTTATTCGTTTCTTCCATTATCATCTTCCTTACCAAAGATCTGAGATCATTTTCTTGTATTTCGATTGTGTTTGGGTTCTCAGGGTTGCTTTCTTTGGGATATCTGGAATCTAGAGATGCTGAATTGTTTTGGGTTTTGCTGTTTGCATTCTTATGTTGTCCTTTATCATTTTGCTGTCTCTAATGTTGGGAGGTAGCTTCTGGTGTCCTTCACTGGTCATTGAGAGTGGATTGTTGGTGAGTGATTATAGTCCGCATGCCCTTGCCTGTGGGGATCAGGGAGTTCTTCCGGGGAACAGGCAGGTGACATTGTTTCCCCTGAAGGAGACTTTGCTCTACATCTTAGGCTCCTGACTGGGTCAGCAGAGGTAGGCTTCTGCCTTATTCTCTTCATGCTACTGAGGCAATTCATACTAGCTGTGTTGGGGCCACTGTTTAATTTTCTGTCCTGACAACTCGGCAGTCCAGCGTCTCCCAAGCACATGGGAGACTCTGCTGGGCCATGCAAACAGGCCAGGCCAGGCTTTATCTGGCCAATTGTACAGGCCCAGACTGCTGTGATCTGCAGTCAGGTTCTTGCCAGGACCAGTCTAGATAGCTCACCTTTGGCTATTCAGTCACACTGAGTTGGAGCTGTGTTCAGACCCCCTTCCAGACCCCTCATGGCTGTCCAGTCTCTTCCAAGAGTGTGGGAGACCCTTCCAGGCATGGGAACTGCCTGGGCCAGGTTCTATCTGCCCAATTTTACAGGCTCAGTCCACCGTAGCTAGCAGCCTAACTTCGGTCTGGTCCAGTTCAGACTGCATGCGCAGTGGCTGGGCAGCATGTTCACAGCCACCTGGGCTTCTCTGCTGCCCCTGGGGCCCTCCATAGACTGAGATGGGGCAGGTGGGGCTGTCTGAGGATAGATTCACCTGTTTCCCTGAAACTTCCTCAGGCCAGGAGCTCTGATGTTCCACCGTCCCACATACCAAATTCAGGTTATAGAAGCCGGCTGCATTCTATAGGTGGGTTCCAGTCCAGAGTCTGGGGAGTAAGTTCAGGTCTTCTGTGGGCTGTTGGTTGACCCGGAGTGAGACCCATCTGTGGTCTGCACTGTACAGGACACCACTCACCAGTTCTCTGGTTCTCACAGTCTGTGGCTCCCAGTCTGGTCCCTGGTCTTCCTGTGGACCAGATACAGTGTGTGAGAGGCGCTGCCATCTTGGAAACTCCTCTCCAGAACTCATGATGCCATTTTTTAACAGCTAAGTAATAATCCATTGAAAAATATATCACATGTTTTTTTACCTAGTTGTGGAACTCTTTCCAGTTTCTGGCTATCACAAAAAGCTGCTATGAACATATCTGAGCAAATGTCCTTGTGGTAGGATGGTGCACAGCATCCTTTGGTTATATGCCCAGGAGTGGTTTATATAGCTTATGGTCACTTGCCTGTGCTGCCCACAGTGGGATGGCCCTTCCTAGGTCAATCATCAATCAAGAAAATGTCCTTACAGGCATTCCCATAGGTTATTGTGATCTAACAAAATCTTTCCATATGACTCTGTATGTGTCAAGATGACAATAAAAAAAAAACTAACCAAATGGGTACATATTAACAGGAAAATTTTGTTCAGCCATAAAATAAAAAGAAAATCAGAACATAGCATATGCAAAAAAAAATATGGAACTAGAATTACATTAACACATTGATTTTAATTATGGAATCACATGTTGTCTCTCACACAAGCCCATAAGTTCCCTGGTGACAAGCTGCATCCAACACTGAAAGGACATTGTACAATGGGTAAGATGTGTCAGACAATTAGACTGGTAAGATGGTAGTGGAAGACTGACTCAACAGAACATCTCAATGACCATATGTCAAGGAAAAAGTCTTCCATTTTACTTACAATCAGCTATAGGCATACCCACTCCTTAAATAATATTTGAAATAGAGTAAAGGCCACTGTTTTAAGCTCACACTAGCCATAAGAGTGAGATTTTGATGTCACATCAGATTTTCTCTGTGTTCACCTTTAATGTATTAGTCCACACCTTCTTTCTGTTTTTGTTTTTGTTTTTGTTTTTGTTTTTGTTTTATTATTCATCAAATGGACTCACACAGAAGATGACTGGGCAAGTTTTAAAGTCAGATAAATCTGGGTCTGTGTTTCAATTCCTCCCTGGTAACATGGAACATAGGAGAGTTACCTCAGCCTTCCTGGGTCTGCTTCTTACCCTAAAATAGAATCAACCATTGTATCCCCCTTGGTATGTGAAGTAGAATGGATAATGCACATAGAGCACTAGCTGTAATGCCTGGAAGACATGTGTTAAGAACCGGTCTTTAACATCCAGGCACATGATGACGGGGATCATACTCTATGAAATACAATCAAATACTACTCCTGAATTTAGCACAAAAGTAACACAGAGACAAAATATTGAGCTATATAGCACCTACTGTGAGGCGGCATTTGAAACTGGGCTGAAGAAAAGAAAAATGTTCAATCACCTGAATTCGTCTGGCCTCACTAATTTTCTTATAAATTAATCATAGCTGGTTAATCATCAATTAAGAATGCACTGTGTACTTTGGTTGACACTAAATTATGAAAGGCCAATCTAAACTTCAGCATGTCACTCTGCAGACAACTTCCTTCACTTGTCAATCTTAAATTGATCACACAGTTCTGAAGATTCTCAGTCCAGAGAAGCAGACAACAAATACATTTGGAAACCTCATCCTGCTAGAAAACAAAAAGGCAATCTGCATAGACAGCATGTTATATTACCGTAGCTTATTTGGAAATGATTAGTTTACAGTACTTAATGTTTAATTTTCTTTAAGCAAATTATAAAATCCAAATGGCTTTTCAAACTCTTGATTGAAAGACTTTTTTTTAATTTACAAGAGTGACAAAGTTGACACAGTAGTTCATTCTTAATTTTCTTTTCAATCACACCATTGCCAATATAATGCCCCAAAAAAGGAGCATGATCCTGAAAAATAAAAGCAACCAAGTCCAAGAGCAGGTGCTCCCTAACTCTGCCCACATTCCAGTCCAACCCTGCTATTCCCAGAGTTCAGACACACATGGAATCTAAATTTAAAAGAGTTTTAAAATACACTAGTAAGTTTTGTAAACAAAATTAAGGAAGGCTTGCAACTGAGTTCAAGGCCAACCTTTTGGCATGAGTGCCAAACCAACCAAGGCTACAAACTAAGATACCAACTTTATAATCTACACATGATAGATACATAGATAAATAGATACATAGATACATAGATAGATAGAGAAGATAAATGACAGATAATAAATAAAAATACATAACATATTTATATATGTATATACACACATATATACATATATGCATACATTTATAGAAGTCATATGCAACTATCCTAATTTGCTTTCTGTTGCTATTAGAGAGACAAAATAACCAAAAGCAATTTGAGGATGGAAAGAGTTTATTTCATCATACAGATTACATCGAGTCCATCATGAAGAGAAATCAAAGAGGTAGGAACTGAAGCACAGACCATGGACAAATGCTGCTTACCAACCTGCTCCTCATGGTTTGATGAGTTTGCTTTCTTATAGAACCCAGGACAGCCAATCCTGAGATGGCTCCACCCACAGTGGAACAGGTACTCTCATATCAATCATTAATCAAGAAAACGTCCCACAGAATTACCTTCAGGCCAATCTGATGAAGGTATTTTCTCAAACTTCCATCTTTCCAGATAATTCTAGTTTACATCAAGCTGAAAACAAAAAACCTAACCAGCACAATACAAATCCCTGGATACATATACCACCAAGACAACTGATAAAAGGAAACCTATTCCACTTCGACTTTTGGCTTTACATGTAATTTTTACCCACTTTCTTTCTTTATCTTCCTACCCACATTTTTTAAAGCAGTAATTTCCATTTTACTGTCTTGAAAATATTACAAACTCAGTCCCAGTATTTTCTCTTATCTATCTTTTTCCAAAAACTTCCCTAAGTTTACTTTTAACTTTAAAATGCTGTGAGTCTACTAGGTCATAGTTACTTCAATGAATTTAAAGACAATTTGTCCAAAAGGCCCCTGGCTCACAATATCGATTTTATCTACGAGCAATAAACAACTGTATGTGCAGGTGAAACATCAGCACAAGATTCTTTATAGCCTTAAAGAAAAGAAGCATCTTGATGTCAGGTTCCAGGGGCAAGTTAGAAAGTGGAAAGGCCAGGACAGCAGAGGCTGCATGGGGAGGAGAGCCATGCAGAGGGGAGCTAGAGGGTCAAAGTCAAGGGTGCTTCCCATTGTACATTCCACGGACAAGCCAAGGTTGATTGGAAAACAGGAGCAGAAATCTCCACCACAAGGAGAGAAGAGAGGCCAAAAAATGGAAATGATCAGAAGAGAATAGCATATCAGGGTTTATAGACCTTAAACTAAACCTGAAAATCACATGCAAAGAGTTGCCCCATGTGAACAGACATGTCACAAAGCTGAAATGTGCTATTAAAAATACCTTGAGAGTCAAGACTTTTCCCAATCAAAATTATACAAAAAGAGAAAACTTTGAGGCTTCTCCCTATGCCGCTTGATCTGTCTTAGCATTCTCTTTGTTCTCCACTACTCCCAAGCCTCAGCACTTACCAGGCAAAACTGCTTTCCTTATAAAACTTCTAAAAACAGGAGCTAAGGAGCTAAGCCTGGGTGTGAGAGTCAACAGCCGGAGTGTGAATCCTTCCCTCCAGACAAGTGAGGAAACCAAGCAGTTGCCAGGCGCTGGTAGGGGAAGCTTCAACTACCTTCTACAGAGCCTGCCTTACAATCCAAACCAGGAAGTTACTTCTCTTCCTCCCTACTTCCAGGAAGGGGATCCCCTCACAACAGGAGCAGAATAACTGCCAGTCAGCTTATTGTTTCACTCTCAGTTAGTACAAATGACTGCTGGTGTTTTAATCGGTCATCACTTCTGTCATCACATAAAGAAAAGAAATAGAAACACCACACTTTAAACATAACAGAAAAATATACTCTGTGGTAGGGAAGCAAGTGAACAGGAAAGCTATGTATGATGTAACCACGGGTAGGTGTTCTCTAGAAGAACCCGTAATACATCTTTCCCTAGCACTTAGAACACAGATTCACATCTGAAACCTGAGAAGCATTCACCTAACAAGGGTTTCTGCTCCAAAAGATCAGAAAAGAAGGGAAGCTCTTTCTTGAGGCAACGCTAAGGCCTTCAGGTTTACTCAATAACTGATAAAATCCATTCTGTTCTAATGTAGAAAATAGTATATGGGAGCGGGGTGGGGAATGTGACTTTCTTTGCTGGAAATGATAACTGAAATACAGGTCTAGAAACCAGCCTGATTGCAGGGTCCCAAGAATGAGACCTGATGCACTGGTGATTCTGTAATATCTTCCTTGCTGAGTCTTATGATGACTCATAAAAGAAAACGGTGCCTGTGGGAAGTGGAGGCAGAAAAAGAAACCTGATTTACACCATCTCCTCATTTATATGGATGGATTTTCGTGAGTTAGTCACTGCTAATCTATGACTATAGGGTTACTTTATAAATTCCCATTGAAATGAACCAGTGTAATTATCCACGAGATTCATGCATATTTTTTAAAACCCCAAGTTTTGTCTCCATTATACTCAGACAAGTTCTCGCTGCTCAGTCATGGTAAGGAGGAGTACATTAACCCCCACTGTGAGGGAGGGGCTACGTTATTGTGGAGTGTCTTCAAGTGTTCCTGATTACTCATCACCTACAGTGCACAACATTTATAAATCGTCTGAAACTTAGATTTAGTTCTTCTACAGTCTCATTGTAGAACAATCTTGGAAAGAAATTGAAGTTCCGTGACTGATGTGTCCTATGGACAGTCTTAGCTCAGTGCAATTCCAAGCCTGGATAGACCAAGAAAAGGCTGCTTGACTAGTAATGGACTCTAGAAAAATTCATACAACTTAATTTCCACTAAGATAGTCTTAAGCTTGACTTGTATTGCAAGGGCTGGCATGGCCATCCAGAAGGCCAGCACAAATAATCTCGTGTCCTTACTAAACAGTAAGCTAAAAGGCTAGGAGGGAAAGAACTCAGAGGTTGTGTCAGGAAATCAACCTCTTACTGCAACCTTGCAGGTAATCTGGAAGTGGGCAATCTTATTTTGATATCCTTAGCTTGGTCTTTCTGGACTGTTTCTCCAACGCCATGAGTTACCTGCCTCTTTTTCTCTATTAACTTCTCTAGAACTTCCTGTTCTTTCCTCAATTAAAACATGCCTTCAAGAAAATCTTAGTGTCGGCTGCATACATCTGTGTTTGAGGACCCTAATATGGTCATTCTGAAGGGCATGCTGTGCTAGCTGGACTGAACTCTACTGTTCCCTCATGCAGAAGGCATTTTTTTTAAGTTTTAATAACATGGGTGAAAAAGGTTATGGAGTGTTGGGCAAGGGATTTGCATTGGTTTGCTTAAAATACACAAATATTTTGGTTGCCTGTTTCCTTGAATTTAAGTCTACACTTAAAAATCCCATATTCTGTTCCCAAAAATAAATTCTATATGTGTCATACTGAAGGACACTCCAATGTAATATCCCTAAATGAATGTGCTTCTTGTATCATAGGAGAAATTACATGGAGCCCCAGGACCAGGGGGTGAAGTCTGGAAGAACAGTGCTCAGGATGGTGCTGATTTCTGAGGGACATTGTTTTTCCCACTTGTAGAATGAAACTCAGTTTAATCCAAAAGACAGATGAAAATGGAAAACCTTTTTGAAAGCCTTATCTATGCAGGGCAATGATAACAGCCTAACACAATCTAGAAAAGACCTAACCCCTTTGATGAATGGTGCGTAAATAAACGAATTGCAAACAGACATTTTCATGCACTGTGTGTCCATCCTTTATTGTTTCAGGGTCACTTCGATGTTGAGGCATTTTAAAAATGAAGCTGTCCTCTACAATATAGACTCACACAGAGAAAGAGGCATCTCTAAAATTCATCATTCACCCCAGAGAATATCCTTCTTAACTAGGCATCCTGTGAATACACAACTTAATATTTCATTTTGATTTACAGTCAAGAATTCTGAACAAAGATGAATATAATTTATACAAAGTCACCTTCATGCAAATGGCAATTTTTGAAGAAAGTGGCAATGTCTGTTCCCCAATGAAGAGTTTCTTCATTTTTCCTGAGAGTCCTAGAAGTTATAACATGATAAAAGTTAATAATAGGTGATGAATGAATTCTCAAGAACTATTGTTTCATTTTTAATTGATTTTTGAGAGTTTTATGACTCTAATCAATGGGAAGCTATTCCTAAAGTTATTTCAGTCTACATTATCTATGCATACTGATTAGCACCATGTGATTTTTACTGTACTTTCAAGTTAAAATGATGATTATTTAAAGATTCTTAACTTAGTGATGAAAGCGCATCTTAATATAATTAAAAATTAGTTGCTAAGGATGTATTTTAATTGTTTATATATTGTATTTATATATGTATATAGCATACACATACGTGTGTGTGTGTGTGTGTGTGTGTGTGTGTGTGTGTGTGTGTGTGTGTAAGAGAGAGGGAGGGAAGCAGCCAGAAGAGTTATCGCCTAGCGTTGGAGTTCCAGGTGGCTGTAAGCTGCTCAGTGTGGATGCTGGGAACAGAACTCTGGTCCTCTGAAAGATCAGGCAGCACTCTTAACTGCTGGGCTATTACTCTGGCCCCACAGTTTGATTTTCTTTTGTTTACTAATCCATTTATACTGAAAATCCACAAGTGATAGTATATACTGCTTAAAGTCTTCGAAATTACTTAATGTGAAGCTTCAGGAAAATGGCATTCAAGATCTGAGTCTATAGCTCAATGGTAGAATTCTTGCCTGTCATCCCCAAGAGCATGGTTGCATCTCAAAACTATACTCTTCTATACTCCCAGAAGTCCAGGATATTTGTTTGTTTGTTTGCTTGCTTGCTTGCTTGTTTTTATTTTCAAAACAGATTTCTTTATGTATCCCTGGCTGTCTTGGAACTCATTCTGTAGACTAGGCTGACCTCGAACCTCACAGAAATCTGCCTGCCTCTGCCTCCCAAGTCCTGGAATTAAAGGCATGCGCCACCACCCAGCTAATCCAGGTTATTAGACTACATGAATCAACTGTCCAAAGGAGAATGCTTAAACTTTCAGACTAAAATTTGTGTTAATGTTTCCACTTTTATACAATGAAAATGATCATCCAACCACTTAATTAGTCAATTAATTAAGGAATGTCTACAATTTGCAAAGCTGGAAAGCCAGGCTGAGTAAGGCAGTGAGAGTGGAACAGACATTTTAGATGCATTGAATATTTCAGTGGTTTGTGTGCTCTTGAGATAGGTTTAACCATATCCACTATTGTCCTATCATTCTGGTGATGAGTTTATCACCAGTTTATCTAGCAACTTGTTCATATTGATACATGGTATATTCTTCGAATATTGACTTTGGGTTTGTTACAAAACCTGTTTTGATAATTGAAATTAAAGCATAGGCATGCCTGATGATACAAGAAGCATCGGAGAAATGGAAGCTCACACTGTACCCATTTTCCTTAGCTAGAAGTGAGAAGCAATATAGCCCCTCCCTAAAAACCAGGAATCCAGGATCTAGTTTGAAAGAAACCTCTTACACACAAAGACACCTAGAGACGAGAGAGATCGGGGGGGGGGGGTCATGAGGGAGAGGGAAAGGAGGGGGGAGAGAATACAACATCTGTAACTCCAGTTCCAGAGGATCTAACACATTCTTCTGGCTCTAAGGGCACACTAGGCATGCATGTGGTATACAGGCATACATACAGGCAAAACACTTATAATTTTTAATATGCAGATTGAGTCTCAGTAGGGAACATAATTCCTTTTCAGGGCATCTATTGTCTCTTATTTGGAGACTGTGCACAATTGCCATCTGCTTGGAATAGATAAGCTCGTAGGAATAATAGTACTCTGAAAGTTAAGGCAGATAAAAATTGTGAGTCCCAGGCTAGCCTGGGCTATGATGAGACCCTGTCTCAAAACTACAAAAAAAAAAACACAAGCAAATAATAAAAGCAACAAGTAAAAATGGGCACATAGACTATCAGAAGACAGAATTCTATCATTAGAATGTTAAAATACCAAAAGCGTGTGTGGCAGGCATATGGAGCTACACTGAAAACAAAGACATGTAGAAAGAGCCTGATCAAAGTGTGCAAAGAGGTCAGGTATGTTTGCCAATAACAGTGAGGCACATTTGTTTACAACAGAAAGTAATTCTGAAAGGTTGGAGTTACCCAAAGTGAAGAGGGCCCTCCACATGATGAACTCCCTAGCTTGGTTTTAGTTAAGAAAATGCACAAACAGGATAATGGGAAGGGAAAGCTCAAGCCAAAAGAATGCTTTGCACCTCTAAATCTTTAATATTCTCTCTCTCTCTCTCTCTCTCTCTCTCTCTCTCTCTCTCTCTCTCTCTCTCTCTCTCGTGTGTGTGTGTGTGTGTGTGTGTGTGTGTGTAGATTTGTACACTTGTGTGCAGAAGAGCAGAGGAGGGCATCAGATTCCCCAAGGCAGTTGAGAACCATGTGGCATGGGTGCAGAGAATCAAACTCTGGCTTTCTGTAAGAGCAATATGCACCCTTGATTGTTGAGCTATCTCTCTAGTCCCTATCTTCTCATATTTTTTATAGACATCTCTCCTGTGACCATCAGAAAATAATTTAAGAGACCTTAATGTAACCTAGAGCATAAAGGATATTACAGAATACCCACAAAAATGAAAACTTTAGTGCTACAAATAAACCTAGGTTCCGGGGGGGACATAAACACAGCTGGTGCGGAAACGGGAGATCACACTGGATGAAGAAGATTTTCAGTTGGTCCTTGCTGGCAAGCAGCACAACTAGGAAGCAAGTGGGTCTGCAGACTTCAAAGCCTGTGGTCTTAACTACTACATAGTGCTGCTACTATTCAACAATGCAGGAGGACACTATAGTATGAGACAGACAGAAAGAGCCTTGCTATCTAGATTTCATAAAAGGGAATTATCGCTGTATTTGAAAATTAGAGGACAAGAGAGTGTCGTTTCAACACACTGTCAAAATAACACTGCTGTGAGCATCATCAAACTATTGTCTCAACACTTTGGAAGAAAGTGACAAATGCAGACATTAGGTACTGACAATGTGTCACATAAGCTCTCTCCTGAACCTTAGTTTCCAAATGCCAAGGTAAGAAAAAAAAAGTAGATTAGAACGTAGTCATTTGTAGAGAATCGTGTTCAGGGCAAAGGAACTTCACTGCCAACCCATAGGAATAAGATACTCTCTTCAAAAGGAAGCACATTCAGCTAATGAAGTGGGGAGTCCTGTGGAGGGCAAGAAATATTTAGGCTTTCAAGTCAAACACCTAAGTTTTAGAGTGTTCATAGTCAACACTATACACATAGTATAAACAGTACTGCATTAGTTTGGAAGGACCCAGGAGAACCTTTATGCTAGCCTCCTTATTTCATAGATGAGGAAATAGGATTCATTAGCACAGAACAGTCTGTCAGACCACATGGTGAGTTACTACTGAAAGCAAAATTAGGAAGGGTAACACTGCTGCCATTAGAGGCTCTGCCGGGTCCTGGCACTCATTAGAGGCTCAGTGATGTTGACAAGGCTGCAGCCTCATCCTGGACAGAGTACAATACTTCTGATCCTTAGTAAGGGCTCAGAACCAACCCCAGAAACATGGTGAACTCTCTCTTTTTGCTTTGTAAGCCACTAGCATTGAGAGGTGAGCTTTCAGGTTACACCTAGCTTGCTGCCCTAAAGAGGAGGGAGCTGGGAACACAGCCATCTTCTCGGAGCATGTTCCACTTATTTGCTGTTGTGTAAAAGAGCCACCTACTAACTTAGTGGCTTAAAACAGGAGTCATTTGTTTTTCCCACAGATGTGTAATCTGGGTAGGTCCAGCTTTGTCTTCCTCGTGGCATCATCCCGGCAGTTCAGCTGAGGATGCAGGACCCATTTTCAGGCTGCCTCGCTTCTATAGCTGGCATGTTGGAGCTGACTCTCAGCTGTAGACACAGCAGGGGAGTCAGTGTGCTGGCTGCTTCAGCTTTCTCTGGCATGGAGCCTGGGTTCCTGGAACAGGCACCCTAAGAGAAAGGAAGTGGAAGCTAACAGTTGCTTAAAACCTGAGTCAGAGATGGGTGAGATGTGCTTTTTACTGTCCCCTATTGGCCAACCAGAAACAAAACCCAGACCCAAGGAAAGGGACAAAGATCCCACCTCTTAGTGAAAAAGTATCAGAAACTCGGTTGGCCATGTTTTAAGGTCATTATAAGGGAGAAACTGTTCCCTCCTTCCTGTAAATATAGTTTCCTTTTGATGATATGGTAAAGAACTGAGGATTATTAAAGATATTCCATAGACATTAAAATTATAATCTCTTCAGAGCATGTGTCTCGTCACTGTTTACCAATCAGACAGACAGAGTTACAATTAAGGCTCAATCTTTGCCTCCATTTCGTCTTCCACATAAAGGAGATAATAAGCCTTCTTGTGTGGAATAAGGAGCTTATTTGCAGCTGTAAAACAGAATGCACTTACAGTTGTCTCGGTAAATGCTTATTAATAGTGAATTACCTGTAAAATGCCCCACACGAGTGAAAGGTATAATCATTATGTGCTTAAGGATGGTGCAATGGGAGCCTTTTGCAGGTTCCATGTGTGGATCTCAGAAGCCTTAATTAATTCTGCTAAACATGCCGTTAAGTAGCAACCCTACTTTTTAAACGGATAATGGCTTGCACAATCCTCCTAAGTATTTGATGAGACTGACACGATGAAATATTTATGGGTTTTTAGCTTTAACAAAAGAGTTGTATCGAGAAGAAAAAAACATTCTAATGGTAGCTACAAATGGCCAAACAAGTTGTTTTCTTGGTGTAACAAAGGGAAATCTTCTAATTTACTAAGGTGATACGCATGCACAAGGACATTAGACTAGTTCTGCTTGCAAGACAAGTTAGCTCCTTATTTAGTTCACAGGCCCAGTAACCAAGTGGGGTTTTCCCACAGGGGTCCTAGGAGTTAGGCAAAATGACTTCCTGTTAGGCAATTTAGACCACAGAAAGCAATAACTTCCTGAACTCAGCCACTTACTGAAAGATTGGTTAAATAAGATGAGATTTGTCCTAGCTGAAAATGGGGCCTGCAGCTGGGAGGTCGGTTTCCAAGGGACAGAGGAGAGAGAGAGAGAGAGAGAGAGAGAGAGAGAGAGAGAGAGAGAGAGAGAGAGAGCACTCTAGTGCCCAGTGAAGCGATCTTGCAGCAGGAACGAAACCTCAGTGTAAGGCATGAGTCACAGCAGCCAGGCAGTGCGCCTCGACTGAGCCTCTGCACGTCCCTGTCAGTTTCCGTCTCACCACGTGTGTTTGCCGTACCCATCGCTTATAACACTTAAGCTTCTGGTCTAAAGAATTGTCTGGGTTATTGTTAACTTATTTCCAAAGAGTTTTTTTTAATAAGAGTACATTTGTTGTAAACATTTGAAAGCCAGCTAAAAGATCATACTCTGCTCCCTAAATAAAATTCTGGGTGGGAAAATCAGAGTACATGATGAATATGGTCACTGAATACAAGGCCACTACCATATTGTAGGAATTAGTCGCCTTCCAGTGAATTATGCATGGGCCTGCTAACACCTCCCCTGTGAGGTTTCTTGTCATCCTTGCTCATTGTGGTTTAGAAGATTATGTTATAAACTTTATTGCTAGGATGAGGTATGTGACGCTAAATGCCTTTGTAAAGACAAGAGGTTTGTGCTCTTGTTGTTTTTGCTAATGGACATATAATCAAATGCTTTGTGTTTCTATCTACCGCTTAGTGCTACTCTCATCCCTAGTTAGGGAATCTTCTTTAATGTATTTATTCTTTGAGAATTTGTATACAATGTATACTTTCGCAGTAGATGGCAATTAAAGCAGAAACTAGTCAAAGTGCCGAGAATACCTCATTGTTGAGTGTTCACCCCTAAATGGGATTTTGACATCACCTCCCAACCCAAGGCCCATGGAAGATACTGGAAGAAAAGGAGAAAAGACTGAATAAGCAAGAGAATGGGGAAGAATGTTGTACAATGTAATAACAGTTACAATCATGGACTCAGCAGCTGTGAGTCCTGCAGAAGACGAGAAGATTGGGCTGTCGACACTCAATCATAGATGAAGAAAGGGCTCATGAGGTCCACCCCTCCCCAAGGAATGATTGACAGTTAATGGTATCATGTTCTTCAGTGGTGTATCCACTGCCTGTGTGCAAATAAATAACTCATTTGTGCTCATGCAGGCAACCCTGATCAAACTCAGTGGGTCACAGCAAAAAGAAAGAAAGAAGAAAAAAAAAAACTAAGAGGGAGGCCTAGGAAAAAGGAGTAGGAATAGCTTAGAGAGGGCAATGGAAATCCATATGACAAAACTACATTATATCATTAATTAAATTGCCAAATAATAAATTAAAAAATTTAAAGAACTACAAACATACATCTTAAACATAAAAAGAAGAATGAGAATAGGTTTGTTTAGCACACAAGTCTGGAGGCTCGAGGCCTAGCACCAGTATCAGCTCAGTTGTGGCAAAGTTCTCATGGCAAACGGCATCACCTTGGCAGGGACATATGTGAAAACAAGAGCTCACATTGCAGGAAACTAGAGCTGTCCCAGAGTGGCCCTCACTCTAGTAACAACTAACTCAGGATCCTATGCACACTGCCTTCACCTCTTCTAAAGGCGTGCCTTCAATGATCCAAGGCTCACCTTACCTGCCCCAGCACTGTCCAGCATTTCCAAACTGAGGTCCGTGTCTCCATCACAGGAACCTTCAGGGGAAAAGCTGCACCCAAAACCATAGCAGAGATGTTGGTAAAATGCTGGGTAGTCCTTAGAAAATGGGAGACAATAAGCTAAATCCAAAAGCAGAAATAAAATGATAAATACATTATCAAAAATTCATATAAATTAAGGCAAAGGGGAAGTGGGGAGACAAAGGAAGTAGAGTGCGTATTTTCCACACAAACAGCAGATAACTGCTGTAATCCATACACAGCACTGAGCACAGATGATCTAATTCCCAGAAGGTCTCAACAAAAATGCCCTTGGCTTCTAATAGGACTGCTATTTGATTGTCAGAGCCCACTCAGTACTGACCACAACAGAAAGCCTTGCTCATAATACAAATCACTGATGTCATATAAAACATTTTCTTTCATTTGCTAATGTCGAAATATTCTGTCACTTGTTAAATTAGAAATTAGGAAACAATTTTTTTACATGCCCTCTCCAAAATTTATAGAGTTAGGGCAGCTGTGAAAGAATTGAGAAACATGCATTGACTACAGATTTCTCCAAAATCCATCCATAAAACAGTGAAGGGTTTTCTATTTAATAGATTCTCAACAAGCCACATACTGTGCTCACTGAAGCAAGAAGTAAAAAAAAATGATTGAGCAACATTAAAAGGTGGAGAGACAGACCCTTTTCTCTGGAGTGTTTCAATACTGAAATAAAGAGTGCTGGTAGCACTTGGCCTCTGCAGCCAGGACACCAGTGCCCCGCCTTTCCTGTGCTGCTGGGACTTAGAGTCCCTGGAGAGCCCATCCTCTCCCCGTACTAAGAAAAATACTGAAGCAAAAGCTGCCAGCAGGACTTTCCAACCCCACTGCCTCCTAAGAGGGGCTGGGGAAACGGATACATTCAGATTTGAACTGAAGTTCAAAACCACCTCCATTCTCAAATGCCTGGCTGAGGAGGATTTTATCTTCAACAAAGTGGAATTCTGTTACAAGCCAGTGTCCTCAAATACTTCAAATTTTAGACTTTTAAATAGGGTACGATAGTTCAAAACAGCCTGTGTTCCCTGTTATTTCTGTACACACAATAAGATTTATGCATGTCACTGGGCTTCTAGAAGGTGCTCAAAAACTGCTGCTTGCCAATCATGCAGTGTGAGCACGAAGCACAGCAGTGTGAAGACACACAATAGCTTTTAGTATCTTCCAATGCATTCATTTTCAGTTGATTGGCTGCTAGGTGTCTTTAGCATATTCATTTAAACATTGGACTTAATATATACACTTCTACCAGACTACATCAGTATTCCATTGTGTGATTTAGACTTTTTTTTCCTCTTATTCTTTGGGTTTAAAATTCTTCTAATAGAAATCCTACATCTCCCACACCATACTGTCTCCCCTTCCCTCACCACTACCACCCCCCACTTCCACCCCCGGCCAGGTCAAGGAAGACAACTCGTGGCCATTCATTGCTTTCTCTAAATACTATATTTAGGGAATTTTTCTAGGTTACTAACAACAGATATATTTAAATACATTCCAGTATACCTCACATTGATATAAAACTTTTCTTGTCTACAGCTAATTTCTGTACAAAATAAATTACCCCATAGACACCCAGCACAGTTGAAACCTGTCAGTCATCACATACAATCCAGGCAGCTCGTACCCTACACATACACGTTCTCTCATCCTCTCCTCTGGTATCTTCATGTGAAAACTCCTCTAATCCCTGCACAGGCTGTTATTCCTCAGGCAAAGGCAATGTCTTTAGCAGTGTTACACGCATAACAATGGAAGGACATAATTTAAAAAGAAAAGCATCTCTTCTCGCTGATCAAATGGTATCAGACTTTTCAGAGTGCAAGAGCTGGAGTTGCTGCTGCATAATAGAGAAATCCATGGGTATGCACAAGAAAGGGAGGAGAAGATGAACAGGTTTATTCCTGACGACCTTAAATACAGTTCCACAGAGCTCTTAGAAGTCCATGCCTGGGCCAGACGGTCAGGGTGCTCTCGCATCCTCACAGGGTTTCTTCCCTTTTTCTTTCATCAATGTGAGAATCTTTCTCCTTTCATAGCCTATTATAGGATCTCCCACTATTGAAGTGTTCCTTACAGCATGTTCTTTCTTTGTTCAATTGTAATCCTTTTAGTATCTGAAAAAAGCAACAGCCTCGTTTTATTTATATAGGATCAGACCTCCCAGGCTGGAGCCTTGCTTCCAGTATCTGTCAGTTGTATGACTGCGGGCAAGTCACTCAAAATATTTGTGTCTCGTTTTCCTCATAATACAGAAGACTTTAAAGGCAGGAGGCTCTCCTTGTGTAGTCCAGGTGGTGCTGAAGCTTCCTGGGTGCTGCCATCTCAGACCTGAGCAGCCATTCCTTGGAAGATTCAGTTGTTAAAAGCAAGCTAAAGTAACTACTGTTTAACACAATAAATGTCCAATAATGTCTTTAAAAAATAACCAAAGTTTAGTTCTGCAAATGAATGAAATTTTTCTGCTCATGCTATTTCTTAATCATGTTTGCTTGTATATGCTTTCTAAACTTATATCTTTCCATTTCTGCCAAGTCTCCTTCAGTCTTTAGTTTCACATAGTTCCTTTGTATCACTTCAGTATTTTGTTTAGTTATGGACCTTGTCCCCTGGAGCTGAAGAAATGCCTCAGAGGTTTAGAGCACTTACTTGCTGCTCTTACAGAGGACCAGGGTTTGATTCCCAGCACCCACGCAGTGGTGCACAACCTTTTGTAACTCCAGCTCGAGGGAATCCAACTCCCTCTTCTGGCATCCTCATATGCAAGACACACGTGTAGCATATATACATACATTCAGGGAAACAATCATACACACAAAGAAAATAGATAGATGATAGATAGATAGATAGATAGATAGATAGATAGATAGATAGATAGATCTAAAAAGGCTTTTAAAAATAAATTTATCCCTTACGTGTTATTTTCAGCTCAGATTTATGACTCTTAAATCTGTAAAGACAACAAAAAGTTCAGCAGATGGCATAATGAGGACTCTGTGACCTCAGACTCTGTAAAATCACGGCGTGCTGCAATTCGATGTCTCCACCAAAGTCCATTTGTAGAAAAAGTGCTCAAAGTTGGGATGTTTATGAGGTGACTGGTCAGGAAAGCTGTGCCCTTATGCATGCCTAATGGTGCTATCACAGGAGTGGGACCATAATTGTAAGTGATCTTTATTATAAAAGTAAAAGACTAGACTCTACTAGTCTCTCGCATATACACATGCACATGTGCATGTGTGCACACACATGCACACGCGCACACACACACACACACACACACACACACACACACACACACACACACACACACACACACTTTCTGCCATCAAATATCATAGCAAAAAGGCCTTTGACACATGCAGGCACTTTGCTATTGGACTTTCTGGTATCCAACTTCAGTAATCTGTGAGAAGTTCCTTTATAAATTGCCCAGTTTCTTTTTATTTTGTTTGTTTGATTGATGGATTGGTTGGCTGGCCCCGAACTTGTGGCCCTCCTTCTTCCACAACTTGAGTGTTGAGATTACACATATGAACCACCATGTCAAATAGGTATCTTGCATTTTGTTGCTGCCACACCCAGCAGACTAGGGCTGGCGATGGAGAGAAATAAATTGATGCTATGGAATAAAAGGGACCGATGTAGTGGACAAAGGAATCATGGCAAGCCATCCAGCCTGATGTAGTGGACAAAGGGATCATGCAAGCCATCCAGCCTGCCAAACAGCACTTCCAGCCGTCAGTGATTTGAAAGCTGAATAGTCTTCATCCTTTTCTTCTTTCACCTGCATGCACTGCAAATCCTCCAACAAAGGACTGGAAGAATAAAGAGAAAGGAGACACTAAAGAGATGCTGAGCTACATTAAGCAAAGCTGGACAAAGACAGTATAAACACTGACAAAAAAAAAAAGATGAACAATCCAATATTAAAACCTAGAACTTTAAAATTACTTTCCCAGAAGAAACCAACACAAATCTGCAACAGTGATGAAATGAAAAGGACAAAGCACAGAAACCTGGGGCTGGTAAGATGGTGCAGGGGATAAGGTCACTTGCTGCCAAGTCTGAGGACCAGAGAGAAATCAATCTCTGGAATCCACCTGATAGAAGAGAACTGACTCCTGCAAACTGTCCTCTGGCCTCCACATGCGCACCATAGCAATTCACTTCCCTGCACCCACGTTAGGCTTATACCTGCCTGTAACTCCAGCCCAGTATAATCCAACACCCTCTTCTGGATGCCATGAGCATCTGCACTAACATATACATATAGACACACACATAAACGTCATTGACAATAAAGTGAATGGCTTTTTACTTCTCTTCCCTTATAGCTTCTCCTCTCAATGTGGAGAATACTTGTCTAATGTTTAGATGCAGTCTCATTAATTACTAACAGAATTAAGGTTCTTCTCCTAGAGAGGTGGCTAGCTCTTTCTGACTCACTACAGCACAGTGGTTCTCCCAAACTTTTTTTCCTCCAAACTTTTTTTAAAAGTGTAGAAACAATATCAAAAATTTTTAACTAAAAAAATCTGTTCATTTTTATACACTATATTCTAAGCATGGCCTCTTTTCCATCACTTCCTCCAAGATGCTCCCAACATCATGCCCACTGATCAAACTCCATTCTCTCTCTCTCTCTCTCTCTCTCTCTCTCTCTCTCTCTCTCTCTCTCTCTCTCTCTCTCTCCCTCTCCCTCTCCCTCTCCCTCTCCCTCTCTCTCTCTCTCCCTCTCTCTCTCTCCCTCTCTCTCTCCCCCCTCTCTCTCCAAAAAAGACAAAAAAAAAAAGAAATGAAATTTCAAAAAAAAGAAACACACACCATAAAAACACAAAATTGGAAAACATAATATATAAACAAAAGACCAGTTAGCTCTTTTTGAAATGCCCAAATAAAACACTATGCAACAAAAAGTCAACACAAATGCTATTGAATTCATTTTGTATTTCCCACACAGAGCCTATTAAGACTCCGCTGGAAAAAAAGCTGCTTTTCCCTTAGCCATTGGGCATCAATTACAGATAGCTTCTTGATTAGAAGTGAAGGCCAATGTCTACTTCCCTCTCTCAGACCTGCCTTGAACTGCTGCAGGCCCTGAGAATGCTGCCACAGCCTCTGTGAATGCATGTGTGTGTCAGTCCTGTTGTTCCTGGAGGATACTGTTTCCTTAGAGTCATCCATCGCCCTTGGCTCTTATAATCTTTCTTCCTCTTCTTCTGCAGAGCTCCAGAGCCCTGATGGGAGGTCTCCCAAACTTTCTGATAAAGCACAATCTACACAGACCCAACTGTGATTACCATGGTCCACCCATGCAATATTCTCCATGCATTACCACCAATGTGCTTTTATTTACCCTTTGTGTTGTTAAGAACAGAAAGTCAAAAATGTCCTCAGTCCCATAAACATCATTATATAAGAAATAAAAGCCTTTTCTATCCAATCCAGTTCTTGGAGTAAATTACTGACAATATTTTGGAGCCTCAACTGTATGTCTATACCTGCTATATATGCCTAGGTCTCTATAGAAATGCAAATATCATTTTGGTGCATTTTTATTTAGTTAATTTATTCAGATTACAAGTCAATTGTTATCACATCACTTGTATCCTCCCTTTCCTCTCTCCCTCCCACTCACCCTATTCCCCTCCCCTAGGTCTATGACCGAGGGGGCCCTCCTCCCCCACTATATGGTCATAAGCTATCAAGTCTCATCTTGGTAGCCTGGCTTATTATTTCTTTGAGTGCCACCAGGTCTCCTCACCAAGGGGAGGTGGTCAAATATGGGGCACTAGTGTTTGAAATGCAAATATCTTCATAGTACATTTTATGCTTACATTATTTTCACTCATGTTCACACTGGTCTACGACTCAAACCATCTTCTTCACTCCATACATCACGTGTATATATATGTTCTCTGTTCTTATTTACAGATCTGCTTTTACAAGAGAAGTTTATAACTGTGTCTGAAGCATAGTGGGCATTCCGTGACTCTTAACTACTGCTGGCATTATTGGTCATTATTATAATATATGTATGGGTATGCTTTTCCAATCATGCACAAACTTCTTCTTATCAAGAAACATTAAAGTCTGGGGTGTAGCTCTGCTGATAGAGTGTGTGGTGGTTTGAATAAGAATGATCCTCACAGGTTGATATATTTGAATACTTCTGGGGTGACACTATTTGAAAGAATTAGGAGGTGTGGCTTTGTTGGAGGATATGTGCCACTGGGAGTGAGCTTTAGAATTTCAAATACTAAAGACGGGCCCGGTTTCTATCTCTTTCTGATGCTTGCAGATCCGGGTATAGAACTCTCAATTTGTTCTCCAGCACCCTGTCTGCCTATATGGACTATACCTCTGAAACTATAAGCAAGCCCCAGTTAAATGTTTTCCTTAATAAGAGTTGTCATGGTTATGGTGTCTCTTTACAGCAATAGAACATTAACTAGGATAAAATGTTTGCCTAGCATGCACAAATCCTTGTGTTTGATCTCCAGCAATGCACAAATCAGACGTCAGCTATGAGGCCACATGGCTAAAATCCCAGCAGGTAGAGGCAGAAATAATAGAAGTTCAAGGTCATCCTTGACAGTATAATGATTTCAAGGCCAGCATTACCTATGATGGACAGGGATGGAGAAAAGGAGACATAGGTACAGGTGCTTTAAAGACCCAAATATATCACTGCAAGAGAGAGATTTCAATGAAGTTATGTGACTTAGAAAGATATTTACCCCAAGAATAGGTTATCTGATAGAAACCCCAGGGCCAAGCATGAGAAACCACCTTTTGAGTTTTTGATCAGGAGCTTTCAAGAGCTGCCCAAAACAATATGGGCTATTGTTGCCTTTGGTTGCCTCCTGGAAGTTTTAAGTAGGTTCCTATTGCTATTGCACTTCAAATAGAGAATTCAGAAGATCTGAGCTGGTTCTGACCTGAACACTTCCTACTTGAAGACCAGCTTCCATAGTATTGAAAGTCACTATCAAAGCTGCCAAAATATATGAACCAATCCTACCCACCTATAACACCCATGAACCACAAAAATGCCACACCTGGCAATAGTAACACTCTGGCACTTATATCTTGGGCTGGTCAAAATGCAAAGAGAAATTGAATGTGGAGTTCTCAGCCCCATTTTATACATCTATAATACAATACCCACACCTGTAACACCCATGAACCACAAAAATGCCATACATGGCAATAGTGGCACTCTGGCACTTACATCTTGGCTGTAACCAACAGCTGTCTACTTGGATGGAAGAAACTTCTCTTTGCAGTGGATGGAGAAAGCTACAGCTGGTCAAAATGCAAAGAGAAACTGAATGTGGAGTTCTCAGCCCCATTTTATACATCTATAATACAATACCCACACCTGAGGCTCAGAGAACACCACAGAAAAAAATGAGCAGAAAGATTGTAAGAACCAGAGAAGAAGAAAGGAGTCTGCTGTGAGAAAAAACAAGGAAGCTTCAGCTATGATACCTCAACAGTGTGGCTGCCAAAATAAATGCCTGAACAATGGAAACTCTGATCGACATGCTAACATGGATGGAGAAATCCTCATGGATCCTACTAAATAACTACAGGAAACTAATGACTGCTGAGAGAGGGAGAATTAATCTAGTCATCCCCAGGAAGGTGTTCCCAATTGGTTATCGAATACCAATGGGTCAGCCCCTAAAACATAGATACAAGCAACACCAAATGGAGCAGGTAGGGTGTGTGTGTGTGTGTGTGTGTGTGTGTGTGTGTGTGTGTGTGTGTTGTATGCATGGGAGTGCAAGTGTGCAACAATAGTGCTTAAAAGAGAAGTCATGAATTTGAGAGAATGTGGGGAAAACAAGAGGAATTAGAGGGTAGAGAAGAATGTGTAGAAACCGTATAAATACAATACTCGTATGTGAAATTCTCAAAAATTTTAATTTAAAACTGTTTAAGGCTACTGTTGAAAAAAACTATTGTTACAAAATATTTTCCCAATGTGTCTGTTTTAGAATATTGAAGACCAGGGGTCAGCCACTGCAAAAATCTTCTATTTAAGATTAATTTTCTCTGTGACTTAAAATTGTCTTAGTTTTAACTAAGACCAAGTCACAGAATTAAATTAACTACCCAGACTGATGTGGATACAGCTAATAACTATGACTATCTATTCAAAGTCTGAGAGAAAATATCTGAACAATTTTATTCTCTGTAAGCATGAATCAAACTAAATTTGTACAAATAAAACACTACTTTAAATATTAGAGTTAATTGCAGATTTTTATTTGATTAGAGGATTTCATTACTAAAAATTTTTGTGATCTACTTACTTAGCTTTTCCCTGAAGAACATCGTTTGTCTCCACTACACTCTAGACAAAATTCATCAAACAGGTAATTTACCATCGAGATGGATAGCTGTTGTCTGACAGAAAGGCAGTCTGCTGGTGACTGAAAGAAGATCAATATGTTCCACAGTCCAGTAACATAGACAGCAAAGATGCTAGTCTGGGCCTAATTTGTACTTGAGGGTCAGTTGAGGGCCACCCAACTCTGCATTCACTGGAGCACCAGAGATAAGACAGAACTTTTTGTTAGATGATTTCTAGGTCTTAAGAGCTAAGCAGAATCTTGGCTAAAGGTTGAGAGTTTTGAACCTCAAAGGAAGGAAAATGTGCATTGGAGAATAACATTGAGGGTACAGGTGCTTTAAACACCCAAATATATCACTGCAAAAGCTTAGCATTGAGCAATGAAAAGGGAAACTTCTTAATCAATGAGCAATCGCTATGTCCCCTTTCCCTCAGTCCCTGGTAATCACTTTGAGTCCTCAGCTCACTTTCTGTCTCTGTATTGCCTATTCTGAGTATTTCATTCAAATGTTCAACCAACAACCCAGATCTTTGAGTCTGGCTTCTTCCTCTTGTCATATGTCCTCAAGGTTCATGTTACTATTTCATTCCTGCTGGGGGTTAGTCTGATGTATTTTGATGCAAATTACTGCTTGCTGTCTCTGTGACCCACCTTGCCTGTTTGACCAGTGAAAGGCCTCCATACTTGGGCTAGGGGAGACAGAGAGAATCTTGGGAGAAAGGAGACCGGAGGAGAAGAAGAGGAAGAATGGGGCCATCAGGGGTTAAATGGAAGAGAAGCACATGGAGGCTTGAATGAAGATTTGGCCCAGATGAAGAACGTTAACAAATATATGGGATTATGCATGGGAGGTAGGTTGATAGAAATCATTAAAAACAGATGGCACTGGATTGGGACAGGTATTCCATTCCTGCCCACTATGGGAAGTAGTTTAGAAAATTAATATCTACCCTGCCCCAGGTTAACTAAGGCTATTTTAAAATATAACCAGCGTCTGTGTCTTGATTGATTGCTAGCAGATTATATTGCTATAATAATAATTATAGGCCTGATAATAAACATTATTAGGCCATACTGGTAAAATAACCACAACATATTCCCTTATATGGATGAGTAATATTCTTCTATATGTCCAGTGATGTTACTGATTAGTTTTGTTGTTTTTAACCTTTTGATTAGTAAAGGTTGAGTATAGTGTAAAACTATGAGTATACGTGTGCCAGTTTTTACTTAACATCTGTTTTTGATTCTTTGGGTCCCCCCAAGACTTTTATAACACAAAACCTCTGTGTTTAACATTTCAAGTCAAGACTACACCATTTCACTGCTGCACCATTGTTGTACAAGGGTTCCAATTTCGCTAGGTCCTAGTCAGTATTTCTTATATACGACAAGTGCTATATTTTTGTGCTTTCTATTTAGTAATTAATCTCTTTACTAATTAATGTATCTTTTTATGTGTTTAGTTCGTATTAGTATAACTTTTGTGGCAAAATATCTATTTACGTCTTTGACCATTTTTTAACTGACTTATTCATTATTTTGTTAAGTTGCAAAAGATTATTTACTCTGGATGAAAGTGTCTTCTCAAAGGCATAACTATCAACTATCCCTTCCCATTCTGTAGTTTGTCTTTGTGATGGTGCACATGTTTTTAACTTTTCTTAAACCTGACATCTGTTTTTATTGTTGCTTGTGCTTCTGCCGTCATGTGTATAGAACCATTGTTCCCTTAAAATTTCAAGTTGCAGGTCTAATAAGGACATGTATCTAAAATACACTAGAATTGTATTTGTTGTTCCTTTTCACAGAAGTAGAGTATATTTCCATCACTTTGAAACTGATTACATGGCTCTGACCAATACAAAAGGAAAGATGTTTTAAACTCAGGCCCACAAAGACATTAATAGAAAATTTTAAAAGGTTGAGTCACCTCTAGTAGGTACATAACATGTGGCTGATGTCTTCCTGGACTCTGGTGTAAGTAAACAGACACACCTCAGAAAGTCCAGCCAGTACTGTGTAGAGCAGAGAGCCACAGAGATGGCCATGGTATGTGTAATTTTTATTGTGTAATGTGTGTAAATTATTGCTGTCTCATCACTGATAAAGAACCCCTGCCTAGATGTACCAGTGATGAAATAGCATTCAATGATACGGCACTGGAATGTTGAGAGAAGGCTTAGAAGGCCAAAGTCACATGACATTCCTAAGACAATTATAGTAATTCACCTTTGTGAAAGACTAGAGGACAAACTAGGCAAAGACACAGAGGAAAATTATACCATTCATCTATTTGAATTACTTAATCTGACTACTGAAAACTACCTGTGTTGGTTGTGATGCTGGGGATTGATCCAGGGCTTTGTGCATATTAGGCAGATGCTCTGCCACCCAGCTTCAATTTTATTTTTGAAAATTAACTGCGAAACAACAAACTTCTCTCAAATTTAAAAATTCTAAGTGTAACTCTAAATTGAATATAAAGCGTAACCAAATGTGGATTACATGGGCTCAAGAATAGCTGGGACCTTGAGACAGTTTCTTTGTGAGAAATCTGCAAGACATATGGTGATCGCAGCAAAACGTCCAACAAGGTTTTCAGAAAGATTGTGATTGGAAACTGTTAGTATTAAACTTTAAGATGTTAAGATATCAGGTAATTTTGAATTGAACAGAGCAGTCTAAAAGCAGAAATGTGCCCAAGGAATGTCAAAAAACAGACCTTGGAAGTCTTTTTCACAAAAGGAAAAAAAGTACTGAACCATTATAAGGTTCCCCAACAGAATTTCATTAAAGAATTAATGTCACTTCAAAATAATTTCACTGCACCACTGAAAAGGCTGCGCTTCATGGCCATGTTCTTCAAAGCATCACTTTAAATGCTATTTGCCTGTGCTAAGATAGACAATTAATATTAAGCCACAGTGAAGTGTGGTGTTCCAGTTGTACAAATCAGTTACTTACAAAGCATCAGACAAAAAAAAGGGTTATTGAAATCTAATAAAAACCTGTAGTGCTTAATAAGAATAAGGTTTTTCAAAACATCATTGGTAAGCCAACAAGCTGAAAAGTCCCTGCAGAGTCTTTTGTTTGGTTGTTAAATTACTTTCAAACTCAGAGCTTAGGAAGAAAGAGACTCAAACCCCCAAACTTTGAAATCTTTAATAAAATATCAATGACTATCTTCATATAGTATCCCAGAAGGACTCCCCACTCCATGAACTGCAGTTTCACGAGTGAAGGAAATAACAAGTGCATTCTTTAACAATCACTCAAAAGCAGCATACAAGTCACTCCAGGAAGAAAACCCAAGCAACCATCATGCACCTCACTACCAATTGACTGCGGGGTCTCTTTTGTGACAACTCTCTCAAAATCAAAAGAAAAACAGAGCTAACAACTATTAAAACTATTTAGTATAATGCCAGCCCCTTCAACAGTTTTATCAGAAAAAAAATTAAATATAATTTGTATTACTTCTAATATAAAAGTTTGAAAACCATTATGAAATGTCAAGCCATATCAGTTGTTGCATTTTTAAATAAGTTTATCAACTTCTTTACGAACTGATAAGTAAAAATGAAAATCAGAGTTTGATATTTAAGTAATATTTTAGTTATAAATAAATTGCCTCCTGAAAGGTCTAAAGTACTTCAGTGTCATTGAAGTGAAATTTTGACTTATAATTTTATAAGTGTTTCTTGGGTGAAAAGAACAGAAAATGTATTATCACTTTTAACTGAATGCATTCAATTATACCAACACATTTCCTCAGAAATTTCAAGTGGACCGAAGCCACATGTAATCTTCAAAGTGCACAATCTCTGTTCTTATGGCTACCGACTCAGCCAATATTCATTTTCTTCATCCAATATTATATGTTTAAAATACTAGTATAAATCTGCTTTTTAATTTTTTTTGTAGGATCTGGAGAGTTGGCTTAGTGGTTAAGAGTACTGGTTGCTCTTCCAGATAACCTAGTTTCCATTCCAAGCACATATATGGCAGCTCTCAACTATCAGTACAATTCAGAGGGGTCCAACACCCTCTTCTGGGCTCCATGGCCAACAGACAAGTTGTGAGCAGACAAACACTCACACATATAAACTAAATTAAAAATAAATAATACCAAATCATATATCAAACTACAATAGAGGAATTTATTGCCAAATGAAAGCTAAAAGATAATTCTTTTTAAAATAATAAACACAAGATGTATCAATTATTCTATATCTGTTGAGACTTGCTTTCTTGTGTCCTAATTTGCGACAAGCATGTACGAGCCCAAGCCACACAAAATCTCAGCATGAAGAAAGGGAATAGGACACAAGTCCCACCACTAGCAAAGGAGCTATTTCCAAATGAGAGCAGCTAAGAGAGAAGAAATAGTTTTCTTCAATATAGTGACACTGGGTATATCAACCACTGGAGCAGTTTCAATAGAAATGACCATCATATATTTGATACTTGGACATCAGAGCGTGGTATTACTTAACAGGGATTAGGAGGTGTGGCCTTGTTGGAGGAAGTGTGTCACTAGAGATGGTCTCTCCATTCCCACTGCCTATGGATTCAGATGTAAAACTCTCAACTCTTCCAGCACCATGTCTGTCTGCATGCCTCCATGATGATAATGGAATAAACATCTGGAACTGTAAGCTAGGCCCAGTTAGATGGTTTCCACTATAGGAGTTGCTGTGGCCATGGTGTCTTTTCACAACACTAAAACAGTAACCAAGACAGAGGTCCTCAACCTTTGTGGTGGCAACCCCTTCGGAGATAAAACAACCCTTTCACAGAGGTCATGTATCAGATATCCTGGGTATCAGGTATTTACAGTACAATTCACAACAGTAGCAAAATTACAGTTATGAAGTAGCTATACAATAATTATATGGTTGGGGATCACCACAAAATGAGGACCTGAACTAAAGGAAAGTTGAGAACCACTGGATTAACACTTCCACACTCTAGAGCAGGCCTTATGCTGAGGAATCAGACTCCATGAGGTGTGCATGTGTGTGTATGTGCCCTCTTTTGGTTTAGGTTTGTTTTGGTTGGTTGCTTAGTTGCTTGGTTGCTTGGTTGCTTGGTGAAGGCAGAAAGAACACAAAGTTGGTGGGTAGGGAGGTAGGGCATGATCCAGGAGGATTTGGGGAAGGATAAATATATTCTATAAAATTCTCAAAAATTTAAAAAAGGAAAAATAGTAAAAATAAAAAAAGAGTAAACAAATTATTTCATGTCAACATTATTCAATCTGAAGGAGAATGCAAAGCCCACAAATAGCTATCGAAGATTATACGTCAAAAAATAATCATTCCTTTAACAACTTAGAACAATAAAAAGAATACGTCCTTTCTTGTCAATAACCTGGTCTCAAGCCTTTGTCCTCTTATAGATGAAACTACTTGTTTCCTAATATTTAAAATTGGCTAATATTTTTTTCATTTTGTATGAATCTTATGTGTGTTAGTGGAACCCATGAAATATGGTCACAGGATTCAATTATTAATTATATAATTTCTCTCTAACTCTAGAATATTAATTGCTATTCTCTTCTTCCTTAGAATATTCACAACTGAAGTATTCTCAACTCTCTCAATTGTCCAAACTTAAATTCCACATAATACCTCATATAAACAGATTCATTCACTTTTGTCCTAGACCTCACCCGACTCAACAGTCCTGTGGTTCTTAAAGGGTAAGTATTCATAAATTAACAGCACCATTTTATGAGATTAATGTGCCAAAACATAAAGGGGCTATCAAAATTCATGTAATAACATCAACTAAATAATACAAAGCTCCTTGTTTGGTCAACCAAATATGAAGCACCTTAGCTCACATGAAAACTTTAAAGCTTCCAAAAACCATTGAGCTTTCTCCGATGTGAAGAAAAAAAAAACGCATTCAAAGTTTTAAAAGAATTGAGAGATTTCACTGTCCTCCATTCAAACATCAATGACTAGTCTGGAATGGTAGTATACAGCTGCAATCCCAGGAGTCACTAGTTCTGAGAGGTCAAGGGCAACACAGAATACCTGGAGTTAGAGTGGAGGACTGGGAAAGAGAACAGAAATGGGGGGGGGGCATCTCTGAGATTGGGGAGGTTCTCAGGAGTCCATGAGGGTGACTCTAGCTGAGACTCCTAGCAGTCTGGGTTAAGAAGCCTCAAGTCACCACCTCCTGGAGCCAGGTGGGACTTTCTGGGGAGGGAAGATGACACCAACTCACTCATAAAGCCTTCAGTTCAAAATTTGTTGTGCCTACAAGAAGAGTAGGATGAAGATGGAGCAGAGACTGAGGGAATGGCAAAGCAATAACTACCCCAACTGGAGGCCCACCTCATGGGAGTGAGCCAGCCCCTGTCACTATTCATGATATTCTGCTATGACTGCAGACAGGAACCTAGCCTAATTGTCTTCTGAGAGGCTTCATGCAGCAGCTGATGGAAACAGATGCAGAGACACATAGCCAAACATTAGACCAAGCTCAGGGACCTCTGTGGAAGAGTGGAAGGGAGAAAAAGGGAAGACAGAGGGGTAAAGGACACCACAAGGGCACCTACAGTGTCAACTAACCTGGGCCCGTGGAGCTCACAGAGACTGAACCACCAATCAAAGAGCATGCATGGACTGGACCTACAAGTATGTAGCAGATGTGCAGGTTGGTCAACAATTGGGCCCCCTAACAATGGAAGTAGGGGCTGTCTCTAACTCTATAGCTTGCCATTGCCTTGTCAGGCCCCAGCAAGAAAGGATGTGCTTAGTCCTGCTGTGAGGTGGGTTGATACCCCTTGGGGGCCTCGCCTTCTCTGAGAAAAAAAAGAAGGGGGAAGGGGGGAAAGTGGGTATAAAGGTGGGACTAGGGGGAGGGGAGGGAGGGCTGGGATCAGGCTGTAAAGAGCTTAAACTAATAAATAATTTTTAAAATAAAATAATAAAAATAAAAAATTTAAACTGAATTACTGCGAAGAACTTTTTTTCTATCATCAGGACACACAGGTGTAAAGAAAAGAAACATTAAAGGCATTCTGAGTAGTAGTCGCCTGAAGCTTGAAGGAAGGTTGGGTAATAACAGTGCTGATTCTGAAACCATGGGGGCCTGAGTTCAAATCCCCAGCACCCACATAAAAATCCAGGCATGGCTGTCCATGCTTTTAACAGCAAAACAAATAGGAAGGACTATCAAACACGAATGACCAGGTGGACTTAGAATAGAATCACATAGAACAGCTTAAAAGGAAGCCACGGTTGCTTAAAACCTGAATTGAAAGTGAAGTAGCAGATTAGACACCTCTGAAATAATAATTAGTAAACTGAAAACAAAGAATCAGAATAAAAGTTCAAGCAACAAGGTAATTGTTCATCAAATCCTCTTTGGGTATTTTTAATAGCAGTTTTTTTTTTAATATTGTCAAGATTTCATAGAAATAAATATTCCTTCACTTTGGGAGGAGGGGAAGAGAGTATTATAAACTACAAAAGCTTTGTGTTGGCTATGCAAGCAACACATGCAGAAACAAAAAATTCAGAGAGCCTATCATTTGACCCAAAAGGTCTATGCTATAGACTATGCCCTGAGATGCAGCAGAAACCAGAGTCCTGCCATTGTTCTGGACACGGTCTAAAGTCCAACCAAAGGGAGTCCGTAATTTGCAGCAAGGAACAACTAACAAATATGTTTTAATTTAGCTACTTAAAACTATGTTATTTTTGATTCTATAACATAGAATATTGATAATATGTTGTAATTTTTTTAAAAAAAAATATGTGCTTCTATTTGTACAAATTAATAAGTCAGTTGCTCGTGTGTACATGAACACAAACCCATTTGCAAATGCAGACAACAGACAGAATGGGCAGAATGACTCTTTCCATTTGTTCATTTGTCGGCATTATAAATTACTGATGTTCACTCTTGCTCCACAGTATTTTCCAAAATACGTATAATAAAAAAAAATAAGGCTACCTTTTAATTTAATAACAATATCATTATACCTTAACAATGACTTCAAATAAAATCCTCAGGGCTGGGCAATGTTACTATCAAGTTTCATTGTGTAAAGTAGGTTAAGCTCATAATGAAGATCACTTAAAGACTCCTTTTCAAGTTATTTCAAGCCTTTCCCAGCCATGATGAAATTTGCATTTATGCTAATATGCAAATGTGCCACTCAGCTCTTCCAAAGCACTACCCAGATCTAAAATTGCTCTAAACCAGAGTCCGTGTTTTCTCCGCAGCACTGTGCAAGCAATCCCTACACAGCGCTGTTACTCCAGCCCCAGTTCATTTAAAGGATCCTCAGAAAGTGTTCCGTGACACCTTTATCCATCCTCTAACAGAGACAGTGAAAGTCACCGAAGATCATGTGACTCTGTGTTCTAAGAAAAGCTGGCACATTAACTAAGAATAGTGCAGCATAAATATCTTCCTAAGGTGCTTTCTGGTAGACACATGAGCTTACTCAGCTGCCTCTAGCACATTCCTGAAAAATAAAACTTAAAAGTCACCAACCTAAAGTGCTGCATTGTCTTACAGCTTGAGCATTAAAATGTTAAGAAGGAAGAAATCGTAGAAGTTTCCTGCTCTTTGCTATGTAAATTTCAAATAACAGCAATCGTTTAAGGGCAGCTGTTGCCTTTAATATTTCAACGTCTTCATGCTGAGATGTTTAAAACCTATCAGGTTTTTCAGAACTGCTTTCTCATTAAATATCAGCTTTACTAATTACTGAGTAACAGTGTTTCTCTCCTGCCTGGGAATTATGGAGGAAGGAAAGAAATGCAAGGGGTTTTTGAGCAATATACTAACTAAAATGTTTTCTTATAATAAACATTGTTTGTTTGAGGTTACATGGAAATTATAATAAGTGGATTTTCTTCATTTCCATTGCTTAGCAAACATCACTCAAGTGTGGTTTCTTTTCTCTTTTCACAATCCACAATGTTCATTGCCAGTCAGCGAAAGCCCCATAGTTAGTTCAGCTGGACAGGAGACAGAGGCATGATCCTTGATGAATTAAAGATAAAATATTGTCCAAAAAAATTCTATAAAAGAAATGAAATCAGGTAGAAATAATATGCTTTTCTTTTCTGTGGCACCTTCTTATACCTGAGTTCTGGGATAATGATGTTTTGTGGCTTAAGTATTAAATAATCCATATACAGCCCTCTTGTTTGTTTCTTCCTTGTGGAAGTAACAATAGCTTTAGTTTAACCCCATACAACTTTATGTTAGCTTTCCCTGGATTTTCACTATAATAACAACAACAATTGCCAATTTAGCAGCCATAACTTCTTGGTCCCAAGAAAACAGCTTTTAATACTCAGAACTATACATTAATCAATGAAAAAATGAGCTGACATCCAGGCACTTATAACTTTTACCACTTGCCAGCCTCTCCCCCTCCCCCCGTGTGTGTGTGTGTATGTGTGTGTGTGTGTGTGTGTGTGAGTGTTTGTGTGTGTGTGTCTGTCGGTCTGTCTGTCTGTCTCTGTCTCTCTGTCTCTCTGTCTCTTCCTCCCTCCCTCCATGGAAACTGGTCAGAAGGATCTATTGAATAAATGAATGCATGCGTGCATGAATATCTTACACACAGTGCTGGTAACAAGCCCAAACATAACACTTTCCTCTGAGAAGGTGAAAGGGAAATTTTTTAATTAGCATTAAAGCCACCAGAACACCAGAACAGCAGAGCTCTCTAACTCATAAGTGCAGGTCGACAGGTATGCTAGCCCAATGTCCCAGATGATAAGTCACCAAGAATGCGGAGATAGGAGACAAAGGCCTATTCAGTGTTCCAGGGACCTGCTGGCCATAAAAGATAGGGAGGATACACAAGGACAAATTCCTGAGAGAAACAGGTACCGGACATGGTCGAGTGAGTAATGAGCCAAGACCCCTCATCCAATCTTATGGTGTCTGCTTAATCCCCCCTTGAGGCCCACACACAATGTTCCAGGTTTGAGTTTAACCAGATGTGTCGTTAGCTCAGATAAACATCTACCCTCGGGTTTCAAGAAAAACAGGAACCGAGGACTGTTCCCATGTGATTAAGTCTGAGCTTACCCCAGATCTGCCTACGCAATTTGCTGATGTTCAAATGTTTGAAACAACCAATCGTGTGTGGCCACGCCAAAACTTCCCACTCCCCCTGACACTTGCCCATATAAACCCCTAACCCCTGGGCTTCTGGGTCGACGCCTCTGTCTCCTGCGTGAGATACGTGTCGACCCGGAGCTCCGCCAATAAACTGCCTCATGTGTTTACAGCAAGACGGTCGTTTGTGTGTCTTTGGGTGCACGCCATCCCTAAGCTTGAGTGAGGGTCTCCCTTCGGGGTCTTTCAAAGGAACAGTATACAAGACACAATTCCAATTCTCCACAGAACAAGAAGAGTAGTAGGAATGGAAAGCAGTGAATGAAACAAAGAGACAGCCATTCAGATATAAACTACTGTCCGAAAGCATTCACAGAGCAAGTGACAGTTCAGACTATCACTTGAAGGTGAAGACTTTCTCCAAACAGGAGTCAAGACTTCCATTCCAAGCAAAGAATACATGATGTGTGGACAGCATGGAGCCTGGGTGCAATACTTTAGGAAACCGTTAGACTGCTTCACACACAATTAAGCAAACACTCCACCTGCAATCTAATAACTCCACCTGTAGACACTAACCTAAAAGAAGTAAAGCAATAAACCTCCTCCTAAAAAAAAATTAATAAGAAAACATAGAGCTACTTTGTTCACAAACGAAAACCATAAAACACCCATAAGATCAATGCATTGAGCTATGTTCATACAATAGAACAGTGGTGTCTCCTGCTTCATTTGATAACAGATAATTTCACAAAACAAGCTGAGCTGAAGACGCCGAACAGCAGAGAGTACACACTACATGTGTACACATTTATGATGGACAGGAGCAGCGGAGCCTAGTCAGTGCTGACTAGGGGATAAGAATAGTAGCTCAGGGGATATGAAGAGAGGTGAATGAAAATGAAGGCAGAACTTCTCAATCCCAGCACATCTAGTCACCCTCTCTAATGACTTCAGTAAATAAAGGAAGAGGTCAAAACTATATGACAAGAATATACAAAACAAATGGTTTACTATTCTAAATAAGGACTAAGAAAAGGCATGATCTGATGACGAAGCAGAAGGTGAGAAGACTGTGATCATTTCCCACAAGCACTTGCTCTTCTCCCTTAATGAAGACAGAAGCAGTGACCTTCATTCAGGGCTGAGAGGCAGGGACTGGAGTGGAAGTTATTCACAGAGAGGCATTGCATTCCGAGAGTGTCAAGTGTCAGAACTTGAAACAAACTTCAAGACCAGAGCAGAAACACAAGAGAAGCCATTGATCTGGGCTGCTGCTTTCTTTGACCCCACTATAAGAATTTTATCAAAGCTCATACTCAGCTGACAATGAGGAAACCAGGACTGGCTAGATAAGCCTGGATTTCAAATAGGAATCTCAATTTTGCCTCGTTCAGAATGAAGGGTAGCTGGAGAAATTTTGTCCCTCAGATGAAAAGTATTTGAGAAAAATGATAATGGAAACAGAGGCAGGAGAAAGGGTACATATGATTTATATGGTCATAAATCTTAATTCTTAAAGACTCCAGCTCTCAGGGCCTAACGCTTACTGAGTTTCTTATTTAGGGAGGTTAGCTTGCTTTACTTCATTTAAACCTTTTGCCAAAGTAATAATGCCCTATAATCATCATGTTAATTCAACAGATGCCGGGGGAAGCGAAAAGGACACATGGTAAGAAAATAATAGGTCTAAGATTTCTCTCTAATCTTCTCTTTCCCTGGGCTATATATTTTGTGTAAAAAAAAAAAAAAAAAAGGTTCTACCCTAGGAATGGACAGAGGGAAGAGGGTATAAAAAGGAAACTGAGGGGTTTGCTGCAGTAGCTAGGGAGGTAGGGAGGAGGACACAGGTGGCACTGCTCAGTTATGAGGGGTTCAGAGGTGTTCTGCAGTACGGGGGGGAGGCAGGGAAGGGACGGGGGTGAACATTGGGTGGTGACATTCCATGCCGGTTATGCTTGCCCCTGCACTTGTGATGTTGAGAAAAGTAACACCTTGTTTGTGCATTTAAAATTCAACAAGCTGCCTACACATCATATAGTCACTTTTATGTACACATACTCTGCTTTCATTATCAAAATTATAGTACATTTATTCCTGATCCCAGGCTAGCTTTCTAAGTCTCCTTGTAGTTTTGGAGTTGTTTGTTCATTTGTTTGTTTGTTCTAGGCATGAGAAATAGATGTATATTCTAGTCCCCTGAAAGCTATTTAAAAAGAGAAAAAGGAAATAACTATATTTGGACAAATATTTTTTGTTTAACTACATTGTCTAACCTATATTTAGACAACAGTTATGAGAGTTAATGTTTTTCTTAGAAAGGAAGCTTCATCATATCCATGCAGAGATGGAAGACAAGGTCAGAGCTGATACAAATCAGTGCCATCTCCTGCAGCCTTAATGCTAACAGACAGGAAGTCCTGGACCTCAGTTTATCCATAATGCAGAGTTTTAGGTAACTCAGAAAAGCTCATTTCCCAGGCATATTATTCAGTATCCTAGACAAGACTATTCAAAGCTTACACTGTGAGTTTCATTCATTTCATTGATAAAAATAGAAAAATAAGGCTGGTAGCCATTGACAAAAGGAGAATAGGTAATAAATAACACTCTAAACCATGCAATGAAATAGTCTGTACAGAAGAACATGCATTATGGTTATACGTAACCATGGCTGGATCTTTGAAGCATAGTACTAAAAGACAATATGCATACAAATGCATATAGGTACATATTATGGTACTGTCCATGTAAGCTAAAAGCAAGTAAAATGAAATAAGTTGTTTAAGGATAAATGCACTTGTATAAAATAGTAAAGAAAAAAATAAACACAAAATGCCATGTATTTTGCCTGGGGATGTCTGGAAGGAAGCAAGAGGAAAGGGAAGGAAGGGAAGAGGGCACCTTTCGACAGTATCAGCATGTTGAATGGTGCATTCATAAGTGGTTTTAGTTGTTGTTGTTGCTGCTGCTGTTATGCTTCATAACTTACATATTATCTTTTATGTACCAAACAATTCATACATTTTTAAAGATTGCACATATTGTTCTGAGAAACGGTTGGAGATAAAGGGGTGAGTACAAGACCCTAAAGACACCAATAAACTGTTTCTCTCATCTTCAGTTGCTCCAGTAATGCGGTTGTTCCCTGTGGAGAAAAGGTGGGAACATAATTTGCTAGCGGCACTTACCATACTCAGCTTTTAGGTTTGCAGCAACACATGCCTGAAGACAAAGAATGAGCCACATAGATACATTAGAAAACTGTTCAGCAGGAAGCTAGTTTCAGCTCTTCTCTGGATTAAACTATTGGCTCATCCTTCTAAAGCCTATTTTATTTACATCAGGCATTCTTTGGAAGGTAGGGCTACAAACAATTTGTCAGATTCCATTGGCTTAACAGACTTAACCTCTAGGTTTCTGCCCTACACAGATACCTAATATTTTATTATGTCCTCTCCTAGATTTCCTTTGGTATGAGTATGTTGAGGTTTGTTGGGAAGGAGGTTGAAGTAAAGCACTAGGAGTGAAATCACAGTGTGTGTTAAGAGTGTGGGGGAAATTAATCTCATTTTTCCCTACATGGGATACAGCACTGTAAAATTCAGTCTTCAACAGAAAGAAAGTCCCTGCACTTCTAAAACATAGTCCCTTATTTCTTTAACAAAGTTTAAGCTAGCATTAATAAATTAAAAGAGAAATTGCTTGTCTCTCCACCTCAGCTTTGTTTTATGCCTGTTTCATATCGTTGTCTGTGCTGTAATTCATACTTTTGATACCATTTCTGATGTATAAAGTCAGCTGTCTTGTAAATACCTTATAAAGAGTTCAATTGTAAATAAATTATTGTGGCTGTTTAAAAAGAAAGAAAAAAAGAAAGAAAAGAAAGGTAGGGCTACAAAAGAGGAGCGTGCTCAGAGTTCTGCTTTACAGAGTTCACTTGGCTCTCAAGCAGAACAGAAATTTATTTAAAAGTTTAACTAGATAATCTCTGATAGTAAACAGAAAACAAAACATTGAATTTTCATGCCTCTTCACATTTCTTATTCCAGGTTGTGAAAGTAGAGTTTTCCTTCTTACTTTACCACATTTCCAGAAAAGAAAATTAGCCTTACAATCTACTCTGCTGAATGTAACTCCCAGGGAATGAGTAGTATAACACCTAGCATGCACAAGGCCCTTGGGTTCCACATTCAAAACACACATACACACACACACACACACACACATAGACAACCACACACACATAGACACACACATACACACACACGCACATACACACACAACTTAAAAAGGGCAACTTCTATTTTAAACATATTTGGCTTTTAGTGCAGTATATTTACTTACCCTTTGATAATTCCATACATATATACAGTATATTTTTATTATATTTACCTCCAGTTTCTCCCACATTCCCCCATACACACACACACACACACACACACACACACACACACACACACTCCCATCTTCACACTCTTTTTTGTGAATAAGCCACTAAGCTACCAGGGACCACATCGTTAAAGGAAACTTAACTCTCCCTCCCTCCCATAGCAGCTATTAATTGTGGATAGTTCCTTGGCTAGGGCTGGGGGCTCATATGGCCCTCCCAGGTACAAAGTTGCTTAAATATTGACTGGCTCGTTCTTGCGCAGATCCTCTGTAGCCAACCACAGCTACTATGAGTTTATGAGTATAGTGGTCCTGTCTTGTCCAGAAGACACTCTACCTCCCAAGTCCTTCCCAACCCCGGGTCCTAACCATCTCTTCCCCTACTTCTATGATAATCCCTGAGCCTTTCAGGGGATGCATACACTATGGATGTTCCAGTTATGGTTGAACACAAAAGATAATCTGTTCCCATGGGGGCAAAAAAAGCAGAAAAGTCAAAACGATGGCTTAATGTTCTCCCTGATGTGTCGATTTCACTGGGCTACAATCTCCGTGTTCCACTGTTCAGTCAATATAGGTGTTTCTACAAAAGCATTTTATCTATAAAGATGATTAAAGTCCATAAGAAGTTGACTTTAAAGGAAGGAGACTATCCTGAATACTGTAAGCAGGCTTGGTTCATTCAGTTAGAATGCATTATCTACAGAACCAAGACCATTATAAAGAAGAAAGTCCACATGTAAGAAGTAGCTTCAGCCCCTGCTCCTCTGGCCTGTGGACCCTGTGGATCTCAGATTTGTCCAGCAAATTTTCATACTAGATGTGAAAATTCTTTATGACAAATCTCCTACTATTCATTCCCTGCTTGCACCTTGACAGACACTGGTTGAGTCTAAGAGTCCCACAATGAAAGACTCTATGTCAAAACACATAGGGTCCTATGTTTTCTCAACAAATGATAAATGATTTGGGTACTGATTGGATGGGGAAAGGAGTACATTTATCTAGAATCTTCTTGGGAGCTATTACACATGCACTCTTCCACCTCACTCTACCGTAACCCAGGCAAGGTCTTTGTTAGTAGCCCTAGTGCATGCACAGAGAGACTGAAGTAGCTTGCCACAAGCAGTCAAGTTGGGACGGAATGTTGACCTGCATGGCTTCTATGCTGCTTCTCCAGAAATGTCAGCCTTTGTCTTCCCATCAGCTTATTCTCTAAAGTGTGTAAATAAAACCCATCACAACAATGGAAAGTAAAGTGTAAATCAGAAAGTAATCCAATTTAGTTAAAGGACTTGGAAAAATCAGAAGGATAATCAAATTTTTCCTGAGGCACTGACAGAAACATAAAACTCAATTTTTATAACAGACTGTTGAATTTCTCCCAGGAATGCTGAAATAGATGCCTAAGTGACCCAGAGGGTTCATTTAAGTATCTACATTATAGGATTTGGACTTCAATTTAAAGGGGAGAAAGTGATTCACATTGAACCAAACAAATCACACTCTGAAATGTAATGTGTGCCAATCTGCCACTTAATGGCTTATCAAGAAATACTTCAGGGTTACCTGTCTGTCCTCAGAGCTTCTTCTTTTAGGAAATTCACCTTGATTATTCTGTGTCTTTAAAGCACTGAAATTGAACAGTCAAAATCCCAGTTCTATTTAAGCTCACTTCCCTTGGTGCCCAGGGCAACCTGTTACTTAAAAACGAAGGATGAATTTCACTGTATTTCAATGATTTGGGTGACATTTCCTTGACATTCACGATAAGTCTATAAATTAGAAGAGCTATAGTTTTAACACAAAATGAATAAAATGATCAAAAGAATCCTCCAGTCACTGCCTACCCCCGAAGACGGGGAAGCCAATCTGATTGCTATTCTCTGTATACATCAAGCCATATACAGAAGCATGGGAAAAGCACTAATAAATTGCCTTTTCCCGTTATGTTGAGTTTGCTTTTATGTTTTCTAGTTCATGTAATTATCCCCTGTCTTCTTTTTTTTTTTTTTAGATTTTTTTTTACATTTTTTATTAATTTATTCATATTACATCTCAGTTGTTAGCCCAGCCCATGTATCCTCCCATTCCTCCCTTCCTCCCACTTCCCCCCTACTCCCCTCCCCTCCCCTAAGTCTGTGTCTGAGGGGGACCTCCTCCCCCTGAATATGCTCATACGATATCAAGTCTCTCCTTGGTGACCTATTATCTTTCCTCTGAGTGCCACCAGGCATCTCCATCCAAGGGACATGTTCAAATATGGGGCACCAGAGTTTGTGTGAAAGTTAGATCTCCTTCTCCACTCAACAGTGGAGAATGTCCATCAGCTAGTCCGGGTAGGGGTTCAAGGTTTACTGCCTATTTTTTCCTTGGCTGTTGCCACAGTTTGTGGAGGACCCCAGGGCCCAGACTCGCCTGTAGTTTTCCAGGACCCGCTGGATCCTTCTATTTCCGCTTTCTCCCAGGCTTCTCACACCTACAGTTTCAATAGGATGTCCTCCCCTCTTACCCACTATCCTTGTAGGTACAGTTTTTCATGGGGACGTACACCTTGGACTAGTGTCTCGATATAAGTGAGTATATACCATTTAGCTCTTTTTGCTTCTGTGTGAACTCACTCATTATGACAATCTCTAGTTCAATCCATTTGTCCACAAATTTTGGAAATTCCTTGTTTTTAATAGCTGAGTAGTATTCCATAGTGTAAATGTACCACAGTTTCTTTATCCATTCTTCTATTGAGGGACACATAGGTTGTTTCCAAGTTCTGGCTATTATGAATAAGGCAGCTATGAACATGGTTGAGCATATGTCCCTGTTGTGTGGTAGTGCATCCTCTGGGTATATTCCAAGGAGTGGAATAGCTGGGTCTTGAGGAAGCCCTATTCCCATTTTTCTGAGAAAGCACCAGATAGCTTTCCAAAGTGGTTGTACTAGTTTGCATTCCCACCGGCAATGCAGGAGTGTTCCTCTTTCTCCACACCCTCGCCAGCATGAGGTGTCAGTTGAGTTATTGATCTTAGCCATTCTGATGGATGTAAGATGGAATCTCAGTGTTGTTTTGATTTGCATTTCTCTGATGACTAAGGAGGTCGAGCATTTCTTTAAGTGTTTCTCAGCCATTTGATATTCCTCTGTTGAGAATTCTCTGTTTAGCTCTGCGCCCCATTTCTCTATTGGGTTATTTGGTTTGGTGGTATTTAATTTCTTGAGTTCTTTATATATTTTGGATATTAGACCTTTGTCAGATAAAGAGTTGGTGAAGATCTTTTCCCAGTCTGTAGGCTGTCGCTTTGTTCTCTTGACAGTGTCACCTGCCTTACAGAAGCTTCTCAGCCTCATGAGGTCCCATTTATTAATTGTTGATGTTAAGGCCTGGGCTGTTGGTGTTCTGTTCAGGAAGTTGTCTCCTGTGCCTATGAGTTCCAGACTCTTCCCCACTTTTTCCTCTAACTGGGTTAATGTCTGTGGTTTTAGGTTGAGGTCTTTAATCCACTTGGACTTGAGTTTTGTGCATGGTGACAAATAGGGGTCTAATTTCATTTTTCTACATATAGACATCCAGTTAGACCAGCACCATTTGTTGAAGATGCTGTCGTTTTTCCATTGAATGGATTTGGCTTCTTTGTCGAAAATCAAGTGAGCAAATGTGTGTGGATTCATCTTTGGGTCTTCAGTTCGATTCCATTGATCCACTAGCCTATTGCTGTGCCAGTACCATGCTGTTTTAATTACTATTGCTCTATAGTACAACTTGAGAACAGGTATGGAGATTCCTCCAGAGGATCTTTTATTATATAGGATTGTTTTTGCTATTCTGGGCTTTTTGTTTCTCCATACGAAGTTGAGAATTGTTCTTTCAATATCTTCAAAATATTTAGTAGGTATTCTGATAGGGATTGCATTGAATCTGTAAATTGCTTTTGGTAAGATGGCCATTTTAACTATGTTGATTCTTCCAATCCACGAACAAGGTAGATCCCGCCATCTTCTGATGTCATTTTCAATCTTTTTCTTCAGAGGTTTAAAGTTTTTTTCAAATAAATCCTTCACTTGCTTGGTTAGGGTTATTCCTAGATATTTTATATTGCTTGTGGCTATCGTGAAGGGAGTAATTTTTCTAATTTCTTCCTCTGCCTGTTTGTCATTTGTATATAGAAAAGCTACTGACTTTTTTGAGTTTATTTTGTATCCTGCCAGTTTGCTGAAGGTGTTTATCAGCTGTAGAAGTTCTCTGGTGGAATTTTGGGGGTCACTTATATACACTATCATATCACTGCAAATAGGGATAATTTTACTTCTTCCTTTCCCATTTGGATCCCCTTGATCTCCTTTTGATGTCTTATTGCTCTGGCTAGAACTTCAAGAACTATATTAAAGAGATATGGGGAAAGTGGGCAGCCTTGTCTGGTCCCCGATTTTAGAGGGATTTCCTTGAGTATCTCTCCATTTAATTTAATATTGGCTATTGGTTTGCTGTATATAGCCTTTATTGTGTTTAGAAAAGTGCCTTGTATTCCCGATCTCTCCAGAACTTTAAACATAAATGGGTGTTGGATTTTGTCAAATGCTTTTTCTGCATCTAAAGAGATGATCATGTGGTTTTTCTCTTTCAGTTTGTTTATATGGTGGATTACATTGATGGATTTCCGTATGTTAAACCATCCCTGCATTCCTGGAATGAAGCCTACCTGGTCATGGTGAATGATGTCTTTGATATGCTGTTGTATTAGCTTTGCGAGTATTTTGTTGAGTATTTTTGCATCAATGTTCATAAGAGAAATTGGTCTGAAATTCTCTTTTTTTGTTGGGTCTTTGTGGGGTTTAGGTATCAATGTGACTGTGGCCTCATAGAAGGAGTTTGGTAATATTCCGTCCATTTCTATCTTTCAGAATAGCTTGAATGGTATCGGTATTAGCTCCTCTTTGAAGGACTGGTAGAATTCTGCACTGAAACCATCTGGCCCTGGGCTTTTTTTGGTTGGAAGACTATCAATGGTTGCTTCTATTTCTATAGGCGAAATAGGGCTATTTAATTTGTTTATCTGGTCTTGGTTCAATTTTGGTAAATGGAATCGGTCGAGAAATTTGTCCATTTCCCTTAAATTTTCAAATTTTGTGGCATAAATGTCTTTGAAGTAGGTCCTTACGATTCTTTGTATTTCTTCGGTGTCTGTTGTTATGTCTCCCTTTTCATTTCTGATTTTGTTAATTTGGATAGCGTTTCTTTGTCTTTTAGTTAGATTGGCTAACAGTTTGTCTATCTTATTAATTTTCTCAAAGAACCAGCTCTTGGTTTTGTTGATTCTTTGGATTGTTCTCTTTGTTTCTAATTTATTGATTTCAGCCCTGAGTTTGATTATTTCCAGGCGTCTACTCCTCTTGGATGTTTCTGCTTCTTCTTTTTCTAGGGCTTCCAGATGTGTTATTAAGTTGTTTATGTGGGATGATTCCATTTTCTTTTTAAAGGCACTTAGTGCTATGAATTTTCCTCTTAGCACTGCTTTCAATGTGTCCCACAAATTTGGGTATGTTGTTCCATCATTTTCATTGAATTTCAAGAAGTCTTTTATTTCTTCCCTTATTTCTTCCGTGACCCATGTGTCATTAAGTAGAAAGTTGTTTAGTTTCCACGTGTTGGTATGCCTTTTGTTATTTCTATTGTTGTTGAAGTCCAGCCTTAGACCATGGTGATCTGATAAGATACAAGGTATTATTTCAATCTTCTTGTATCTGTTGAGGTTTGCTTCGTGACCAACTATATGATCAATTTTAGAGAACGTTCCATGGGGTGCTGAGAAAAAGGTATACTCCTTTGCATTTGGGTGGAAAGTTCTGTAGATATCTGTTAGATCCATTTGATTCATGACATTGGTTAATGAGGTTATTTCCCGGCTTAGTTTTGAAATCAAAGTTCTATCCTTGAGTGAAAGTGGGGTGTTGAAGTCTCCCACTATTAATGTGTGGGTATCGATGAATGGGGCAAGCTTTGTTAATAACTCTTTTACAAATGTCGGAGCCCTTGTATTCGGAGCATAGATGTTCAAAATCGTGATGTCTTCCTGGTTGACTTTACCTTTGACAAGTATGAAGTGACCATCCTTGTCTCTTTTGACTAATTTTGGTTGAAAGTCTATTTTATTAGATATTAGAATAGCTACCCCAGCTTGTTTCTTGTGACCATTTGCTTGGAATATTTTTCCCCAACCTTTTACTCTGAGGCAATGTCTGTCCTTGTGGTTGAGATGTGTTTCTTGAATGCAGAAGAATGTTGGGTCGTGTTTATGCATCCATTCTGTTAGTCTGTGTCTTTTTATTGGAGAGTTGAGACCATTGATGTTGAGAGATATTAATGACCAGTGATTGGTAAGTCCCTTCATTTTTGGTATTTGTAACAATCGAGTTTTTGTGAAGTTGTGATTTTGCAATGGTGTAGTTATTTATTTCTTATGTATTTTTGGTTGCAGTTTGACCAGTTGGGGTAGGGTTTTCCTTCTAGTAACTTCTGTAAAGCCGGATTTGTTGCTAGGTACTGTGTGAATTTGTTTTTGTCATGGAATATCTTGTCTTCACCTCCAATGGTTATTGATAATTTTGCTGGATATAGTAGTCTTGCCTGGTATCTGTGTTCTCTTAGGGTTTGCAGAACCTCTGTCCAGGCCCTTCTGGCTTTCATGGTCTCTGCTGAGAAGTCAGGAGTGATTCTGAGAGGTTTGCCTTCATATGTTACTCGTCCTTTTTCTCTTGCCGTTTTTAATATTTTTTCCTTGTTCTGTATATTTTGTGTTGTTATTATTATGTGGCGGGAAGATTTTCTTTTTGGATCTATTCTATTTGGTGTTCTGTAGGCCTCTTGTATGCTCGTATGCATCTCCTTCTTCAAATTGGGGAAATTTTCTTCTATTATTCGGTTAAAGATATTTTCTGGGCTGTGGAGTCGGTTGCCTTCTCTTTCCTCTATCCCTATTATTCTCAAGTTTCGTCTTTTCATGTTGTCTTTTATTTCATGAACGCTTTGTGTCAGGAACTTTTCAGATTTAGCATTATCCTGGATGATTGTTTCCAATTGTGCGATTGTATCTTCAAGTCCTGATATTCGTTCTTCCATTTCTTACAATCTGTTAGATAAGGCCACCTCTGAGATGTTTGCTTTCTTTTCTGATGCTTCTCGATCACGTTTTTCTTCCATGTGTTCTTTTATGATATCTTCCACTTTTATCTTCAGGTCTTGAACTGTTTTAATAATTTCCTTCATCTGGTTATTTGTGTTTTTCTGAAATTCTTCAAATGCCTCTTTATATGACTCTTTTAAGTCATCAGCCCTCTTGTTTGCTTCCTCCTGCATTTGTTTACAGATTTTATTTGTTTCTTCCATTATCATCTTACTTACTAAGGATTTGAGGTGGTTTTCATGTATATCCATTGTTGTTGGGTTCTCCAGGTTGTTTTCATTAGGATTGCTGGGATCTGGAGATGCCATCCTGTTTTGGTTTTTGTTAGCATTCTTTCGTTGTCCCCTTGTTCGAGGTCCCTGTTTGGGAGTGGATAGTTGATGTCTGATTATAGGTAGGGTGCCCTTACCTGTGGGGAACAGGGAGTACTTCCCTGGACCAGGCTGGTGATTCAGATTCTACTCCTGGAGATTTTTCTCAACACCTTAGGCTCCAGGCTGAGTCATGCAAAGTAGGCTTATGTTTGGGCCTTTTCCCCTTACTGCTGTATCTCAAGTCAGCAGTATTGGGATCTAGAGTAAGGTCAGCACACAAGCTCTCTGGTTGTGTAGGTTGATCCCAGCTGTCTGTCTTTCCTGTTGCTTTGTAGCCAAGACCCCAGGTGGATCAGATCTTCTGGGTTGTAGCTGTCTTTTAGCTCTGCCTCTACACTCTGTAGGAGCGTCCAGCCTTTCCCATGAATTTGGGAGTTCTTGCTGGGGCTGCAGGAGCTAACACAGCTAGGATCTGCCTGTTGGAGATTACAGGATCTGTGCCTGGTGGGCCTGAAACCGTATGGTTTCAGGCCACTGGCAGTATCTGAGGAGGTAGCAGTTTCCACACCCCTGTATGCCAGGCCACTCCCAGCTTGCTATAAATTAGCAGTTATATCCTGCACGCATGAGCCACAGCTCCCTACCAGCGTGGTCTGCTCCCACAGCCCAGTGGGTCCGCCCACGTTATAGGGAGCCGAGGGTCACGCTTGCAGGGACTAACTACTACCCTAAAGGGAACTGGCAGTATTCTGGCAGTGGGACACAGCTAGGTTCCGTTGTTCGGGGAGTGCCCAGTCAGAGCCAGCAGCTCGTCCCCGTGGCTGGCGACAAAGGCCGCTTAGACCGCTCCCAGACGCTTTAAGGCAGCAGTTATTCCCTGCCAGCAAGACCCACAGCTCCGGATAACGTGGGCAGTCCTAACGAGGGCACGCAAGAATGACCCCTGCTAGTTCTGTTGTTCAGGAGAGCCCAGTCAGAGCCAGCAGCTCGTCCCCACGGCTGGCGACAAATCTCCTGTATTTTCCCTTTCTGCTAGAGAAAGGCAGAGTGCGTCACCTTAGGGCAGCAGTTATTCCCTGTCAGCAAGACCCACGGCTCCCGATAACCTGGGTGGATCTGTCGCAGGCCCACAGAGATGGACCCAGTTAGTTCAGTTGTTTGGGGATTGCCGGCAGCCGGGCCAGGCAGCTGGCGCCAAAGGCGGTTCAGACCGCTGGCGGGAATCTCCTGCCAGAATACTGCCAGTTCCCTTTAGGGCAGTAGTTAGTCCCTGCAAGCGTGACCCTCGGCTCCCTATAACGTGGGCGGACCCACTGGGCTGTGGGAGCAGACCACGCTGGTATCTAACTGCCCCAGTTTGCAGGGTCAATCCTTTGTGTCTGGCTTCAGCTTGAGCGCAGGACGCAGACGCGGTCCGTGAGCTATATGCCAGTTCTAGTTGTTTTTGGTGAGACTCGCCACCTGTGTTTCCACCCGGGTTAGGCAGGTGCCCTCCGCAGTTTGGCATGGTGTGGATGTAGAGGTTCAATGGTAGTTTCACCCTATTCGCTGAGACTCCTCAGGCTTGGGGCTCCGGAAAATCTCCTCCCCAAATGGCGAATTTGGGTTTTATGTGCTGGCTACAGCTTGATTGTGGATTCCGTTTCAGAGATTGGGGAGTGAGTTTAGCCCTCGGGGCTGTTGCTTGTCCCGGGGTTGGACCCCATGGTGGTCTGCGGAGTTTGGGGCCCCACTCACCTACAGTTCTCAAAATCCAGCAGTCTGTGGTTCCATTCAAGTCCCTGGTCTCCTCGGAGAAGATTAGCTATGGTGCCTACTGGTCGACGCCATCTTGGAATCCCCAAGTGTAATAGATTTTATTGATCAGCGTCCATGTTGGCAGCGTTCACATGGTGGCGACAAGGGCCCAATGGCGAAAGCACACGAATTCCACGCAGGCGCATACGCAGACTGAACCCGGCTATTTGTGACTCTTCGTCCGGGACCTCCCCTGTCTTCTATAGAGACAGATTATAGAACAACCTTGATTAATCCATTGAAACCTTTAATCTACCATAATTCAGGAGCCAGTAATTGTTTTTCTAAATGTTCAAGCTATAGAGGGACAAATAACAACATATCAACCTATATCAGGGCTCCTTTGTGCTTTCTTCTTCTTCTTCTTCTTCTTCTTCTTCTTCTTCTTCTTCTTCTTCTTCTTCTTCTTCTTCTTCTTCTTCCAAAAACAGAACATAGAAACTCAATCAAGAACAAACATAAAAGGCCAGGCAGCACCAAACACAGGACTCAACCTCAAACTTCACAGACTCTGTGATGGAAGACTGCACTCTGAAAGAAATTCCATCCTATCCCTGGGATTGTGGGTTGCAGATGCCCCCCCTTCCTTTATGTAACAATGAATAGAGACATCCTAGCTAAGTACCACTGGAACAAACTCTGTACTAGGCCCTGATCCAAACATTGTACAGTGGAGATAATATTAGTGTCTTGCTTTTATTTCTAATGCAAGGTCATATGGCCAAGGAACAGTAGAGCCAGGATTCCACCCCAGAAAACTTTGCTTTATAGCAGAAAACATCTCTTATCATGCTAGATTGAAAGTGGTTTTGCAAATTCTGTATCACTTAAATACTTGCAGCATCCAACCCCTATGAAAACCCAAGGATTAGATAATAGACTGAGAATAAAACAAAGCAATGTGTATAAGCAGCACAGAGCACTGGGGTCTTAGGTGTGAACAGAACAGACCAAGCATAACTCGAACGTGGGAAGTAAATACTAAGCACCAGCAACAGTCTTGCTTCTCTGCCTCCCACTAAACTGATAAAAAAAATATATATGTGCAGTATTTCTAAACCTTGGCAACAGTAATGATTCTAACAAAGGAGTATTCTATTCAATCATCAAGCAACTAGCTTACATGCTATTCTTGAAAACTGTCATTATGAAGCCCGTTATGTTTGGTGTACAACAACTATACCTAATAAAAAGACATTTTTAAAAATTGTGAAAAAACAGAAAGCTGCACTTCCCAGAATACCCAGTCCCATAAGTAGTACAGTGACTCAAGGTTTGGACAAGATCTACTTCTTTTTTGGACCTTTGGTTTGACAGTTGCTGTGCTCGCTCCATTTCCGGCATGTGGAGGCATCTGTAGATTCCGTGTGCCTTTGTGAGTCAGTGTCACAGTGCTATCTTGTCACTCTCCCTTTGCAATTTTTATCTGCTACTTCAAGTGAAGAAGGAGAGGCCTGAAATGTGTGTTTTTAAAATATATCCAGGACCACACTTCACTGGAACTCTTCGCTTGTTAAATAAAAACCATCCAACAGCTGCTAGATGGGAGAGGAATACAAATCACTTCAGAAGCTGAGAAACTTCAAGTCTTGGGGGGAAAAAAACCTACCCATTCAGAGCTAGCTGGTTCTGTGATACTCCAAATGAAATTCTAAGTCCAGGCCGTGATTCTTGTCATCGATGACACTGAGGGTGAAGATGCCTGCAAGTATGCAGTTTTGCTTGAATGTTATTATGGAGAAGATTCATTCTTATGAACACAGCTATCTGTAGTCTCACTCTTGTGCGATGTCCTCTCAAGTTCCCTGCCATGGCTATAAAGCTGTACGCTTACAAGTCCTTTGGCACAATGAACATGCCAGAGAAATCAGATACACTGTTGAAATTCATTGCACACTGACTACAAAACAGGAGCTCTATCAACGCGTGTCGTGAGATATATTTCCATTCTTTTCATGTCTCTCTGAATTTATTTGACAGAATTTCAGAAGGGAAATGCGCTTGCTGGAGGGCAGGTTGTTTGGGCTTCTTGCAGACACAAAGAGGCAGATAGATGTTCCGCTCTCTCTGCCGTTATCTCAAACTTCATCGTCTCAGACACCCAGCCACACTCTGTATACAGCAGCAGCAGGGACTCTTCCTCCAATTGTCCTTTGTCTCGGTGTTTCTGGAGGCTTTCCTAGGCAGGTTTAGACTTTTCAAAGGCACAGCCAGTTTTAAAACATTCTTATATCAACACCCAAAAGGAAAACAGAAGCTTTAAAGAAAGTTTTAGTTTAACCAGCTTCTGAGCCCTCCCTAGTACCACATTCTTACCACTGTTTTTCAAAACCTGGTTCATAGTGCATTCAGCACACTCAAGCTAACGTCCCTTCCTTAAAGCAATGTAGGGCATCTGAAATGTTAATTCCTTCGCCTCCCATTCAGTTTCTAACATTCTGTATACTGTTAACTTATAGGACTTTTATCATATTCATGAAACTATTTTTATTCTCATGACCTGTAATGACCACACCTAATGTGTTTTTCAAACCTGGTCACTCAGTGGTGACACTGAGTACATCTCTATCTCCTTGGGATTATTTGTTCTTCCTCTTTTCTGACAAGCTCTGGTCTATCTATCTATCTATCTATCTATCTGTCTGTCTGTCTGTCTTTCCCTCTCCCCCTCTCTCTCTTTGTCTCTCTCTGTCTCTCTGTCTCTCTGTCTCTGTCTCTCTGTCTCTCTCTAACCCTCTCCCTCCCTCTCTCCTCTCTTCTCTCCATCTCTCACTCCTCTTTTCCATCCTTTTCCTTTCCCTCTAACCTCTGACACCCCTCTCTATTCAGTTTTTTGGATTCCCTGATTTGCACTTGCTGGTCCTGTGCTCTGACACACCCTAAGCACTCTTGTCATATTTGTGGCTCTAAAATCTGCACATTGTTGACTATGGATACAAAATCTCTCTCCTAAACCTCAGGCATGTCTTATCTCACAGCAAACACCATAAAACGTTCCATAGAACCTCAAATTTAAGATGTCTAAAATGAAGCACGGCATTACCTCCCCAGAAATTAAATTATTGGATTGGCAAGATGCCTCAGCAGCTCTAGGTTCAGCAAAATCTGATGACCTGAGCTAGCTCTCCAGAACCTACATGGTAGAAAGAAAGAACTGAGTACTACAAATTAACCTCTGACCTTCACATACATATTGTGACATGTGTGTGCACATTCACATGCACACAAACATACGCCTATACAAATATACAATAAAGAAATAGTTTGGTCCTGTTTAGTTTTATGAAACAAGATTCTTCAGTCATAAATATGAGACTGTGTCTATCCTGGTCCTCTGCCACTAGCATTTCTCATCAGACAGACTATTATGAGTGCCTAACTGATGATCCATACTCTGGAATTGCCCAGATCATCTCTCTTTCATTCCCAAAAGCCACCAGTCTCTACAGGTTGAAGTTCAAACTGAAAAGTAAGACATTCACATTTTCCTGGAGTTTCTATTCCTACTCGTCTTTGAAAGCCATGTTGCACAAGCCCTGGTATATGGAATGTAAAATATGGCTGCTTACCAAATTTCTCTTTATTAAACATAATAAAATATACCAACAAATTCATTATTCAAAACTCTACTCAAATGTTGCCATCTTTGAGAAAATGTTTTCTGGCCTCATTGGGACCATTCAGGGATCCTCTGCTCAGACCTTTGTTGATTCCTATTTTATAGCAATTTATAGCTCTTACAGGGTAGAGGAAGAATGAAAGTTTGCTCATCTTTGTGTCTCAGTACCATGACTCACATATCAGAATGCCTCGCACATTAATGAACGCCTTGCAAGCAGGGCTGTGTGTGGGGTGTATGGTATCATGTTCTACCTTTCAAAAACCAGGCCTTTTCTTGTAGTTGTATACTTTTTCCATGTGAAATCTTCATTTTAACTCTGTGGGGATAAGACCTAATTCTCCAAGACATAGCTATTTTCCCTACCAAAAAAAAACAAAAACAAAAACAAAGCAAAACAAAAAAACCGACTGTGTTAGATGAATGAGAAGTTCTTGTCACTCTCATTAATTAGAAACTACATGCCGTAGGACACCCTGAAAGTTGTATCATTTACATCTGGGGAAGGGTTGAGGCTTTCTTACTTCTATGCATGCTGAATGCTTAACATCGCTAGGTGAAGAAACAGATTTCACTTCCACGCTTCCAGCACCTTCACAGATAATTTCCATGACTCGCTGAATCTCATGGAAATTCCTTAATCTGTAGCATGCCTTTCCAATGATAGCAACCCACAGACTTGTCCTACAGATATCTCTAATGAGTCTTTCAATATGTTTAACAAGTTTCTTATTCCCTCTTTATAAACCAATTTTTTAATAAAGGAAAGCATTTAATTTGGAGCTTGCTTATAGCTTCAAAGATAAGTCCATGGTCATCAATTATTAAGACGCACTTCGGGTCTCTCAGTGATCCAAGCAGACTCCGCAACTCCCAGGCCCTCACCAAGTGAGCCAAACTCACCATTCCACCAAAAGTAAAGTGTTTCACTAGTGTGCCTAAGTGCCAGGAAAGTAAGACTTCACACACACACACACACACACACACACACCACACACCTAAGAGTGTCAGTGAAGCAATTACAAAGTAGCTACTCACAGCATGTGTGGTTCCAACTGAACGAATAGCATAACTGCATCTAGAAGCCATTCCAGCCTAATAATCCCTCAAACCTACATATACATCTACTTTCTTTCCCACATCACTGTTTTATAGGGCTATTTTGCTTCTAGTTAGAGGTGTGTATCTGTTTTTCTTGGTAATTTGGGAGTTTTGTCTATAAGCTAGGATCAAGCCAGGAGCTTTGTACACATTACACAAACACTCTCTCACTGAACTACTTTTAGAAACATTCAGGTAACAGGCTGCTCAGAAGACCAGCCTGAGCCACATGGCTTTGACTGGGTAAATGTCATAGTTCAATCTGAAGATAACCTTGACAACTACATACACAAAATCTGCATCTGTCAAAATGTCGTCACCATCAGGTAAAGTAATTTGTGCATGTGCTACACACACAATAAACACAAATGCAATAAGCAGTAATTGCACTGACACTCAAATTCATGGTTTATGGAATGTTTGTTCATAAAAATATAATACATGTCAATAACTATAAATATATCCTAGGCATTTTCATATAAATTCCCTGTGTTTAATTCCGTGTCTTGGTTTCTATGTACATTATATTTTCTAAGAACTTGTACATTTAGAACACTTTACATGAGAAATAATTTATACTCTATTTTAAGGGTTACTCTATTCAGCTTGGTCTGCTGCAACATACTGGCATAGACTTGAAGGCTTAAACAGAATTTGTTTCACAGTTACAGCCTGGGAGATCTGAGGTCAAGATCTCTACAGGACAAGGTCTGCTGAAAGCTTTCTTCAAAAGTATGTAGATGCCTTGTTGTGCCCTCACAGACTGGACAGTGGGGGTGGGGGGAGTGGTGAGACAGAGGAGAATATCATTTTGTAGGGCCATTAACCCCATTTATGAGTGGTATTCCTTCTTGGCCTAATTACCTCTAAAGGCTGTGAAGTTAACACCTCAACATAAAAAGATGTGGGCACAAACTTTCAGTCCATAACTAACTTATATTGATTTGGGGAATGTAAAGGGGTAGAGGGTAAGGGACCCAAAAAAATCAGGAAAGAATTTTTAGTGCAAAATCCAGAATTCATCCTAACTGAGCATAGAGAAATTTAATGCCCACTTTAGGCAGAACGCAGGATACTGCCTAAGGAAGGCCTGTGCTTACACGGCAGACTCTCCACTCCCTAATGAACAATTACCTCTTGTAACTCCTGCCAAACAAGCACTCCCTCTGCCTTCCAGTTCAACTCCTCCACAAAAGAATGCTTTTGTTTTTCTGCCCTTAACCTTTTAAGCAAAATAGAGATCAAAGCATTTTAATGCCTGCTCTGAAATCAGAACCATTAACATTGCAGCAAAACATACAGGCATTAGTCATCGTCCTCAAAGGTTGTTCCAATTCCTCCTGCCTTTCTTTATGTCTCTTGCTAATGAGAGTGTTAGGAATTCGCTTCTTTCCAAATGACATTCTAAGATTGTACTTATTGACCCAGTTAAACAGATACGATAATAACTCAAATCTTCATTAAGGGAAAAGAAAGAGATCAGATAGAACGTGTGATTTTAAGCTATTTTTAAATAGAGTATCTGAAAGAAATATGAAATTTTAACCTCTAATAATATGATTGGGTATAGGTGGCTGCCTAGAGCAGTACTATATGGTCATTGTTTATATTTAGAATTGATCATAACTGAAGTTTTGTTGTTTTGCTGAGATTTCTTTAATTCAGTCTCATATATCCCAGGCTGGCCTCCAACTCACTATGTAGTCAAGAACAACATTGGACTTCTGATCTTCTTGCCTCTACCTCCTGAACGCTGGACTCAGACAGGCACTGCCACTCTGATTATATAGTGCTGGGATGCAATGAGAGTTTTGTGCATAAAAGGAAAGCATTCTACCAACTGAGCTACCGCTGAAGCCCCTCATAACTTAAGAACAAAACGACAGAAAGAAAGTAAAGAGAAGAAACCTGTTCCAACAGAAAGATTTCAGATTCTCTACTCTCTAAATTGCTTTGTCCTTACGTTGTTAGTTCTCATCCCTAGTTATGTTCCTGGTCCTTGTCCTCTTCTATACCACCCAGTGTTGCTATACAAAGCCATTTTCATTAGACACCCTGAAACCCACTGTCACTTTAATGAACTAGTATGATTTTACCCATTGGCCTTCCCAAACTCTTTCTACCTTACTTCACATCCTGAAGGATGACTGAAACTTTGGTTGTTTTTTTGTTTTGTTTTGTTTTGTTTTTAACATTCATCAGCTTCAATGGAGCTTTTCAAGTTGTTCACCAGTTAAGTACCTTTGGTTCATACTTTCCGCTACAGTCAAATCTTTCTTTTAATTAATTAATTAATTAATTAAATCGCTTTACATCCCAATCATAGCCCCCTGCCTCCTCTCCTCCCAGTCCCACTCTCCCTCCCTCTTCCTCCATCCCCCTCCCCTATTCCACAGAAAAGGGGAGCTCCATGCCCCAACCACAGCTCATCAAGTCACATCCGGACTGATCATGTCCTCTTCTGCTGTGGCTTGGAGAGGCAGCCCTGCCAGGGAGCACTGATCAAAAAGCAGACAACAGAGTTCATGAAAGAGACAACCTCTGCTCCCCTTACTAGGGGACCCACACGAGGCCTGATCTGCCCATTGACTATGTCTGTGCAGGGGACCTAGGTCCATGCAGTGTCCTTGGTTGGTGCTTCAGTCCCCACATGCCCTTCTGGGCCCTGGTTAGTTGGCTGTCTTGGTCTTCTTGTGGGGGCTCCTGTCACCTCCAGGTCCTTCTAAACTTCCCCCAACTTCCCCACAAGACTCTCTACACTTCATCCGATATTTGGCTGTGAGTCTCAACATCTCTTTCTATCCACTGCTGGGTGGAGCCTCTCAGAGAACTGCTGTATACTAGGCTCCTGTCTGTGAGCATAGCAGAATACTGTTTATAGTGCCAGGGATTGGCTCTCTCCCAAGGCGTGGGTCTCAGGTTGGGTCAGGCATTGGTTGGACATTCACTCAATCTCTGCTCTAACTTTATCCCTGTGCATTGTAAGCAGGGTAAATTTTGGGGTGATGTTTTGTGGGTGGGTTGGTGTTCCCCTTCCTCCACTAGGATTCTGTCTTCAGTCTCTATGGCTTCTGCTGCTAGGAGGTCTCAGCTAGCATCACCCTCATATCCTCTCAAAAATCTACGCTGTCTTAGGTCTCTAGCTTGTCACAGAAATGTCCCCACCTATGGTTTCTCTTTTCTCTGTAAGCCTTCTGCCTTCTCGCCTCCGTTCTCCCAAGATCTGGTCTCCACCCTCATTTCTCTCTGTGATCCCTCTCCTACGTTGTTCCCTCTCTTCAGTCACTTCTGCTGTCTATTTTATTCCCCCTTCTGAGTGAGATTTAAGCACCCTACCTTGGGTACTCTTTATCTTCTTAGGGTCTGTGATTTGTAGTAAGTATTTCCTGTACTATATAGCTAAGATCCACTTATAAGTGAATACATTCCATGTGTCTTTCTGGGTCTGGGTTACCGCTCACTCAGGATGATTTTTTCTACTTCCATCCATTTGCCTACAAATTTGACAATTTCTTTGTTTTTAATAGCTGAATAATATTCCATTGTACAAATGTACCAAATTTTCCTTATCCATTCTTCAGCTGAGGGACATCTGGGTTGTTTCCAGTTTCTGGCTATTACAAATAGAGCTGCAGTGAACATAGTTGAGCAAGTGGCCTTGTATGGTGGAGCAACTTTTGGGTACATGGCCAGGAGTTGGTTGGGTCTTGAGGTAGAGCTATTCCCTATATTTTGAGAAACTGCCAGATTGATTTCCAAAGTGGTTGTACAAGTTTGAGTTTCCATCAGCAATGGATGAGTGTTCCCCATTCTCCACATGCTCACAGTCAAATCTTTCTAAGAATGTCAAACATAGGACCATATTTTGGTATCTTGCTTACAAGTTAACAATATGAATTCATGGAAGAGTTTAATATGTGTTTTGATGTTGTACCATGAATCTTGTCATGTGACCAACCTCTATGATATCACCAAGTATTGCCCAGTATCTAATGTTCTGAAACATCCTCCCCTTTAATACTGAAGAGGTAGGCCTGTGACTGCTTCCAACAAATGGAATATGGAAGTTATACCACTACAATATTTATGCTATGACATACACTACCACCTTAGCAGACTGGAATGACTCTTCTTGCTGCCTTGATGAAGCAAACAATTGTCCTGAAGAAGCCATGTGGCATGGGACCATGGAGACTCTACCTTCAATCACACATTCTCAGCAAAATTTATTCTGCTAATAGTCTGAGTATTTGTCAGCACAACCATTTTCTCCAAGTTAAGCCTCCCAATGAAAAGACAACCTAGCCAACAACACCCTCGTGCAGCCTCATGAGACTCTGAGCAGAAGATCGAAATAAACCATATCTCAACTCCTGAGTTGTGTCAACAGAGTTAACAAATGTGCCTCATCTTGCATTGAGTTTGTGTAATTTGCTATGTGGCATTATAAAATTAATACACTGGGTAACATTTCTTTCAAAGAAAAGAAACACCAGGGCATAATAAACAGAAAATGAAAGGTGATGAATGTAGAATTGTACGTGGCTGAAAAGACAAAGGCAGGATAATAGTCACAGAAGGGCCATGACTGGCACAAACACTGAACATGAGTACTTGAAAAGGAATTCTCTCTGAGCTGCTGCTCTGAGAAAAGTAGAATTTTAACGGGTTCATCTAGGAAATATCATAGAATTTGGTTTTTACCTAGTAAATGGAGGGAGTGAAGATAGATTCAGTTCATACACCAACCAGTATACAATAAGTGCCTTGTATGTATTAATTCTCACAGCTTAGAAAAGTCGTCTTAAGTACCAATTCAGGGATGAGGAAAATGAGGTATGTTGATGCTGAGTGAGTCTCTAAACATTGTGCTAGAATTGAACTCTAGCCTGTATCTGTCCAAAGCTGTAGGTCTCAACCAACACTAAAGAGAGGAGAGTGAAGGGCGGACAATGAGCTTCATGAAAAAGATATGGACAGATCCACAGCATAGAAACAGAAAAAACAGAACAGTAGCAACAACCACCCACCACAGGGATAAGGAGAAAGGAGGAACCAGCACTTCGAAGAACGAAATGAATTAAACATTATTTTCACAGTATCACTGAAAAAGAATCAAATGATATTCAAGCAAAGAAGTTATATCCTTGGGCAGAAGACTGAGTTTTAAAAAAAATAGCATGAGATACACAGGAAGGCATCAAAGCATGGTCAGCTAATCTCAGCCTCTATTAGAAAATTCAAACCAGGCGGGAAATCATTCTGGCTAATGATTTTTTACCTAGAAGCTGAAGTTTAGTATCAGATTTCCTTGTCCAATTTTATACTTGTAGCACTGAACTACATAAGCTAAAGTTGTGCCTTGACCCTCCAAATCAGAGATTCAAATAGTATCCCCAGATTGTATTGGTACTTAATAAATGTGAGAAATAAAGAACTACTCACGTTATTGGAGGTAGTCGTGGGGGCTGAATGAGGGCAAAGGAGTCTTACAATGAACATTACGGTAATTAAGTTTGGCAAACTCATCACCCAAGACTGACTTCACAATTTGTGGCTCTGCACAGGTGAAGATATTTTATACTATAATGTTATCTTGAACTTAAGTCTTACTCCATGGGCTGATGCTTTGGGGAAATAGTGAAGAGTTTAAGAGGTAGAGCCCAGGGGGAAGTGTTTGGATTGTTGATGGGGGATCTCAGCCCTTCATCTTTCTTTTTTTTGCATCCTGCCCATAAAGTAACTAGTTCATAGGCAGTAGGTTGAACTTGCCATAGAGTGAAACCCCCAACCCTGTGAGTAAAAATAAGCCTTTCATCTTTGTAAGTTTATTTCACTGTTGGTCACAGTAACAGAAAGGTGACAACCATGCTTTGTAAGCTAGGAAGTAACCCAAGAAAGGCCAGAATCAGCTAGCAGAAATTCACTGGAAAACATGCTGGACCTGGGTGATAGGGGTCTGGAGATATAGCCATGGACTAGATGAACACAAGCAATATGAGAAAATAGGTTCCAAGGTAGGCAGGAGAACACAAATGTGAACACATGTACAGTCTGCCCTTTGCTGCTCCTGCCAGCTTATAAGCAAGACATTGGTTAGAGAGCAGCCAATTACACAGGACATCTCCACATACACACTTGTCTTCTGCCACCCCACCCGCAACAAGATTTCTCAGCATATTTTCCCTAACTGTATCACTGATGCTACTAAATCTGTAGTCTTCAAGATGTGGTTTGTGTTATTCTTCATGCACCTACCCTGAACAAAACAAGAGCTTCTGGCGTTGTAGGAACATTAGGTTTATAACCCTGCTTTTCTTCCATAAAAGACAAACATTGTCTGGGAGTGTAAGTACCTCTGGAGGCACTGGATCCATCATCAAAGGGGGCTTATGAGGCCATGAAGCACATATTGATTTCTGGGCCTGTATAGGATGATGAAGCACTCATCGCTCACAGCCACTTCCCCTGCTAGTGTCGGAGCAGTTATCAACTGCTTGATGCCAGTCAAGCAGGGCATGCAGCTGGTCAGGATGTCTGATTTACCCCTAGATGTGAAATGACTGGCCAGTAGCAAACAGTCTCCAAAACGTGGTGTCAGAAGTCGCATAAGCCTGTGAGGATCCTGACATGAGTCACAGCAGGGACACCTATACCCTTTTCCAAAAGGACCTGCATGGGTCTCCCATTAGTTAGCTCTCGCCTCCTGTCTGGGCTTGCTCACTGTCCATTTTGGTCTCCTACCCAGCCTTTATCCAGACTTTTGATCTCTCCTTGCCAGACTACTTCATTTTTAATATGTACCTCAGCTGTTCACTTTATAGTCTGGGCATAATTTAGTCAAAACATCAGCCATATGCTGAGGAGATAGCTCATTTGGGGACGCACTTGCCATGGAAGTACTTTAGGGCCTGAGCTCCATCTACAGAACCCCACATAACACCACCGAGACCCAAATACTGCAGAGGCAGAGGCAGACAAACTCGTGGTGCGCCATATATCGGTAGCCTAGACTTACTTGCTGAGTTCCAGGGAAGTAAGAAATCATTTTTGCAATAACGCCTGTAAGGGGTTAGAGAGAGAACTTATCTACTCTGAGCACTTGTGGCTTCTGCAGAGGACCAGGGCTGTGCTGCAAAACCCACATGATAGCTAACAACTGCTTATTATGCCAGTTACAGAGGATCTGATACCCTCTGCTACCCTTGAGGGCACTGAAAGCATTTGGTACACAGACATAAATACAGAGAAAGCATTCATAAAATAAAAACAGACAAATCCTTTTGTAAAAGCCCTCTTTACTTCTACGGCGTCTAGCACGGTGAGTCTCCCTCCCCAACCACAACATCTCCCAAGGCCACCGGACCTGGTGCAGATCCACATCCAGTTCTCTGGCCTGCTCTAGCCTCCAGAGTTTGCACAGCAAATGATCTCTAGGCTTTGTCTAGGGCCCTTCCTACCTTTCCTCCAACCCAGAGGACCCTCACATACTATATCCAATCATTCTACCCAATAAGATCACTCAAACTCTCCAGGCTTGGACCAGGAAGCACATCCTGTGTACCAGCCCAGTTCCCTCTGTCCACCTGAGTTCATTCTACCATGGGCCATTTTCAGCTTTGAGGCCCAACCTACTCACACATCCTCTATTCTCCCCCAGCCTGTTCTGTCCATATCTACTTAGAACTAACAAAAATGTCCTTATGCCCAAATTTCATAACAAAATACCAACAGTATGAAAAACCAAGCCATTATCTTCTCTCTAAAAGCTACCAGTCCTATAGAGATGTTTGCCAGTGACAATTACCTACATGAACTACTACATGATACAGAATTTTTAAAGAATCATGAACATCAAAAAATTTCAAGAAGACTTAAAGAAAAGGATGAAATTAAGGAGAAAGAACTTAAGAAGACTGAATGCCTAGGTGATACCCGGGGAAAAAAAAACAAACAAAATGACAAAGATAATCCAAGACTTGAGAAAGAGTTCAATCAGGAGATAAAAATATTGAAGAAGACTTAAGCTAATATGAAGATGAAATTGAAAACTTCAGTAACTCAGCTAGAAATTTTAAAGAAAAGCCTTACAACTAGAATGTATCAAGAAGATAGAATATAAAGATTTGCATATAAAGTAGAGGGCCTAGATTAAATAAACAAACTGTATATAAAAAAATTTAAAACACAGGAAAGAAATATATGGGAAACATGAGACACTGAAAAAAATCTTCAAGCTATAGGCATAGATGAGAGAGAAGAATGCCAAGTCAATGGCATAGACCATATAATCTTCAACAACATTACCAAAGAAAAGACACAGGCACACAGATGCAAGCAGCATACACAGAATCAAATAAACAAATCAGTAAAAGAAAATTCCCACAGCATGCCGTAGTTAAAAAAAAAAAAAAAAGAAAAACTCTACATAGACCTAACAAAGAAAGTGTATTGAAAGCTTCAAGAAAAAACTTGAAGCCACATTAAAGAAAAACCCCAAAATTAACTTTAAAAATTCAGTATCCTTCTTCTATACAAATGATAAAGGCACTGAGAAAGAAATTAGGGAAAGAACATTCTTCACAATAGCCACAAATAATATAAAATATCCTGCTGTAACTCAAACCAAGCAAGTGAAAATGCTGTATGACAAAAACTTCAAGTCTCTGAAGAAAGAAATTGAAGAAGATACCAGAGATGAAAAGCTATCCCATGTCCATAGATCAGTAGGTTTAACATACTAAAGATGGCCATTTTACCAAAAACAACCTGCATATTCAATGCAATTTCCATTAAAATTCCAAAACAATTTTTTACAGACTTTGAAAGAGTAACTCTCAACTCATAGGGGAAGACAAAAAGCCCAGGGTAGCTAAAAAAATCCTGTAAAATAAAAGAATGTCTGGAGGCATCACCATGCTTGATTTCAAGTTGTACTACAAAGCATTAGTAATAAAAAACACATGATATTGGTATAAAAACAAAGAGGTTGATCAATGGAATTGAATCAAAGACCCAGAAATAAACTCACACACCTATGGACACTTGACTCTTGACATAAAAGCCAAAACCATACAATGGAAAAAAAAAAAGGGGGGGGGGGAACATCATCAACAAATGTTGCTGATCTAACTGGATGTCTGCATGCAGATGAATACAAATAGATTCATATTTATCACCCTACACAAAATTCAAATCCAAGTGGATAAAAGACCTTAACATAAAACCAGAAACACAAAACCTATTAGTAGATAAAGTAGCAGAGGAGACAACTTCCTCAACAGAACATCAATAGCTCAGGCTCTAAAATCAACAAGTAATAAATGAGACCTCTTAAAACTGAAAAGTTTCTGTAAAATAAAAGACACTGTCAATAGAACAAACAGATTGGGAAAAGATCGTCACCAACCCTACATCTAACAAAGGCCTAATATCCAAAATATATAAAGAATGCAAGAAAGTAAACATCAACAAACCAAATAATCCAATTAAAGTTGGGGTACATGCAAGCAAATGGATGGTACTAGACAAGATCATCCTGAGTGAGGTAACCCAGACCCAGAAAGACACACATGGTATGTCCTCCACTTATAAGTAGATATTAACCATATAGTACAAGATAACCATACTATAATTCACAGACCTAAAGAAGGTAAATAATAAGGAGGCCCCAAGGAAAGAGGCTTAAGTCTCACTCAGAAGGGGAAATAGAATAGACAAAGGAAGTGAGTGAAGAGAGGGAGAAGGATAGGAGAGGGAACACTGAGAGAAATGAGATGGATGTCAGGTGTGGGGAGAGTGGGGTTGGGGAAGAACAGGGGGATTTCAGAGAGAAGAGAAGCCATGGTGGGGTAACTCTGAGACAAGCTGGAGACTACAAAAGGGTAGGCTTCTGGGAGGATATGGGTGTGAATACCGACACTATTAACAACATTCTGCTGTGTTTGCAGAAGGAAGCCTATCATGGTTATCCTCTGAGAGGCTTCACCCAGCAACAGAATGAAGCAGAAGGTGAGACTCACATCCAAACATTGAGCAGAGCGTAGGGAGCCCTGCGGAAAAGTGGGAAGGACAGAAGGATTCAAAGGGGACAGGAGCTCCACAAGAACACCAACAGTGTCAACTAACCCTAGCCTTCCCCCCGGGGGTAGGGGGCATAAAGATATAGAAGCACCAACCAAGGATCATGCATGGACTGGACCTAGGCCCCCTACACATATGTACCCAATGGGCACCTTGGTCTTCATGTGGGTCCCCTAGAAAGGGAAGCAGACTCTGTCTCTGACAAGGTCTCTGTTGCATGCTTTTCAATCACTTTCCCTTGGCAGGAAGTTCTGGGGTGGATTAGTAAGGAGTATTCCCCTTTTCTGAGGAGGAAGGGAAGGGGGGGGGCAAGAGAGAGGGAGGAAGGGAAGGGACCAGGAGGAAAGGATGGGGGGCCTACGATTGAGATGTAAAGTCAATAACTAAACAAAGAGAGAAAAAGAAAAAGGGAAATGATGTACAGAGCTAAACAGAATTCTCAACAGAGGAATCTTGAAAGACAAGAAGCACTCAAAGAAATGCTCAATTTCCTTAGTCATCAGGGAAATGGAAATCAAAACAACTCTGAGATACCATCTTAGCACCCATCAGAATGGCTAAGTTCAAAAACTCAAGTGGCAGAACTTTGCTGGCAAGGATGTGAAGACAGGAACACTCCTCCATTGCTGGTGGGAGTGCAAACTTGTACAACTACTTTGGAAATCAATCTGGTGCTTTCTCAGAAAACTGGGAATAGCTCTACCTCAACATCCAGCTATACCACTCCTGGGCATATACCGAAAAAAGAATGTTCTACCATACAGTAAGAATACTTACTCAACTATGGTCATAGAAGCTTTATCCTTAATAACCAGAAACTGGAAACAACCCAGACGTCCCTCAACCAAAGAATGGATAAGCGAAATGTGGTATATTTGCACGACTGAATAATACTCAGCTATTGAAAATAAGAACTTCGTGAAATGTGAGACAAATGGATGAAACTAAAAAATATCATCCTGAGTGAGATAACCTAGACCCAGAAAGATATACATGATATGTAATCACTTATTAGTGTATATTAACCATATATTACAGAATAAGCATACTACAATTCATAGACCTCAAGAAGCTAAGTAACAAGGAAGGCTCAAAGGAGAGTGCTTGACTCTCACCCAGAAGTGGACAGCAGAAGTGGGTAAAGAGAGGGAACAGGGTAGGAGAGGTAGAACAGAGGGAAATGAGGGTGGGGATCAGATGTGGGGAGAGCATGGGTGGGAGGTCAGAGGGCTCACAGAGAGAAGAAAAACCAAGGGCAGGGGCTTCATTGAGACAAACTGGAGACCTACAAAGGGTAGATTCTTGAGAAGACAGAAGGATAACTCTAGCCAAGACTCCTAGCAGCAGGGGTCAAGGAGACTAAAGAGTACATCCTCTATCTAGACAAGACTCCTAGTGGAGGAAAGGGAACACCAACCCACTCACAAGGGAGAGGAACTTCAACCCAAAATGTACCCTGCCTATAAGATGTGCAGGGATAAAGTTAGAGCAAAGACTGAGGCAGTGTCTATCCAATACCTGGCCCAATCTGAGACCCACCTCATGAGTGAGAGCCAGCCCCTGACACTATTAATGATACTCTGCCATGCTTGCAGACAGGAGCCTAGCATTAACTGTCCTCTGAGAGGTTCCACCCAGCAGCAGATAGAAACAAATGCTGAACCTCACAAGCAAACATTAGACAGAATGTTGGGAGTCTTGTGAAAAATAAACCACATCCTGGAACACAAAACAAACGTTTACAAATTCAAAAGGGTTGAACTTGTTCCTTGTATTCTATCCGATCTCAATGCAATAAAACTTAAAATAAATAGCAAACAAATCTCTAGTAAATATTCAAATTCATGGAGATTTAGCAACTTGTTACTGAATAATGAATAGGATAAAGAAGAAATCAAGAAAAATCTTTTAAGCTTCCTGGAAATAAATGAAAATAAAAACACAATACAACAAAAATTCTGGGACATACTGAAAGCCTGCTTTCTTATAACACCCTAGACCACCCAGCCCAGAGCTTTCCCACATCAATCATGAATTAAGAAAATTACCACAGGGTTGCCAAATTCTGGTTCCATGTCTTCAATCTTCTTATAATCTTTCTATCTTCAAAGCCTGATACTAACTTTGAATTCTTCCTCTTCCAGTACAGCTCCTAACACACACACACACACACACACACACACACACACACACACACACACACACACACACACACAATCAATCTCCCATCTCTAGGAAATATAAGTGTAAAATTAGATCTTCACTGATTTTTTTTTCATTCCCATGGACACCCTCATAGTTTACATTTGGCGTGATAGTGTGTTTTCTGACCGGTAACTCTGCAGTCTACACTATTGCCGCAACCTTCTGCTTTCAGTCCCTTTCCATTTCAATGCCTCTAGATGGCTGCCGAGATAATCTTCTACCACCTAGGTTTACAAAGCACAGTTCTGATTGTGTCACGGTGTGCTACTTATAAGAATATCAGCTGTAGATAAACTGTCACAACAGAAGATATTTATGAAACTCACATGTTTACTTAATAATATCTCAGTACCTTGCCATGGCATTCATACAAGCCTATAATCATAGTCACATTGACAGGGAATTTGGACATGTCTTGCATTAGAATCCTCAAACTCAGTCCCAAAGTGTCCTTTCCTGCCTTGTCTTCCTCACTGCCCTTGGACTGTCTAAGCCAACCCTCCCTTTGTCATTTCTGCCTCTGTGACTATTCTCAGATGCTTTCCTCTGGCTGGGAGTTCTTCCCTTGCAGTCTGTCAAGATGTGTTCATTCTTCCTAAGTTCCAGGTCAAATGTCCCCTCTTTCATGAATGTTTCCCTTATACTTGCAAATTAAATCTCATCTCTCCTTGAATTTTAATAACCCTGATATAACCCTTTCTTCAGTCATGGGAACATTCTGCCCTGTGTTATAAACAGCCGGGCATCACCTGCTCCTGTCCCTACTGCAGACTCTGGAAGGAGAAAAGTCTCAGCAATTTATTTGTGTTCCTTCTGTGTTGGTTTGTTATAGACTTTAAGAGCAGGGATGGGGGTGAAGGGGGCAGGAAACAGCTACTTCTAAGCTGTTATTTTCCCCCTTGGTTTTAGAAGACAACATTGAAAGATGTGAAATTATAAAAATTCAACTGAAACTTTCCTTTTTAACTACCAACCATAAGAATATAATGAGTGAGTTAACCCAGAAGCAGAAAGACTCAAATGGTATATACTCACTTATATCTGCAGACTAGCCCAAGGGGCATGTCCCATGAAAGCCTTCACTTACCAGAAAACTGGGACAGAGGGGAGGACATCCTATTGGGACTCTAGATGAGAGAACCATGGGAGAATGGCAAAGTAGAAGGATCCAGAGGGTCCTAGAAACCTACAAGAGAACATTATGATAGGCAGATTTGGCCCCAGGGGTCCCGTACAAACTAAGGCACCAGCCAAGGACAATACGTGCAGTAAACTTCAAACTCCTACCCAGATCTAGCCAATGGACAGGACATTCTCCACAGTTGAGTGGAGAGTGGGGTCTGATTTTCACACGTACTCTGGTGCCTCATATTTGACCACGTTCCCTGGATGGGGAGACCTGGTGACACTCAGAGAAAGGATAGCAGGCTACCAAGAAGAGACTTGATGCCCTATGAGCATATACAGAGGGAGGAAGTCCCTCTCAGTCACAGTCATAGGGGAGGGGAATAAGGGGAAAATGGGAGGGAGAAAGGAATGGGAGGACACAAGGGATGGAATAACCATTGAGATGTAATATGAATAAATTAATAAAATAAAATTTTAAAAAAGAAAAGAAAATAGAAGATGAAAAGACATATACAAAAATATAATGCTTAAATTGTCAATCATATTTTACTTAGAATAAAAGTTTATGTGAAAAAAAAATTTAGAAAAGAATAGGTTTTGCCTGAGATCTTAGAAAACCAAGTCAGATCATAGCTAACTTTATTCAATAAATATTTGTAAAGTATTGAACACATAGTGGGGATATTCTGCCAGACTATTTAGAAGCAGATAAAAATGTATTCATTAAGCCAGACATAGTCTAATGAGATGAAACTAAATTTTATATAACTGTAACAGCGTTAAGTGCCATATGAGGAAAAATCTGCTGTGGATATTTAAATATGCTTAAAACTAGGAGGAAATCTCTAAGGAAAGGCAGAAGCATATGGGCCTGAAAGCCACTCAGCCTGCTTTGGTCCTTCTTGGCTTCTTACACATGGCACAGGCTTGAGCAAAACACTGAACTTCTCTAGATCTCAGATTCTTCAGCCATAAAAGGAGAGCAAGCATACGTTTGCTGGGCTAGCTTTCCTACAACATAATAAGTGCTCAAAATATAATGGAGTGCCTACCCTCTTCTGTCTCTTCCTGGTCCACAAAGAAAGAAGAAAATTAGCCACAGCTCCGGGTTCACTTTAGTTCTAACTGAAATGATTTGGATCTTTTTACCACACTTCAAAATGAGAACCCTAGAAGAGGATAAAATGAAATCACTGCTAATTAAAACCCACCATTCTTGGGGTTCTCACATAGCCATGAATGTGTCCCTGAAAGGATTCTGAACGCTTTCCTATAGATGATCATTTCGGTCTGGGATAGTACAATTGAATACAATTATTCTAACATATCAGAGCCACTACTCTTATCATAATGATAAATAGTTAAGGCCACACCTCACAGTTATAAATATGCTTCAGCCTCTAACGATGGCAATAAATTTACCATCTTTCTCAAGTGGGTATTTTACTGTCAGAACACAATTTCTTATGCCTGTTATGCTGACACTGAGTAGCAAGAATTTTTAGACAAGTCCAGTTAAAACCCTAAAGGGGTGTTTTATAAGGCTTTTATATGACATCACCAGGAAGTCTATTTTTAATAAGAAATATATCTTCCTGCTGCCAGGTTCCAAGCTCCTCTGGACTCATTTTTGTGGCACAAATATCTCCAAGCTAAGGAGCCAAGCATCCCTCGGGCTTCAAACAGACATTTGCATTGACCAAATTTAACTCTAAACTTATCTGCCTTTACCAGTCTCTCACGTCTATCAGCACTACAGTCGTGAGGCATCTGTATCCCTCACCAAGCCATGTCTGGGTGGCAGTCAAAGACACACTAGATTCCACTGCTCTCTGAAAGTACACAGAAAAACTAGATCCTATAGCTTAATCTCCTCTCAACTACCTAATTATCCCCTGTCAAAAGTACCAACTCAATCTGATTCAACAAAAATTTATTACTCTTTGTGTGCCAAAATTTCTTCTGGGTATTTAGTACAAAAGCCCAAAAAGATGAGATATATTTTAAGTACTTACATTAGAATGCTTGGGAAATTGGAGTAGGGAAGTTATGTTGCAGGCATGTGTTATTTTAAAGGCAAATGAGACTTCTTAAGGTATAGCTTCAGTGAAAAAGAACACACACAGCTCAGCTCAGGCTGTTCAGACGCAGAAGCCAGGTCACTCAATGGAGTTCAACACCATCCTTTATTACCTGGGCAGCTCTCTCCTGCGCCCTGCTCTGAACATAACATAACAACGTGGTCCCTGCCCTGAAGGCTAGCAATTCAGGCTAGGGAGACAGCTTGTTCTGACACACTCCTAAATAAGCTTCAAATGTACAAGAGAGAAACTAGATCAAATCTGAGGAAAAGGCATCTGAAATACAGCAAATCTATAATGACTAACTGACCTAACTTATGACCTATAAAAATCATTTTTCTTCCAAAGACAACTAATAAACTCATAGCCAGCTCTGTGCCAAATATACAGTTTGATGAATCAGCTCCTTCTACATGGTCTGAACTGAGTGTGGTTTTAAATAACTTTGAAAAGGAGTTCTTGTCTCTGAGATAATTTGTATACACTGGGTCAAGATAGCAACAGCATCTTAAAGATACTTCATTTGTTCAACAAATAACTACTGAGTTTCTGCTACACGTACAACATAGTGCAGGGGAAGGGGAATAAATAAAAGAGCTCAGAGGCATTTACTATCAAAAACAAAACTTGCAAAGTTAGAACCTAATATTTATCACTTGCTTCTGATTGCATGCATTTATCCTAATTACATAATAAGATGCAATCATTTTGAAAACAAAGAGAGACTGGATTTTATTTTAAGTAAGCTCTCTTGAAGCACAAGATAAAAAAAAAAAGTCAGTGTGTGAGCCAAATGCCAGAAGCCAAAAATTCAATCTAAGCTACCAATACCAAAAAAGGCCAAACATAAAGGCTTATGTCTGGAGGTAAAAGAAAGTGGTAATCACTGACTATCTGGAAAGGAACTGAAATGTATGAAACACTCTTAAGCCTTGTGTGTGAAGAAAGCATGACTGGCCAGTGTACAGCAAAGTTTGAAATTTATTTTTTATTTGTAGCTGGCAAACAAAACAAATAAATGCACATAAACATTATATGTAATGTTTAAATGCTATATGTAATGTTTAAATCAAGGTACAAACATCTATCTCAAGTATTTATCTTTTGCCGTGGTAAAAGCAATCGAATTCCTTTCCTCTGGCTTTTTGGAATATGTAATACATTATCTTCACCCCATCACATTGTAACACATCAGAACTTTGTTCCCATTAAATATGACTCCTGTGAATTTATCAGCCTTATGCTTCCACTTTCATGGATTTAGATCATTGTAAAGTTTTTAAGTCCAATATTTTTATTAATTAGTGTCAAAGAGACTCTAATCCTTTGACATACAACCAAATATTTGGCCTCTCTATTACATAAACCAAAACACCAACTTTTTTACTTTTTAATTTTTATAATTTATTACAGCTATGAAATATAATAGGAATCTATTCATCCCACTGAGCTCTCTTATCCCACTCCAACTCCTACAACGAGATCCGCCCCCCCCCCATCTTCTTCCCAACTGGTTCCTCTCCTACTTACAGGTCGTGTGCAGGTATCCATAGGCACTGTGTGTTCACGATTGCATTGGCCATGTCATATCCAGAGGGCAGCATTTTATAGAACCCCTCCTATCCTCCAGCTCATGCATTCTCCCCACACCCTTTTTCAAGATATTCTCTGAATCCTGGAGGATGTAATACAGATGTTCTCTTTAGGATTAAGCCTTCAACGAGTTTTCATTCTTAGCATTTGAGCAATTATGAGTGTCTGTAGTAGCCATTACTTACTGCAAAAAGAAACCTCGCTGGCCAAGGGTAATGCAAGTGTATGAATATAAATATTTGGAAGGCAGCTTGGTTACAGAGCTAGTTAGCTTAATATCAGCAGTAAATTCCACCCTAAGATGTGCGACATCTTCAGCCATAGGTTTTTGCCAAGGTTGACAGTACTAAGTACATAATTCTTCCCACAAATTAGACTTCAAGTCCAACCAAACCTCAGTGAGTTACCCCAAAAATAACCGTTCCACTATTATACTAGTGGAAATTTTTGCCTGGAAAGTCAATATTGTAGTACACAGGATCTACATCAGGATGGAACTGCTGGCACTTTTCCTCTCCCAGAATCAACATAGCACCTCATTGGCTCTATGAATGCTAGTCAACTGGGTGGTATGGGTGGAAGCTTCCAGGTTAGTTCTAACTTGATTAATCTATGTGCAGAATCCCAAGTGTACGGTGTTGTTGGCAATAGGGTCTTACTATGCGGTTTTGGAGAGTGACAAGAGCCTTTGTCAGCTCATAAGAAAATAAGCTACCTCTGGACCTGGGATTTTTGTTTAGTCATGGCTTCTGAGAGTATCACTATCCATTCATATAGGGTAACTCCACTTGAAACTTAATTAATTACATCTTTTAGCTACCTTATAATTTAGTGGGTTTCTAGACGCCATTTTCCTAGATCCTATTTTAGTTGCCCCCTCCTTATCCCTACTTTCATCCCTATTTAAATTTTTCCAGTTTATTCCCCCACACTCTACTTTCATATCACATGAAAAATGCTACCATTTTTAATCCCCAACATATGTCTTCTGTTTATACAGTGTGAACCCCTTAGCTGTAAATGTAGGCATGACAAAAACCAAAGATCCTCAGTTGCCAGGTGCTGACAGTAATCTGCATTATCACCTTCAGGGGACCACAGATTTCTTTAAGCTTCGAGAGTAGGCATGATGAGCACTCAGCTGAGCTGATTCATGATGTCCATCAGTAACCATACAATTCTCCGTTTTGTTTAAGTAAAGAGGCATGGTATGACTTTTCCTGTGTCTCACAAACATTTCCTCAAGCACTTGGGTAGTGTGATGTCAACCAACCAACCCAGTAAAGGCTGAACTCAGCCTGGATTTCCATGGCTCACTGACATTTGTATGACTAATCTTGGTCATCAACTTAACTATATCTGTAATCAACTAAAAGTCAAGCAATTGAGTACATCTGCGGAGGATTTTCCTGGCTGGATCATTTAAAGTGGGAAGACTCACCCTAAATCTGGATTATTTCAAGTCAGAAAATCAATGTAGGCTTTGACTTTTAAAACCTACTTTATCTGGGGTTTCTTAATGTCTCTGCCTCCCCCCTTTCAGCCCACCGAACCTAGGAAGGAGAGAAAGAAGGTTAGTCAGGACAGGGATGTAAACTTCTTTAGACTCAGTTCCTTGGGGAGACTCCACTCTTCATTGTCAAGATAACAGCGGTCCAGTCAAACACCAAACAGCATCAGCAAACAGCAAACAGAAACTGAAAAAGTAAAACAAATCAGCAGCAGCCTCTTTGAAGTTTTCTCCAGAGTGTTTCTCTGTAAGAGCATCTCGAAGTGAAGCAATGGAAAGTGATAGCAAAGCAATCTCTGTCTCTGAACTCTTATTTATACCCTCTCAGTCTGAAACAAAGATGTTTTCCAGCTAGCAGAAACCACGCTCCACGGAAGGCAGTCCCCATCTGACAAAGATCATACACCCTCTCATGAGGCTATTATCAGCTGTGGGCAAACTAAAGGCAATTTCACCTCCCACATTTGGAGTCAAAACAAAAACATACCACACAACATAACAAAAATATCCACTACATGTCCCTCCTTTCTTTTTCTCTAACATTCATGAACTATATACAGTAAGGATAATTATGAATGTTATATCACATTTAAATGAGCTGCTTATATATATTAAATAACAAAATAACCTTAAATTTCTATCAATATACACTAAACCATACCAATGTAAAATATTTGAGACTATTAGATTCTATTTCCCATCTTATATTCCCCATTTTTTATTTTAATAAGCTTCACAACACAATAACTGAGAAGTTGTTATTCTGTTCTTAACCCTATAAGCTAGCCTGGTTTCCTCTCCGTGTACATACCAGAGATGCTTGCATTTTGTACCTTTCCCTACTTCAGCTCCTTCTTCTGATGTCTCCTGAACCTCTTCCATGGCTGAATCGCCCACTTCCTCTTTTAACTCCTCTTCTACTGATAGGAAATCTGACGCTATCCTCTCCCTTGCTCAGTGATTGGCTCTAAGCTGCTTTATTAGCATATCAGAGGACAATTAGGGAGCAGAGTTTATACAACATTGAGACAAGAGTTTCTCAGAACAAGGCTTGCAACCAGATATAAGGGATACAGTAATCATCATTTGAATTACACAATAACCTTATGCCTACAGACCAACCCTAAATCTGGGCCACACATTCTTTTGGCTGACACATAAAAGAACACGGAAGAAGGAAGCTGTTGCTTTTTGCCTGCTTGCCTTCACTCTCACTGCCAAGTTCGCTTGTCCTGCTGCTTAGGCATTCCTCCACTGGTATCAGAACCCGATTCTTTGAGATGCCAATATAGACCAACAACCAACTGAGCCATCCAGCTTCCTTGACTAAACAACTACCAAATCTGTGGTCTTTTTATCAGGAGATAACATTGTTGAACTAGCCAGACCACAGGCTATAAGATCCTCTAATAAGTCCCTTTTTAATACATATAAGTTCATTCTATCAGTTCTGCTCCTCTAGAGAACTCTGACTAGTACACCATCTCTCCAGCCTCCATGGCCCAGTACCTCCACAGCTGTCTCCACCTCAGAGAGCTCCTTTATATAGAGACATCTTTTCTGATCTTTCCCTTAAGCCTGTGGCAAACTCCTTCTCTGATTGTCCTGATATGCTTGACAGAGGGCATCCTTCTGCTATCTAAAAACACAGGGATAATGGCAGATTAAAGAGTAAAACCTCTGCCTGTGTTCTCCTCCCCTCACATTTCAGAATCCTCTCCTGGTAACAAGCTCTGGCAACACATTCTTGAGGAAACTCAGTCCTTCCCCATCACTGTTTGTGGCAGCCTCATTGCTCTGCCCTGTCAACTGCAGTCTTGTGTTTCTCTTCCAATTTTGTAAAAGTAGATTTTCAGACTTGCTATGATGGAGAACAGGTACAAAGAAATCCAAAGAATTCCTCATGCTCATACACAGCTATCAATACTCTTTGTCTAGTTAATGACACCAATGGCCTTATTCCCACCTATGGAAGGACACTTTGTAACATTAGTCAACTTTTTATAACGGACATTTTATAATGTCCAGCCATTCAATGAGGTAGATGGACTATTCCCCAAAAGTGTCTCAGAATAAGAGAAGATACTCACTGCTTCAGAACTTGATATAAAGCACATAATGGTAAGAGACCAAACCTCAGTGTTTGTTAAATCCCGATATTGAGTTGTGTGAACAAGAAATTGAACCAAAGAAATCTGTCGAGGTCTGACTTCTGGATTACTAGCTTTAATATTGTCCTAATAATGCTTAATCATAACACTTCATTTTTCAGGCTTATATTAGATAACTAGAAAACTATAGGGTGCTACTGGGGTTACACCATCATCACTCACTGAAAGTTATTCAAAGGTACACTCAAAATCCACAAGTTGCTCTAACAAGGAATTGTTAAGGAGAATTATTTTCCAGCTCAAAAAGTCTGAGATGATACTATGGAGTTCATCTTTTGAGGCCTGCTGTCTTTGAGAAATCCAAAGTGGTAAACTCAATTCTTTCCAGGAGACAGCAGTGCAGTCCACAGGTGTATTTTCTATATGCAGAAAACCTGGAGTTAGTCCCACTTCAGGCCCCTACAAGCATTGAAACACCAACCACAGAGAGGATCACCTAAAGGGCTCTCTGTGCCTTTGTTTTCTCGTCTTGGAAAAAGGTGACAATATTAGCTCCTAGACTATTTTAGGAAATGAAAACATTGCCAAATGTAAATCATTTACATCAGTATTTAGGACTTTAAAATGTTCAAGTTTGTGGAGACATGAATATTATGGTAGAAAATGATTTAGAATATATTTCTACATTGTAAGCATCCCCCCACACACACACTTCACAAACACACAAGTTTTAACCTCTTTTCAGGGGATCTGTGAAAATATTAAGTATATAGATTAGTAGTTCTCAGTAAGCTATTAGTATTAGGATGTTTTATAGAAAGTACATATATAGACAGAGACATGTATTATCTTTTACCTCTGCTACCTAAGTGGGAGCCTGCAGAATACTCGCTAGCACAGCAGCAGTAGCTGTACATTTGTTATTTGTAGTCCTAGTCAATAATGACTGAGACATGGGCTCAAGCTAGATTTCCATCAGCAGCTAAATGTAAGAATAAAATCAAGTGTTATTCAGCCGGAAATAATGAACTTATTCATTTGCAAGAAAATGGGTGCAACTGGACATCTTTGTATTGAGTGAAATAAGCCACTCGGGAAGACATATGTCATCATATTTCTCTGTGCTGAATCTAAATTTCTTAATTATACATATGCGTATGACATGAACATAGAAGAAAAACAGTTTGTAAGAGAAAGGATTTAGTCTCCTTTTTATTTTTTTTTTTATTAATTTATTCTTGTTACATCTCAATGGTTATCCCATCCCTTGTATCCTCCCATTCTTCCCTCCCTCCCAATTTCCCCTTATTCCCCTCCCCTATGACTGTTCCTGAGGGGGATTACCTCCCCCTCTATATGCTCATAGGGTATCAAGTCTCTTCTTGGTAACCTGCTGTCCTTCCTCTGAGTGCCACCAGGCCTCCCCCTCCAGGGGACATGGTCAAAGGTGAGGCACCAGAGTATGTGAGAAAGTCATATCCCACTCTCCACTCTACTGTGGAGAGTGTTCTGTCCATTGGCTAGATCTGGGTAGGGGCTTAAGGTTTACAGCCTGTATTGTCCTTGGCTGGTGCCTTAGTTTGAGCGGGACCCCTGGGCCCAATTCTGCCTATCATAATGTTCTACTTGTAGGCTTCTAGGACCCTCTGGGTCCTTCTACTTTGCCTTTCTCCCATGTTTCTCTCATCTAGAGTCCCACTAGAATGTCCTCTCCTCTGTCTCAGTTTCCTGGTAAGTGAAGGCTTTCGTGGGACATGCCCCTTGGGCTAATATGTTATCTGGTGCTATCTCAGAAAAATGGGAATAGGGCTTCCTCAAGACCCAGCTATTCCACTCCTTGGAATATACCCAGAAGATGCTCCAGCACACAGCAAGAAAATTTGCTCAACCATGTTCATAACAGCCTTATTCATAATATCCAGAACATGGAAACAGCCTAAGTGTCCCTCAATAGAAGAATGGATAAAGAAACTGTGGTACATATACACTATGGAATACTATTCGGCTATTAAAAACAAGGAATTCCCGAAATTTGTGGATAAATGGATTGAGCTAGAAATGATCATAATGAGTGAGTTAACCCAGAAGCAGAAAGACTCAAATGGTATATAGTCTCCTTTTTATTGCTGTGATAAAACACTGACCAAAAACAACTTGGCTTACATATCCCAAGTTACATAGTGCATTGAAGGAAACTAGGAAAGTAACTAAAAAAGAAACCGCAGAGGAATCTACTTACTGGCTTACTCCCATGGCTTGCTCAGCCTGCTTTCTTATACAACTCTAAACTACTTGCCCAGGCATAGAACCATTCACAGTGGATTGGGCTCTCCCACCTCAATCATTAATTTAAAAAGGAAAAAGCTCCCAAAAACTTGACTACAGGTAATCTGATGGAGATGCTTTCTAAATTAAGGCTGCTCTTCTCATATAACTCTAGCTTGTGTCAAGTTAACAAAAACCTCAACAAAAACAAAACAACAACCAGTCCAAGGACCAATAAAGGAGAGGAGGGTAACCCACTGGACAATTGAAGTTGAGGATCAGCAAACTACATGATACAATGATATATATGTACAAAAACATCATCATAAAACCCATAGTAAGCTAACTATATGGAGCTCTGACTGTTCTGGAACTCAGTATATAACCCAAGCTGGCCTCAAACTTAGCTATATTTTTTAAATTTTGATTTATTGTAATTTTGATTACAATTTTGATTATTGTATATTGTGATTATATCTTGACTGTTTTCTGCTCATTTGTAACATCCCATTCCCACCCTCCCTCCCTCTTCTGCCCTACTCCCCTCCCCTAGACCTCTGACAGAAGGGGAAATCCTCCCCCACCATATGACCACAGCCTATCAGGTCTCATCCAGATAGCCTGTTTCCCCTTCCTCTGTCTGTTGCCAGGCCTCCCAACCAAAAGGAAGTGATCAAATATAGGACACCAGAGTTCATGTCAGAGGCAGTTCCCACTCTCCCCACAACCATGCAGAACGATCTGTCCGTGGGCTAGATCTGAACAGGGGGTCTAGCTTTGTTGCATGCATTGTCCTTGGTTGATGCAACAGTTTCTGCAGGCCTCCATGGGTCCAGATCCACCAACATTTATGGTCTACCTGTGGGGCTCTTGAATCCTCAGGGTCCTTCCATATCTCCTTTCTTACTTACCACTGTCACAGATCTACCCCGAGTCAAGCATCGAGTCCCAGCATCTGTGCTAATCCCCTGCTGGGTAGAGTCTCTCAGAGGACTTCTATGTTAGGCTAATATCCATTTATAAATGAGTATATACCATGCAAGTCTTTCTGGATCTGGATTACCTCATTCAGAATAATCATTTTTAGTTCCATCTATTTGCCTGCAAATTTCAAGATTTTCTTGTTTTTAATAGCTAGGGAGTATTCTATTGTATAAATCTACCACAATTCCTTTATCCATTCTTTGGTTGAAGGACATCTGTTTGGAGATTCTGGCTACTACTAATAAGGCTGCTATGAATAGGGTTGAGGAAATGCCCTTGTTGTATGCATATTTCAGATATATACACAGGAGTGGAATAGCTGGGTCTTGAGGTAGAGTTATTCCCAATTTTCTGACAAAGTGCCAGATTGATTTCCAAAGTGGTTGTACAAGTTTGCATTCCCACTAGCAAGGGAGGAGTTCCCCTTTCTCCATATCCTTGCCAGCATGTGCTGTCACTTGACTTTTTGATCTTAGCCATTCTGATAGGTGTAAGATCTCAGAATCCTTTTGAGTTGCATTTCCCTGGTGACTAAGGACTTTGAGCATTTCTTTAAGTGTTTCTCAGCTATTCAATATTCTTCTGTTGAGAATTCTATTTAGTTCTGTGTCCCATTTTTTAATTGGATTATTTGGTTTGGTGGTGTTTAATTTCTTGAGTTCTTTATATATTTTGGATATTAGACCTTTGTTGTATGTAGGGTTGGTGAAATTCTTCTCCCAGTCTGTAGGCTGTCACTTTGTTCTATTAACAATGTCCTTTGCCTTACAGAAGCTTTTCAGTTTCATGAGGTCCCATTTGTTAGTTGTTGATCTTAGAGCCTGAGCTATTGGTGTTCTGTTCAGGAAGTTGCCTCCTTCGCCAGTGAGTTCTAGGCTCTTCCCCACTTTTTCTTCTAACAGATTTCGTGTGTATGGTTTTATGCTGAGGTCTTTAATCCACTTGGACTTTAGTTTTGTGCAGGGTGATAAATATGGAAACATTTTCATTTCTACATGTAGCCATCCAGTTAGTCTAGCACCATTTGTTGAAAATGCTATCATTTTTCCATTGTATGGTTTTGGCTTCTTTGTCTAAAATGAAGTGTCCATAGGTGTGTGGGTCTATTTCTGGGTCTTCAATTAGATTCTATTGATCAACAACCCTATATTTGTGCCAGTACCATGCTGTGTTTGTTACTTTTGCTCTGTAGGACAGCATGACATCAGGAATGGAGATTCCTCTGGAAGATTTTTTATTTTATAGGATTGTTTCAGCTATTCTAGGTATTTTGGTTTCCATATGAATTTGAGAATTGATCTTTCAAGGTTGGTAAAGAATTATATGGGTATTCTGATGGGTATTACATTGAATCTGTAGATTGCTTTTGATAAGATAACCATTTTTACTATGTTGATCCTCCTGATCAATGAGCATGGATGATCTATCCATTTTCTGATCTCTTCAACATTTTCTTTCTTTGGAGACTTGAAGTTTTTTTCATACAAGTCTTTCACTTGCTTGGCTAGAGTTACACCAAGATACTTTATATTATTTGTGTCTATTATGAATGATGTTGTTTCCCTATTTTTTCTCAGCCTGTGTGTTATTTGTATACAGGAGGGTTACTGGTCTTTTTTTTTTTTTTTAATCTTTTATCCAGCCACTTTGCTGAAGGTGTTTATCAGTTGTAGGAGTTAATTGGTGGAATTTTGGGGGTCATTGATGTATACTATCATATCATCTGCAAATAGCAATACTTTGACTTCTTCCTTTCTATTGTGGATTCCCCTTTATCTCCTTTTGTTGGCTTATTGTTCTAGCTAGAACTTCAAGTACTATACTGAAGACATATGGAGAGAATGGGAAGCCTTGTCAAGTTCCTGATTTTAGCTGAATTTCTTTGAATTTTTCTCCATTTATTTTGATATTGGCTATCAGCTCGGTATATATGGCCTTTATTATGTTTAGGTATATGCTTGTATCTCTGATCTAAGACTTTAAATATGAATGGGTGTGGACTTTGTCAAATGCTTTTTCACCATCTAAGGAGATGTTCATGTAGGATTTTTTTCTTTAAGTTTGTTTATATGGTGGAGTACATTGATGGATTTCCATATGTTGAACCATCGCTGCACTCCTGGGAATGAAGCCTACTGGTCATGGTGAATGATGTTTTTGATGTGTTCATGGATTCAGTTTGCAAGTGTTATATTGAATATTTTTGCATCAATGTTCATAAGAGAAATTGGTCCAAAACTCTCTTTCTTTGTTGGGTCTTTGTGAGGTTTAGATATCAAGGTGATTGTGGCCTCATAGAATGAGCTTGGTAATGTTCCTTCCATTTCCCACTGTGGAGTAGCTTGAAGAGTATTGGTATTAGCTCTTCTTTGAAGATCTGGTAGATTTCTGTGTTGAAACCATCTGGCTCTGTTGTTGTTGTTGATGTTGTTGTTGTTATTGTTGTTGTCGTTGTTGTTAGAATTTGATGACTGTTCCTATTTCCTCAGGAGAAATAGGAATATTTAATTTGTTTACCTAATCTTGATTTAACTTTGGCAAGTGGAATCTATCAAGAAAACTATCCACTTCATTTAGATTTTCAGATTTTTGGCATATAGAATTTTGAAGTAAGACCTAATGATTCTTCAAATTCTTCAGTGTCTGTTGTCATGTCTCTCTTTTCATTTCTGATTTTGTTGATTTGGATAGTGTCTCTTTGCCTTTTAATTAATTTGACTAAGGGTTTGCCTATCTTGTTGATTTTCCCAAAGAACCAGTTCTTGGTTTCATTGAGTATTTGAATTGTTCTCTTTGTTTCTAATTTATTGACTTCAGCCCTGAGTTTGATTATTTCCATCTGTCTACTCCTCTTGGGTGTTTCTGATTCTTTTTTTTTTCCCTAGGGCTTCCAGGTGTGTTTTTAAATTGCCTGTATGAGATATTTCCAATTTCTTTATGAAGGCACTTACTTAGTGCTATGAATATTCTTCTTAACACTCTTTCAATGTGTGCCATCAATTTAGGTGTGTTGTACCTTCATTTTAATTGAATTTTAGGAAGTTCCTAATTTCTTTATTTCTTCCCTAGCCCAATTGTCATTAAGTAGAGAGTTGTTCTGTTTCCATGTGTGTGTAGGACTTTTCTTATTTCTGTGGTTGTTGGGGTCCAGCTTTAGTTCATGGTAGTCTAATAGGAAACAAGATATTATTTCAATCTTCTTGTATCTGTTGAGGTTCCATGAGGTGCTGAGAAGAAGGTATAATCTTTTGTGTTTGGGTGAAAAGTACTATAGATATCTATTAGTCCTTTTGATTCATGACATCTGTTGGTGTCATTATTTCTTTGTTTAGCTTCTGTTTAGTTGACCTATCTTTTGGTGAAAGGGGTGATGAAGTCTCCCACTATTAATTTGTGGGGATCAATGTGTGACTTAAGCTTTATTAATGTTTTTCAATAAATGTGGGTGCTTTTGTATTTGGGCCATAGATGTTCAGACTTATGATGTCATCTTGGATGAGTTTTCCTTTGATGAATATAAAATATCCTTTCTCATCTCTTTTAATTAACTTTGGTTGAAAGTCTATTTTCTTAGATGTTAGAATGGCTATTCCAGCTTGCTTCTTGTGTCCATTTGCTTGAAAGACCTTTTTCCAGCCTTTTACTCTGAATATCTATCTTTGTGCCTGAGATGTGCTTCCTGAATACAGCAGAATGTTGGGGCTTGTTTATGCATCCATTCTGTTAGTCTGTGTCTTTTTATTGAAGAGTTGAGAGCACCGATGTTGAGAAATATTAATGATCAGTGACCATTAGGTCTTTTGATTTTTATGTTGTTTGTGGTAGTATTTGTAGGTTTGTCTGGTTTTTGTTTTGCTAAAGTGAAATTATCTAATTCCTGTGTTTTCCTTGGTGTAGTTAGCCTCTTCAGGTTGAAGTTTTCCTTCTCCTGTCTTCTGTAGGACTGTATTTTTGGACAGGTATTGTTTACATTTGTTTTTGTCATGGGATATCTTGTTCTCTCCATCTATGGTTATTGAAATGATGTTTCTGAGCACCATAAGTTTTACCAGTGACTAATAATAGCCTCTTTCTAAATTTCACTTTAGGATATTTGCTGAGTTATGCAGCACATAACCAAACACATAGAACCCATATTCCAATTCATTAATGCAGAAGATTGTTTATGCCAGCAATTTCAAATACATTCTTTAGAGTGCATTTGAACATGCTGCTGGTATTTAGGGCTGACATACTCAGAACCCAAAAGAGTACACTGAAAGCCATCTCCTTCCTCTCCCTGACCTGTGTTTTAACTAATAAGAGTCAAGTGACAAATTCTAAAAGAAAAACTATTTTAACATTTACTTGAGTAGTCTCAACATATACATATTGTCAAGTTTATAGTTAATGTCATTAAATTTCCTTAATTGTAATTGAATTAAAGCAGATTTCTAATCAACTTCACAAATTGGACTTTGTCATATAGCAATTTTCATAATTTTTCTATGATTCTACAAATCTTAACTTTCCAGTAAATGCTTAAAACATGGCTGCATTTTAGTTCTAGGAAATAATCAAAGACATGTTTTTTCAGTAAAGCATGGAACACTAAGACTGATAAGGTCTCTTTTTAAGTGAAATGTGCAATACTCTCTAAAGTGATTCTCCCTGAATCAAATTGTATCAATGAAAAGTGCAATATTCAAATTTCTTATTTTGTGAGTTGAAAAGAAAACAGACTCAACATGCAACAATATAATAGTAAAATTGTACAGTGAATGAAGGATACTAAGATTTGACTTTACAAAAAGGAAGTTTTCATGTGCTCTGATTGCACTGGTAACTGTTTCTACCACTTAAAATGAAGGTCCTTCTTCTCATGACAGAATAAAACCCCACAGGGACCATGAAATCACCTGAATTCTCCCTTATACAGAAACACATGTGTGTCCTGTGCTTCAAGTGTGTGCTGTGTGGTTTAAAGTTCATGATAGAGATGTGGAGGCTACTTATAAGATAATAAGATATGGCAAGTGATTCATGGTGAGATGAGAAACTGAGGTTTGAGAATCCTAAAGAATGGCTGGAAAAAGAAATATTGTAATAAAAAACAAGGGTCTATGAAGAAGGGAAAATGGGAGAGTAGTATTCTGAAGGTTTATGACATATATTTTCTACATGAAACTTGATTGACATGTTCAAGGTGGGTGGTGGGAGACTCCAAAATCATCACAACCAACAAGATTTAGTACTAAACATATCAGCATTTATGAGGAAGAGAACAGATGACTGGCCATGTAAAAGAACATCAAGACAAACTTATCTTCCAAGCTATTGGTGCCTTTTAACAGAACCCATTCAGAATCTTGTGATGGTCACTATAAAATTATTTAATGTAACATTAATCAAAAAACATACATTGTGCCTTCATAAGTACGTATGTAAGGTTTATAGTTACATCTTTATTAAATATAAGATTCAAAATCAAATCATATATATGAACTTGTTTAACACAATAGATTTCTTAAATAAGATTTTTTAAAAAGAAAAATAGAGAAAATAAAATAAAATAAATAAAAAATTTTAAAAAGAAAAAGCATTAACTAGGAACAAACCAAACTCCAAGAAATTAGGTTAAAGCAGGAGATTGGGATAGATGTGAGGACATCCTACTGGGACGCTAGGTAAGAGAAATATAAGAGAATGAGGAAATGGAAGGATCTAGAGGTTCCTAGAAATCTACAAGAAGAACATCATAATGGGTGGATCTGGGTCCAGGGCAGTCTGCTTAAACTACTGCACTAACCAAGGACAATACAATAGTAAACATCGAACTCCTGCTCTGATCTAGCCAATGGACAGGACATTCTCTACAGTTATGTGGAGAGCGGGAACTGTTTCTGACACGGACTCTGATGCCCCATATTTGACCACTTCCCCTTGGTAGGGAGGCCTGGTGGCACTCAGAGAAAGAATAAGCAGGCTACCATAGCCTAGTCATAGCATAGTCATAGACTTGATAGCCTATGACCATATATTGGGGGAAGAGGTCCCCCTTGGTCATAGACCTAGGGGAGGGGAATAGGGTGAAAGCGGGAGGGAGGGAGGAACCGGAGGATACAAGTGGTGGGATAACAATTAAGATGTCATCTGAATAAATTAATAAAACAAAATTTAAAAAAAGAAATTAGGTTAAGGATAATAAAAGCAACAGCGCCACCTGCTGTCTGTTTCTGTACACCTCAGCTCCATCATTTTAATTTTCTTTAATCTAATCATCATTGAGCTATCCATGGTATGAGAAATGCTTTGCTAGCCAGACACACATTGCTTTGCTCTAAGAGAATAAACTGGATCAAAATATTTTTAATATATGACAAATGTCACAGACATTTATATACATCTCTAAATGATCTAATCAGAGATTTTACCAAAAAAAATGCTACTTGTGAGCTATCATCACATTCACTGTCTTCCTGCTCCAGTTTTTTCATACTAATAACATCTCTTTGTTGTTACCTTGTTCTGTTTGTTTGTTTGTTTGTTTGTTTGTTTGTTTTGCATTACTAAAGATTGGGTCCAGGCCTCTTTGTATGTACAACAAGAGCTCTACAATCCCAGGTCCAAACAGTAATGTTACACACACACACACAAAAAAAAAATGGCTTTTAGCTTATGAAAATGTTCAAAGTACAATGAGGTTGCCATATCATAATAGCATTTAGACTTCTCTGTGGGAAGAGCATAGTAATGTGCAAAACTGAAACCAAAAGCTCTTTAGCTTGTTACCAGTACCACCACTAACAACCTTACAAACAAGGACAGGCAGCAGCCACCACTTCGTTTCCGGTCCATTCCATCATTCCATCCTATACTGCCTGAAACACTACAGACTGAGCCACAATCCTAGCTAATGAAGTAGTCACAGAAGCATCTTAATGGTTTTTCTACGCTAATTTTCATCCTAGAAGAGTAAGACATTAAACTTCAATGGCGCATTTGTGCTCAATAGGTCCTTGGAAGGAAAGGGGATAATCAAGTAAATGTTCTTTGTGATGGTCAACTGATGAGTTTTTTAGCTGTAAAAGAAAGGAGAAGGGTCTTTAGGCTTGGGTAGTGTCCCAAAGGAGGCAACAGAGTAATGAGGAGAGATGAGCAAAGGGGGTAGAAAGACACTACTCAGTCAAGCACCAGAGAGAAGAAAGACAAGACAGCAAAGGGAGATGGAGATCAGCACAGAAAGACAGGACTCCGTTGCAATCTTGCTCAGTTACTAAAGAGCCTTGGCCATACAAAGACCTTTACAAGGATACTAAGAGCACAAGGGAAACACGTGAAATGATGCAATGTAGAACAGGATGCCTAGCTCTTATCTAACAGAGCAAGTGCAGAGGAATCACAGGAATGAATGAGTTTCCCTGGCACATTTGTCGCCTTTGAGGAGAAGAACATGTTTTCCTTATGTTGTTGGAGACAGAAGGCATGTGCTCAGTCTCAGAGACATGACAAATGACCCCCTTCCAATACTGATAGCACTCACCACAAAACTGAACCAATGAAAGCTGATCTCAAAGCTCCATAGGAGAGAAAACAATGTGTATATAAAGGTTACTGGTTTGATAAAAGGAAATCCATTTTTTCAATGACAGTATAAAAAATCCTCTACCGGCAAGAAGCAATTTCCATTCGGGGAGAAAGTGAAATTCAAGAGCTCATATGGGAGAAAGAGATCATTTGCTCTGTTTATTCTTGCCTGAGCAGACACATTCTAAATTGATCATCAGTGAAGAATGGGATAACATTCAGGAGCAAATGTGCCTATGCTCTTGAACCTGCCATTTGAAGAAATTTATAAAGAAACTTTATTTTAAAACAAACCTCTCCAGCATCCCAGCGAGGCAAAATGGTACAGCAATCTTAGGTCGTGATGAAAGTAACGAACCAGTGAGGATAGGTTTTCAATGAGATTATTATTTGATCACTTGACCTCTAAGGACAACATTGTCAAGCAGATGAAAATTGGCCCTGGAGAGAGCACTGGATACACAAAGCTGAGTTAGCTGTAAGTTCTCAACCAGAGTCTTCAGTCTAATACATAAATGGGGTGTGAATGTGTGCAAAGGAAAAAAAGACTCTTTTCCTGTGATTTTTTTTTTTTTGGTCATCTATATGTGGTTTAAGATTTATAACTTCCTTGTTCTTGTTTCACTATGTCTCTATTCAGTGTTACTTTTCTAAACCAGTATAATTCATATCTGCAGATAACGGCACCTCTCATCCATCATCAAAGAAGTTTCCTTTTGCAATGGAGACCATCACAGAAATTCACAATTGGTGAAAATGCAGAGAACTGTATGGTACCATCCCCAACTGTGCAGCTACTATATAATCTCTATACGTCACAGAAGAGGAGGGTTAGAAAGCTTGAAGGAGTCTGAGGACAAGGATGTCTGCTGCCAAATAATGCCTTCTACATATGACAGAAAATTGCACCCAGAAAACCCTTAACAATATAGTTACCTAAACAAACCCTGAACAGTGACAACACCAGTTAACACGCCAATGTAGATAGGAAATCTGACAAGGTCCACCCCAGATGAAGAGCTGCAGTGAAATTAATTGCTGCTCCCTCAGGGGAGTGGGCCGTGAACCTTGCCTGGGCAGTACTGTAGAACTGGGCCTGGTGAGGAAGCTCTGAGGATATTAGAGCCAGGGCTGGTCCTACCTCTCACCTGGACAAAGCAGAAGAGCTTGCCCTAGTAGCACTGCAACAAGACAGCTGGCAAGCTGACCAACTCAGCTTCTGCCCAGGCCCAGACCCACGGCTTGGAGTTGGCCTACCCCAACATCTACCCAATCTATGAACGGCTGGAGCACTTGAAGGGGCAAGTCCTGCAGGTGCAAGGCTAGAGGGTCTCCATCATACATGACAGGAGTGAGGTGTCTTAGAGGAGTCCCAGTAAGAATCCAGTATTGATGGTATGGCAGAGCCCGCGGCCTCAAGCTGTCTGACTCATTGCAATGAACATTTGCAAGTAAGGCTGTTTGGACAAGAGTATATGTTGTGTGACACACTGTGGCACACTGCAATTTCCATGCATGTTTTGTTTGTTTGTTTTTGTTTGTTTTATTTGTTTGTTTCAGGAGAGGCATGGAGTGGGTTATAGGAAGGGGATGAGGAGATCAGTGAGATTAGGGTGTATGGTTTGAAGTTCACAGGAAATCAACAAAAACCAGGGGGAGGAAGGGGGGGAAGGGGGAAGAAAATATTAATTGTTAAAAGTGAAAGTGTCACTTTTCTCTAGAGACAAGTGCCCTGGTAGGTTATCCAATCCCAAACAAGCAACACTAGGTGGACACTGTGGGTTGCATTTCTATATGCATATTGGAAGAAGACATTACACATTTGAGAGGGAACTGGGAGGAGACAGGAGTTGGAAGCAGGAGTAGAAATAATGTACGTATAATGCTCATTTTTGAAATTATCAAAAGAAAAATAAAGTAAAAGGTTTTTTTAAAGATCTAAGGGTTTCTTTGATTTCTCTCATTGTTTCATTCTGTCTCCCTATTTTTTTCAATGTCCACATAAAGATTGTTTCATGGGGACTTGGTGTCCAGCGTAGTTACCTAAACAATATGGCATGATAGGGGAATCTAGTTTCTTGTGGCTGAATACGGCACAAGAACATTAAGAGCAAGCAGGAGTCACAGGCCACAAGGGTCAGTGTGATGCAGTTCCTTGTAAGATCAACACCAGCTTTATCAAGCATTTTGTTTTGGAAACATGAAACTGAAATTTTATTTATTCATAAGAGAAGGGATGAAATATAAAAAGAAAATTTCAAAGTGAATTGTGAGAAATTGTTTTAGAAAATATAGCAGTAGAATAAATTAAAATATGAGTAAAGGCAGTATACTGTTAAGTAGTAAGAATTCGTTGTTTTAGGTATTTTCTTTGCATACTTATTCTGTGTATCTATCTGCAAATTGCAGCCTTAAGAATAATTGTGAAGCACTCCACTCAGGGACACCAGTTGTCTCCATTACGCATTCTTTCTGGGCATACAGCTGTGCAGTTCTCATTCACTTCAGCACTTGCTCATGAGTGAGACAGGTTTAGCCTTCTCCTCAAGAGCTTGTGTGCCAAGACTTAATGGGTCTGGACAGACATCTAGTAAGGGCTCTGAAAACCACCTGGACTGTGAAAAAAAAGCTTTTTGGATTCCACGGGAAAGTCTTGTGTGTTCCTTTCTCTTGGATGCATCTGTGACAGACAGGTACCTTCTGAAATAAGAATCTAAGTGGTCATTGCAAAGCAAGTCTACCCCCACAATCCTGACAAAAATGACCCAAAGGCAAGATATTAGCATTCTCGATAGTTAACAAGCTAGTACAGTGCTCTGCTGCAGCAATCACCAGCTACACATATATATTCCCCCAGGCATGTTAATCTTTTCTTTATCTTAAAATACTGAGTGGATATGAACAGCTCTAATCTCTAAGTCCATACTTAGGAAAAGGCTATTTATGTTTTATGAGCCATCTACCACCTCCAACTCTTTAGTCAGGATTTTTACTGGGAAACAATAGAAGTGAGTTGCACATGTTTGAACAGAAAAATAATTTATAAAGGATACTAGTTAGGCTGTATAATTCCTGGAGGCCTTAGAATAAGCTTGAGGATAAATGGACAGGATCAGTAAGCCAAAACCACACAGTAAGAAAGACAGCATCACAACTGTGGGTTTGCTCTACAGAACACCATTGACAATACTACTTGTCAGTTAATACACTTGATTGGGTCTTCTTCCTTAGTTACCAAATCTAATGAAATTTCAATCACTGGCTTCAATACTATTTTATTTTATTTTTGAGATATTTTAAGTTCTTTTATATCAGTATACCTCTGCTTCATGTTTCATGACTATATAAAAATTGAATGAAAATTAGAAAAAGTTCTTACTCTCCTTTTCCACTATCACTTCCAGAGTCCCCTGTTTTGTGTAGTTTATACAAATGGTTGTACACATTTATGGGATATAGGTACAAGTGAATCTTGATCCTATAAATCCCTCAGAGTCATTCTAAGAGACATCACCTTTCTAACATGCTTATAGAAGACCTAGTTCCCGCTGCATGAAATCACAACCTCAGGTGGCATGGATCTGTACCCAATTTTGTACATATCTGAAGTTGCAATGACACCTGGAAATGTAATTCATCACTTCCTGGATGAGGTCTTGTTCAGAAGAGGTTAAAATGAATGATGAGTGAATCAAACTATACCCTTCGTCATGACCTAGTGTTATATTTTAGGGAGTCTCTCCTTTGGTGTGAGCTACATGGCAGAGCCTCTCATACACAAAGAAAAAGAATATGGCAGATAGTTACTTCCTTGATGGTTCTCCAACTGGAACATTGGCTGTGATGTTGGCTCCATCAATTATTTGTATCCATTTTCAGATCTTGAGTCTTAAGCCAATTATATAAAGATGGGTGACTGATTATTCTAACAACAGGAGTTGGAACCCAATAATATTCCTGAAGCAGCAATCACAGCAATACTAACAAACCTGCCCCAGGATCCACCACAACTCCAGTCAACTGTGTAAAGCACGGCACCAAGCATCACAGCCTTGGTTGGTATTTCTCTGTAAATAAATATTCTTAAGTGAATTCATGCAGAGTTGCTTTAACTAAAAAACACTGACTGATATATAAACTGTTACCAGGCACAATCTTAAACAGAAGTCTTCTTAAAAGATATCATTTGATTAAAAAATAAAAGCAATGAAAATCAAGTCAGTGTCCTTAGATGTGATTCTGGAAGGCCATGGCATGAATTTCCATCTTAACCGAGTCCTGAATTTAACAAGGATGTGGAAGCATGTCAAAGGCATGATCATGAGAGAACTGCGAGCATGGAGTGCTCTCTAACAGGGCTACACTGCTTAGAGCAAGAGAATGACAAGCTGAAATCACAGAATCTTGGCTGGAGGCATGAAGTGAAATCCTGTGTTTCTCTGACTGCTAAAAGAATCTCTTATCACTTCCAGCCGCCGGGCTAAGATAACTGAAAATCTTTGATCCTGCAGGTTCCTAAATTATAACGTCAGCTGAATTCACAGCCCACTGAGATCATTTGTATGAAAGCAAATGCGTTGATCAGGGTAGAACAAAACCGAATTGGGGACGATAGATGGGTTGGATTTGAATGTCTTAAGTACACGAAAGCTACCAAACCCCTGACAGTTCCTTGCTGGCCAACCAGTCAGCCTTCCTCCTTTGTCTGATGAGGTGCAGAAGGAATACATTATCTATGATAATGGAAGTGGCTGTCACAAAAATCAAGCGTTTAGGTAGCAGGGACAGCGGAGCTGATGGCAGCTATGAGGGCCATTGCTAAGGATGTCAACAGTGTGAGCCATAGTTCTTAGTAGCAGTGACAGCAGAATCCCCATTGAGCCAGATTTGTCGCATGATTTAGACTGTCCTTTCTGCCTGCACACAATCCTAACACTGGTTTTCTACTTCAATGTCATATGAATAAATAATTTTCTTCTCAAATCAGCCAAATTTGGTTTTCATTACTTACAGCTGTGAACTATATGCTTTAAAATGTTTGTCATGGCTTTGTGGCTTATCTTTGGCCCTACTGCTGCTACCCAAATGTGGCCAAGGTGTAAAAACATTTAGACTCTGTTTGGTTGCTTTGGTACGATGATTTCATAACCAGCCTAAATCCCCCTACAGTGAGACTCCTGCTCAGCATTGCAGGTTCCCTGCCTATAAAATTTAATAAGAGATTCGTGTCTGTTTGCTACTTGCAGAGAAAATACATTCCCTTCTACCTTTATCCATCTTTGTCTCTTTTACATGCAATATTATTATTCACAGTTTTCCAGTGAATTATCAAAAAACAGGCAAACACGAGCTGCTTCCCACCTCGCTGCAATCATCCAATGTATCAAATCATAACACACAAATCTCAACATGACCAATTGCCTGGTCAATCTAAAGCCATGACAAAAATAAATGCACGATAAACAGTCACAGTCACTTAGAAAACTGATGACGAGCCTTTCAAAACCCCATGAAAGCCATTATTGGAGCAGTGACAAAAACCGTAGATCAAGCACAGCCCATGCCCTGCTGATAACTTCAAGTCCTTGAAATTTTCATTTAATCATTGTTATATACACATAATTGAATTTCTAAAACGTTAAAGAATTCTTTTCCTATGTGATGACCATAATAGCTCACTAATCTTGCATATACTCTACTGGCTTCACATTAGGAACCTTCCTGACTATGACAGGTCCATGCTTTCATCTCCTAGGCTTTGCATGCTTGTTCAAGGAGAACCCAGACACCTCTCCAATCTATCTTCTGATACCCTTGCCTGCCTTGCCCAGCTAAGCTGCAGCATAGCGTTCCTTGGGGCCATGGCGGCTCTCCAACCACAACTAGTTTCAGGTGAGGCCATTCCACAGGCATGGAATCTGACTTCTTCAAAAGTTGTCCATGCCAGAGGGGGCAGATTAGACAGTCTAGAAGTACAAGATGAATTTTGATTTAAGGAATGAACTTTGACCAGTGTTGGAGGAAAAAAAAATGACAGGAAAATCCATAAGGCTTTGGATTTCACATAGTCATGCAGCCCCTGAGTGGGTGTGGGTATCTGAAGATGATGAAGCCACAGCTGACTTGTTGGTGTTTGCTTCCTCCATGACTCTCATCACTCTTTCCTCACACTCTTGGTACCCTAATTTTTTAATTTCTCCAAGTAGTTTCAGTTCATCAACTGTACCACAGGCTCTTTTTCTGTATAGAAACTAGGCAAAGGCAACTACATATGTAATTAGAAATAGCAAGAGTGTTACATTAAAAATGTATCAGTTCAGCCTAAGATGCTAAATAAAGACACAGAGTCAGAAGTGTGCTTTAAAGCTGCTAGCTCTAAGCTGGGCAGAAACTAAACAAATACAAATCTATTCCTAAACTATGGTAAACAAACTACTCGAAACTGATATACAATACATATACTCCAAGCATTTTACACTATGATACTCCACAGGCCATCCTTCCCTTCATCTTCCTCCCCAGTCAACTGTCTCTCTCCTCAACTGCCAGATTTGCTCTTCCTCCCCACAGCAAGCCCCGCCTTCCACTTCCTGTCCTTCTGCCCAGCTGATTGGCTAAACAGTGCTTTATTGATGGTTGATACATCCTCTCAGCATTCCTCCACAAAGAAAGGGAAAGTAAGTAGTGAAAATAGTTCATGGCTAGAGGAAATATTGCTCATGAGAATGCCTTGTGAACTTATACCTCAAAGGTCATAGAAATTATCATTACTTTATTTCATGCCTTCTTTTAAAAATAGTATTTCATCAATTATATAAACTGTGCCAAAATTTTAAAATCAATGGTTTCTAGGCCCTTAACTAAAAGTCTTCTAGTAGCCTAGATTCAAAATGTGTAACCATCAAGTTATACAGAAGTGATCTCTCAAATGTCATTCTACCATGCCTAATAAATTGTTTCTCCAAAGAATCATTCCTTCCCTCTGAAACTAATTAAAATGCATCCCAACCAATTTCCCAGTTCCAGTCTTCCTTCCCTGCACTCTACTCATTTTGTGCAAGGCTAATCCTCACCTTGCTTCCTGCTGTTGGCCCTTCAATGTGAACCTCAAGAAGCATCGTCCATTTCCTAGTTTCCTTTAAGTCTCCTCTCTGCTCCACATTTCCTGCACTGTTTGAAACATTGGTTCAGCTATGTTGCTACTCCCCAACTGGACAATCAGGTCCACAAAAGAGGAAATTATTATTTCATCCATCTACCTCTGGCATAGTCCATAGAAAATGCTGGATACTACATGAGTTGTCTGAGACAGAATTAAAATATCTATAATTTTCCATAACTTAAAATATTATGAAAAAATACTTTTAGGCACCATCCAAGATAAAGCAAAACAAGTAGTTCCCTAGGTTTAAAATTGGGAAACTTCACAACAACAAAACCAAAAGAAAACAAAAAAAAGCACAATAAAAATTATAATAAAACAACAGATGGGATAACCATTGAGATGTAACAAGAATAAATTAATTTTAAAAAAGTAAAAAGAAAAAAACAACAATCACCATATATAGAAGAACAAAAGCCAATAAAAAGAGAATCAGGATCATTGCTGGTTTTCAAGAAGTGACATTAGAGAGTTAATTGTCGTTTCATAGTGTGTTAGATTGTATCACTAAAGAGTTCTATATATGAATCATTGATGTAACAAGAAACATCATCACACACATATAAGCAGAGGGAGGATCTACATATATCAACAGATATCTACAGATATCTAAAGGGTATAGGCTACTAGAAAATTGATGAAAAAGACAACATAATAAAGCACATTCTGGTAACAATATTGATACACAAATGGATGGAACTATTTTTATAATTAGTTGTATTTCCTCATTTGGTAAATGTTAAATAGAGCACCTACTACATGACACACTGGCCTAAATACTAGAGAATATTGTCTGGAAAAAAGTAGCCCCAATTCAATGAAAAAAAGACAGACAATAAGCAAAAGATAGGAAACACCATGGAGAAAAGTAAAATAGCAAAGTTGGAGGTAGGCAATTTCACTGTTTGTTTATCTTCATTATTATCAAAAATGTATAACTTTATGCCAATAAATATTAAAAACCACTAAAATGAACAGTATCCTTCCAGTTTTCAGGTTTTTTTACAGTACAGTCTTATTATGCAGCCTATGCTTACCTGAGACTTACTATGTATACTAGGATGGCCTAAAACTCAGAGATCTGCCTGTCTCTGCTTCCCAAGGGGCTGAGTTAACACAGCCAAAGATACAATTTTAAATATAGCCATAAACAGAGTTAACTGAGCAAATTTAAAGTAACTAAACTGTCAAGCAAAACTAAAGGTTGTAACTCACTACAAAGTCTACAAACGAAAAATGGTTTCCTAGGCAAGTTTTAACAAGCCAGAAAAGATAATCCCTTCTTTGTAATTATACAAATCATTGTGGAGAAATAAAGAGGGAGGAAAACTACTCAACTCATTTCTAAAAATTAGGCTACTCATACTAAAATCATGGAGAGGAAATAGGAGTGGTACTGGAGATATGGTTCAGAGGAGAGTACCTGTGCCCTCAACAACCCAGTGCAGCTCTTAGCACCCTCATCATGTGGCTCCTGACCCCAGAGGCTCCGATGCCTCCGGCCTCTGAGAGCACCTGCACTCATGTGTGCACACTCACACAGAGATACATATGTACACATAACTTTAAATAAAATTAAAAATTAATAGAAAGTATAATAAGAAAAAATTCTGGACAACCATAATAAAAATAATAAACGTAGGAAATGTAAATAAAAACTAACCTTCTGGAAAATAATACAGAAGAATAAATATAAGAGGTAGAGTCATAGCTCAGTGGATTTGAGTTCAAATACCAGGAAAGAGTCAGACATGGCTCCCAGTGCTGGGAGTTGAGTGGAGAGGAAGCTGGGGGTTGCTGGCTGTCACCCATTCAGGGATGGGAGGACAGTAAGGTCCAGGTCCAGTGAGAGGTCCTATCCCAAGGGATAATGTGAACATTGATAGAGGAGGACATTGATATCTTCCTCTGGCCTCCAGACACACACATATACACACAAAAGAAAAAACAAATATAATATATGACCTATTCAAGCTTATCACAGCAGTACAATGGCAGTTTAATGTAGAAAAATCTATCAATGTATCCTCTACAAAAGAAAGAAGTGAAAACAGTTTTGATTGGTACACAAAATTTATTTAACTGAATATTTAAAAAGAAGTTTTGTGGTTCTTTTTAAAAATGAAACAAATGAACTAATTTTTATAAGAAAATTTCTTAAATATAATTAAAAGCAAAACCAAAAAGCAAATATTTTACTAAAAAATGATAGAAAAAAGAAGCAAGTGTCCACCAATACCACTTGTAGTCAACATTTGTTACAATTTAAGGATTTAGATATCAAGTTGACAAGGGGTGGGATTGTCACCATTAATACTGATTTTCAATTTACTATGATTTAGAATCACCATGGAAACAGACTCCTAGGATTGTCTATATGCAAGCTTCACTCCCAGAGTGAATGAAAAAAGGAGAAAGTGAACTGACCACCCATATTCACTGCTCTCTGCTCCCTTCCTGATTGTGGGTGCAACATGATAAGCTCCCTCAAGCTTCTAGTCACCAAGACTTCTCTGCAATAATAAGAGACAATACCCTTAAACTGTGAACCAAAATAAGCTCTTTCTTCATTAAGTTGCTCTTTGTCAAGTATTTTATTGCAGCAATGAGAAAGGTTAGTATATATTGCTCTAGAGAGCCTTATCAAAATAGTAAACCAATGAAAAGAAGTGAAGATAGGAGCATGGTTGGAAGACATTGAGGATGGACCATCTGCATAATTAACAGCCTACTAAACCAAAGACTTTAACTAATAGTCAGAAAACTGTGATCTGAGTCCCATCTCCAACCCTAAAAGATGAGGCATCCTGAACTACCCATCATTAATTAATAACTACCTAAAGCTGACCACAAGAACCATAAGAGTTATAAAATTATTATATTATGAGGAGCCCTCTGAAAAAAAAGACATACCATTGTCCCTTGCTTCAAGAGTTGCTTATTCTAGGTACTTCAGAAATAATGGGCAGCCTGCCTAAAACATAGATCAGAATGTAGGTTAGGGCGATGATCCCTTGGGCCATTGTCAACTCTCACCCTTTGACTGTGTTCTACTTTGTTCTGTGATAAACTGAACTTTAAAATAAAAACACATGAAAGTAAAACTGTTGAAATAGAGCACCAAGAATGCTAACCTCTAACTAATATGAAAACGTACATCAAAGTATAAAAATAGTACCGTTTTTTCAAATTAATTAAAGCATTCATGCCATAGGACCACACAAGAACCTGCCCATGTTAATATGTAGCAACTTTACTTGTAATCATCAAAACTTGGAAACAAATAAGAATATTCTCAGTAGATAATAAACAAACTGGTGCATCTAGATAATGTAATATTTTTTCAGGAAAAAATGGGCTATCCAGCCATGAAGACACTTGTAGAAAAATTTAATGCATCTTAGTAAGAAAAAGGAGCCATTTTAAAAGGCTACATATGGGAGCTGGAGAGATATCTCAGTGGTTAAGAGCACTGGCTGCTCTTTCAGAAGACCTGAGTTCAATGCCCAGCAATGACACGATGACTCACAACCATCTGTAATGAGATCTGATTTTTCTCTTCTGATGTGCATCAAAACAGAGCACTCGAGGCCCTCTTACATCAACTCCCTAAGAGTCACGCTGTAAGAAACAATACCTCCTCCTTTCCTCCACCACCATATTGTATTAAGTTTATAAGACAATTTTATGTGATTATGCAATATGGTCCTACTCTATTATAACTTTCTCATTAAGCAGAAATAATTATCATTTATCATCATCCAATACTATTTTCTTCCTTGTCCAATGTAAGAATGAATCTATCCAATTTCTTTTAAAATCATGACAAATCGGCTGGGGAAATGGCTTAGTGCTTATGAACGTCACTTGTCCTAGCAGAGAACCAGAGAATCCGTTTTCCATTCCCAGTGTCCACATGGCTCCTCAGAAGGATCTGTAATCCCAGTTTCAGTGGATGCAATCTCTCAGAAACCCAGGCCAAAAAAAAAAATCATGACAAATCTTTACTTTCTAGCTTGTCCTAAAGTTAAGTTAACTTGACCTAAGAATAAACTCTCACTATTGACCTTTAGGGCCTCATCTCAGTAGGTCCTGTCTCTTCAGACTCTATCTCCTCTTGGTTTTGACCTTTCTCTCGTTCTGATGCATTAGCATACTTAGGTCCTCAGAAGAAGTAGTTGACCTTTCCAAACTCCTCTTCTTCCTCAAATATTTTATCAATATTAAAGACCATGTACTAAAGAATCTTTATTATAAAGGCCTTGGCCAATCATGTCTTTACTTGCCCTTTAATAAACAAGCAGGGGTCATAAGCAGGAATCTTGGCTACATCTCTCAAGGGTTGATATAAGTCATCCTGGGTATTATTCCCACTGTATTTTGCCAAGTGGGAGGAAAGCTGCAAGGGCCTTGCCACAAGGAGATCGCTCACAGAAGACTCAAGAAGTTTTCTCAAGAGACATAACATGGCTACCACATCTCCATCCACATTGGGCAGAATGGTGTCCAGACTGACAATGCCTGCTGGGATCATTGATCTGGAACATGGCATCCAGCCTGATGGCTAGATGCCAAGTGACAAGATCATTGGAGGTGGAGATGGCTTCTTCAATACCTTCTTCAGTGAGACAGGCACTGGCAAGCATGTGCCCTGGATAGTGTTCGTAGACCTGGAACCCACAGTTGTTGATGAAGTTCACATTGGTACTTACCTCCAGTTCTTCCACCCTGAGCAGCTCAACGCAGGCAAAGAAGATGCTGCCAGTAACTATGCCCATGGCCACTACACCATTGGCAAGAGGAGCATTGTCCTTGTCTTGGTCAGAATTCACAGGCTGGCTAACCAGTGCGTGGGTCTTCAGGGATTCTTGGTTTTCTACAGTTTGGTGGGGAAACTGGCTTGGGCTTCACCTCCCTGCTGATGGAGCAGCTCTCTGTTGATTATGGAAAGAAATCCAAGCTGGAGTTCTCCATTTACTTTGCTCCCTGCCCCCAGGTTTTCACCAGTTTCCACTACTGTGGTTGAGCCCTACAATTTCATCCTCACCACCCTGGAGCCACCTGATTGTGCCGTCATGGTAGACATTGAGGACATCAATGACATGTGTCCTAGAAACTTTGACATAGAGTGCCCAACCTACACTAATCTAAACAAACTGGTAGGTCAAATTGTGTCTTCCATCACTGCTTCCCTCAGATTTTATGGGATTCTGAATGTTGAGCTGACAGAATTCTAGACCAGCCTAGTACCCTACCCTCGCATCCACTTTCCTCTGGCTACATATGCCCCTGTCATCTCTGCTGAGAAAGCCTACCATGAGCAGCTTTCTGTAGCAGAGATCACCAATGTTTGCTTTAAGCCAGCCAACCAGATGGTGAAATGTGACCCTTGCCATGGTAAATACAAGGTTTGCTGCCTGTTGTACCATGGTGATGTGGTTCCCAAAAATGTCAGTGCTGCTACTGCCACCATTAAGACCGAGCGTACCATCCAGTTTGTGGACTGGTGCTCCATTGGCTTCAACATTGGAATTAATTACCAGCCCCCCACTGTGGAGCCTGGTGGAGACCTTGCCTGGGTCCAAAGAGCTGTGTGTATGCTGAGCAATACCACAGCCATTGCTGAGTCCTGCACTAGCCTAGTTCACAAGTTTGATCTGATGTATGTTAAGCATGCCTTTATACACTGGTATTTGGGTTAGGGCACTGAGGAGGGAGAGTTCTCTCAAGCTAGTAAGGACATGGCTGACCTAGAGAAGGATTATGAGGAGGCTGGTGTGGATTCTGTTGAAGGAGAGGGGGAGGAGGAAGGAGATGAATACTAAGTTAAATGTTACAAAGGTGTTGGTCTCACATGGAAATTTATTCTGCTCTAGTCAAGAAAGTTGTGGTCTGATCAGCTAATTTATATGTGGTAATGCTTGCTTCATACAGGTACTGATTTTTGCTTTAAATATGAATGATTTGTCATAGACCCAAGCCATCCATTTCACTGATGGGTTTTAAATAAAATATTCTCTGTCTCTAAAAAGAAAAAAAAAGAGCACTCATATAAAATAAATAAATAATTATTTTAAAGGCTACATATGGTAGCGTTCTAACTCTAATATTGTGGAGAAGGCAACATTAATGAGACAAGTTGTAGGGAGGGAGAGGTGAATAAGTGAAACACAAAGAGAACAGTATGACTACTCTACGACATTATGGTGGGAAACATAACTAGATAAACGTATTGCATCTCATGAGGACATGTCAGTGCAAGTGTAGCAACTGTGATAATGGTACTTTCTGGTAGAGGGTGGGGAAGGCTGTGCATGTATAGGAAAAGGAATGTATGAAAATCTCTGTACTGGCTGCTTGAGTCCACCTAGCTGAGAGAGAGCGGCGCGCAGCCCGCAGGGGCCAAACCGGGCCCACATTGGATCAGAGTGCAGAGGACAGAGCCTGCAGATCCGAGCAATTAGAACCCAGCTTGGACACTTCACACAGCTCTGGCGGGATCTCTCACGGAGCTGGGTCCACCTAGCTCAGAATAAAACAACTCAAAAATAAATAAATAAACAACAAACAAACAAATATCATTTAAGAAAACACAGAAACTAAATGATATTGTGGAATAAGTACATCCTGGTTTTATTGGATTTGGTTTTGATTGGGTTTTTTTGTTTGTTTGCTTGTTTGTTTGTTTGTTTTCCTATCGTTGTGGTAAAGAGACCAAAAACAACTTGGAGAGCAAAAAGGTTATTTCTCCTTAGAAGTCACAGTCCTTCCTGTAAGGGAACCCAGGTAATTAACTCAAGGCAGAAACCTGCAGGCAAGAACTGAAGCAGAGACAATGAAAGAGTGATGCTTACTGGCTTGCTCCTCACAGCTTGCTCAGTTTGTTTCCTTGTATCATTCAGGACCATTTAAACCAGTCATGGCTTCACCCATTGGACTGGGCCCTCTCACACCAATCAATCAAGAACACACCACCATAGACTTGCCTACAGGCCAATTCGATGGAGGCATTTTCTCAACTGAAGCTCCCTCTTCCCTGATGACTCTAGATTATGTCTAGTTGATAAAAACAACTATCAGCACGGTTGATCCTTTGTCAACTTGACACAAGTACATCACTATTAAACCATAATAACTTTTCCTTTCATGTTTGTCCCCACGATGTCGTGTTAACATTAATATCACAATCCAAAACATAGTATAACTTTAAAAGTTCCATACTCCTTAAGAAATTCAATACTTGAAAAGCCCAAGCTCTCTTTAACATTCAATGTCTGTTTAAAAGTCAACTTTTAAAAGTTTCTGTAAAATCAAAAGCAAATTATGTATACTTCTTATCCAAAGATGAAACAACCAGAGCATAGTCACAATCAAATCTAAAGAAAATCAAACCAAACCATGTAAATAACTAAATGTCCAACATTTGGTACTCCCTCGTGATCTTCTGGGCTCCAAGAGCCTTCAGCAGTTCCACTTCTTGGGTTCTGTTATCCATTACACACATAGCTCATTTCATGAGCTCAAGTCAACTCTGCTATACCGGCCATTGGTGGTCATGCCACAGTCCTGACAGTTCCGATATCCTGGGGTTTCCACTATAACTTAAATTGCACCTTCACCAATGGCCTCCTGGCCTCTAGGCAGGAACTCCAAGCCTGCCACAGGGTGCCAAGCCTCAGCAGTTCTCCATCACTCCCTCATGCTTTCAAAACTAACACCACATGGCAGACTCTTACACATTACAATGTTTGGCTCCCAGATTAGCAGTCAGCCTTGGCCCTCTCTGGACCACATACCTTCTGCATGATGGTCCTAAGGAAATTTTTCCCAGAATATTTTACCTGAATGATGCTGGTCTCTCACTAATCATTTACGATTTTTCAGCTTCAACTAGCCAGCTTTGATGGTCCTCCTAGCAAAGCAAAGATCTCACTTCAGTCAGCAGTCTTCACTACCACTTCAGGTAGCAACCTCTTGTTAATCATAGCTGATTCTTCAGCGCCAGATGACCAGAAGCCATGACTCAAGTATCAAATGAACAGCCCCCATAGTCTATGAAGGACTCTCAAATTTCTGTCTGAAACTTCACAATCCAAACCTCCATCATCAACGCTCCTCTCAGCACTTCTTTCTAAAGTCCCATAGCAGCTTATTAAGCTCTGAACACTGAGTGGCTTTACTAGTCCAAAGTTCCAAAATCTGATACAATCTCCCATAACTAAGTAGTCAGCTCTGTCACAAAAGTAACCTACTTCATGCTATCAATTTCTCTCCTAAATTTTTCTGTTATTGCTACAAAGATACCATGACCAAAAACAACTTAGGGAGGTGGTAGGGGAATAATTAAAAGCAGGCGCCTAGATGCAGTAACTGAAGCAGAGACCATAGAGAAATGTTGCTTACTGGCTTGCTCCCCAAGACTTACTCAACTTATTCTTTTCATACAAAACAGAGCTACCGAATCAGGCGTGCCAATGTCCAGAGTGGGATGGGCCCTCCTACATCATTAATTTTTTTATACAGTATTCAGCCTGAATGTTATCCAGCAGGCCAGAAGAGGGCACCAGATCTCATTATAGATGGTAATGAGCCACCATATGGTTGCTAGGAATTGAACTCAGGACCTTTGGAAGAACACCCAATGCTCTTAACCTCTGAGCCACCTCTCCTACATCAATTATGAATCAAGAAAATGCCCCCACAGCCATGTATATAGGGTAATCTGATTGTGACATTTTCTCAATTGAAGTTCCCTCTTCTTAGATGACAAAAAAACTAACCAGCACAGAGTAATATATATACGTCTGTGGGAAGAATACTGGGGCTTTATTGTGGGAAATAAAAGGTAACATTAACAAAATAATTAATGTATTCTTTTTATTTCAAGATTTAAAATTGATAATCTCTCAAAAGTATAAATCCCAGTCAATGTTAAATAAATCTGCAAGGACTTTGACAAGGTAAAACTAAACTCACTTTGAAGTATGAATTCAAGAATTCTCAAAAAAAAAAAAAAAAAGAATTCTCTGGGTGATTTTATAGGGGAAAAGAAGGGAGTTGCAGATGGTATGAAAGTTATCTTATCAGCTATATGATCTACCCTACTATCTATCAACAATATATAACCACAGTGATAAGAGTAAATTGTTTGAATTCAGTGGAGGGGAACAAGTAAGTAAACATATTACAAGCCTTACAAAGAGACTTATCAATAAGTGATTTATATGATAGAGATAATAGAGTAATAATAGGATGAATTCTTCAATAAGTAGTGCTGGAGATATTTGCTATGAAAGTCAGATATCCAACATAAAGAAAAAACATATCATCAGGCCACTGAAATAAGAAAAGCATGTCAAAGCACAAAGTAAAGACTGACAAATTTGAACACGTTAAAATAAAAAGCCACTGCAAGATTAAGAATGCCAAGAATAAATTTTAAATATGAGCTCTGGGCCTAGAAAGAACGTCTAATACACCAAGCTCACAAAGGAGTAATAAAGTATATATTTATTATATATAGATATATACATCACTTTCATAAATTATTAAAAGCAATTCAATAAAAGCATATTATATAATATATAACTCACAGAATATGAAATTCAAACACATGATAAGTATATAAAAATAATGCTGTGTCTCAGGTAATATGATGTAGTTTAAGCTCCATCACATTGAAAAATGAGATCTCTTTCTTCATTAGTATGTGATACAAAGTAAGGTAGCTACAACATCAGTAGGCAATATAATTATAGAACTAGTGCCGTATACACAATGTATCAATGAATGAATGAAGGACGTGGGGCAAATCAGAAATCTCAGTACTACTGATAGATTATAGAAGAGGCCGCCGCAAACTGCAGAGGTAATGATGTACCTTAAAATTCAACTTCTGTGTCATCATGCAAGAGACATGAAATAGCATAAATAGTAAGAAATTATCTACCAGTTATCAAGAAAATAGACGTGTGAACTGTATAGGGTCATTCACTAGAACTATTTCTTACTTTCCACTCCTAGTGCTTTAAGGAGCTACCCTGACGAAGCGACTTCAGGGAAGAAGAGTTTATTCTGGCTCACAGTCCGATGGTGCAGGACATCATGGGAGGGAAGGCAGAGCAGCAGTAGCTTGAGATAACTGCTCACATTGCATCTACAAAGTACTCACTCACTTTCTCCACTTTATTCATTCCAGAGCAGAATGGTACCACTCTCAGTGGCATGGCTTTCTACCTTCACTCACCTCATCCAGATAACTCCCTACAGGCACACCCAGAAGCCATCTCCCAGGATTCTGTATCTCATCAAAGCGATAACTGAGATTAACCATCACACCTATGTAGTATTCTAGATCATGGGATTTTTTTAATTGATTAGAACTATATATAACAAAACATAAAATACTCCAAAACCATACCTGAAAAATTAAAGCACATTGCAGAAAGAGATACTCAATTTCAAGTTTGAAAACAACCACAAATCAATATTGAAAATAATGTTAACCACATCAGACATCTATGGTGAACATATTTATCATGAGAATAGCACATAGCATTTCAAGATAGAACTCGCCACTGCACAGAGGAGACAGAATTTTTTCCACATCTTTACTAGTTGACAAATATATAGCTATTTTACGTATTTCTTAGTACATTTGAAGTTTAAAGTAAATTTTTAATGTAAAAAACACATATGCATGCCATTTGTCTGACTATAGTTTGCCTTCAGGTTTGTTTATGAATAAAAAGATTTTTGGAATATGGCCTTTCTGTCTCTCATAGACCATATAAGTGCGTCAAGTGATTTGATGGATTGATGGTGGATGGACAGACACATGGACAGAAATATGAACTAACATAAATCAACAAAAGTAAAATATTCTGAACTCATGATTGTCACATGGTTCTCCCTGCTGTATGTAGCTTGTTTTATATATGTGTAATAAAATAAATGTACTTAATAAAATAAATAAATAAATAATAATAAAAATAAAATATCCTGTGTCTTGATATTTGTGTCAACCAGGATCCATCCAAGAAAATAAAATCCAAACCACGTATTTCCAAAGACAAAAATCTAGTGGTGGCTCACAACCATTTGTAAATCCAGTCCCAGGCAATCTGACGCCTTCTTCTGTTGTGCAAGGGCACCAGGCGTGATTGTGGTGCACAGATAGACATTTTTGCAGGCCAAACACCCATGTACATAAAATAAATAAACAAAAGTTTAACTGGCTATAATGGAAGTTTAGGTTTCTTTGTAAACTCAGTTACATTATATAAATATGTTTTTGTTTTAATCCCAAGTATGGGATTTTAGTTTGGGCTTTAGTATGTCCACAACTGATAATTGCCTCCTGCAGGGCATGTTGTCTGCCAGCTAGTAACAGCCTGCCTCATGTGGTATGGAGATGGGTGTGGTCTAGAACTCTGAGGAATGAAAATAACAGAGCCTAGAGAGAAAGTGTGGCATGTGGCATGGTGTGTGGCATGTTGCAGTTTAGGTGTGGTGGCTTGGAGACAGACAGAAACATTTCAACACAGCAGCTCAGAGGAGGCTGCTTGCTGTGTTTGTTGTTGACAGAGATTGGTATTGCCCCAAAAAGAGCCCACTAGCCTTAAACAGCAAGGAAAAGTGAAGTGTTCTCACCCCTCTCCCCACTAACCTCCTTTCTCATATCCAGGGTTAAGGGGTGTGTGGAAGTGAGGTAGAGGCTTCTATACCCCAGAGAAAATAGAGTTCTAAACAAGCATCAACAACTGGCACATGCCTTTTTCTGAAAAATAGTCTGTATGTGGGAATGCTCATTTATTTAGCCAGACGTGTTCATGTGTACATCAGAATGAAAAGTCATTTATAATGTGAATATGACCTTTTTTTCTCTCATAGGCACATTTCAGACAAACGTAGGTAGATGGTATCAATTGATTCACTAGATGGATAGGTAGATGGGTCAAGGAGTAGATTAAATTAATTTTTGTTAAAAATAAAGGATAGATTGAAATATCCATTTACTTTTTCAACAAGTGTATAAGGAGCTCCTCTAGCATATACATTATGACTTTACAAAGGTAAACAAATTAGACTGGACTTTTGCCTTACTGGAGCTTAGAAGCCTGTGAGAGAAATTAGTAATTACATACATTAATGCAGGTGTAATTCCTAGCTCCTGAGTTGTACTCGCTGAGCAATGAATGACTTGGAGAAGACATTTAGTGTTGATGTCTCTGAAACATGAAAGCCGAAAGCTTTGTAGATGGTAGGATACTTGTTCTGTAGATGGGAAGCAATGTCAAAATTTGAGGTCTAAACTGAGCTGTTGCTGGCTCACAACCATAGAGAAAAAGCATCATGGGAGAGTGTATTCAAAGAGAACATGGAATGGGATGACAAAAGTTATCTTGAGGAAGACTAGAATTTCAAGATGTGGCTAATGAAAAAGAAAAGAACCTTACAAAACAAAGTCAAATGAGATAGCAAGAGAAGACTGTGAGATCTGTCCCATGTGCCAGCTGTAGGAGACCTTTTAGGAGACAGATGTGGGTGAGCAGCCCAGGACGGCTGCTGGTAATATGAGGCTCTTCACAGTAGCTCCTTCTTATTACAAACATCAACTCAATATGTATCACCTAGAAAGAGATTTCTGGGCCATCCACCCAAACCACACCTTATTCATCCTCTCTTACCTTCATCCCTTATTTTCATCATTAACATTTATCAAGGCCTGCTATCCTTGTCCCTTTGGCCTCCATGACTATGGGAATTGCATCTGTCTTGCTCAATACTGCATCTCAGTACCTAGAATGGCACTAACACAGGAGGTCTATTCATGAATAAATGAAAGTTTGGATTTCCATATGTCAAGTTTAGTAAAGTTCTGATTTGGGAGACTAATGGAAAAGGATAGGGGGTGAGAACATGATAGCTAGTACTTTAAAGATTGGCAACCGTGAGTAAGGACTTGCTTTGAAGGAGGCTCTTCAAGATGGGCAGATCAGGATATGTAAGTCATGTTGTGAAGGAAGAATTCACAATTCAGACCCATTTTTCTGCTGTCCTGGACCCATTTGTTCATTCTTCGGCTTGGGAGTCAAAGTGAGACTAATGAAGCAATAGCCAGCTCTCCCCAGGAAAAGCACACGTGGTTGGAAATAGTTTCAATAACCAACATATGTGTGTGACAGTATAAATGCAGCCAGGGGAATGAAAAAGCTGAATATCTTATCATTAACCCTCAATAGGGCTGGGTGTGGTGGTGCACACCTTTAATCCCAGCACTCAGGAGGCAGAAGCAGGCAGATCACTGTGAATTTGAGGCCATCCTGGTCTAGGACAGCCAAGGCTACACAGAGAAACCCTGTCTAAAAAAAAAAAAAAAAAACTTAATAGGATAGCACTTTTCCAAACAAATTCAATCTTTTCTGATACTTCAAAGAATAATTTTATGTTCAAGAAAGGTCCATTAATATTAAATCTTAGATAGAGGAGACTACAGTGACTAACTCTGATGAAGGAAAAAACAAAAATAATAATTATTCCATGGTATAAAATGCCATCTGTGGGTAACAAATGTAAATGCAGCTAAAGAAGAATTAAATAGTGACAATTTTCAATTCCTCCATCAAATCCATACTGTGAAAATTTTTAGTGTATTACAGTCATCAAAAGTGATCCCAGTAGGATCCAAGATAGGTACCCAGTGTGCACTGTTTCTGAGTAGCAGGACCGCAGTAACTGTAGAATGAACAAGAGGCTGTGCTTCACACTGTGTTTCCCAAGTGACAGAAAAGCCCACAGGTACCAGAAAGAGCACTCCAGTCTCTGGCCACGTGACAATTCCCACCTTCCCAAGGAAAGCTCCTTGATTCCTAGGGTGCACGGTTCTAGCGGTTAGCCACCCAACTCCCAGGATCCAGCGAAACAGTCCCAGCCTCTGGTCCATGACTCTACCCATCTCCCCTGAGGAGACCACTCTAAGATGGCAGCACACTGCACACAGTGCACACAGTGTCTGAGCAGCTTGAGCTCAGAGACCACAGAGCAAGCAAGTGGCAGAGCTGCTGACTCTGGGAGTTCACATGGCAAGAGGAGGGCTCCTGAGTTCCTGAGGAAACCTGCTAGTGCTCAGGATCATACAAGCTAGGCACTCTAAGTCCAATCCCCTGGCTATGAGTCTAACTGAAACACGTCCACCTGAGGAGAAAAGCAGGATATTCCTAAAGATACAGCAGCCAGTCCACAACCATATGCTCACTATCACAAGGAGGGCTTCTCGAGGAACATCCAGTCTCCTGCTCAGGGCTCTTCCGGCATCCTTGAAATTTTGAGGGGGGCTCCAGGAACAACCACCCAACATCAAAAACAACCAGATGGCTATACGCCAGCGTAAGAACATAATCAACAAAAACCAGGGCAGTATGGCACCTCCAGAAACCAGTTATCCCACAGCAAGCAGCCCTGGATACCCTACTACAACTGAAACACACACACACACACACACACACACACACACACACACACACACACTGACCTTAAAATTATGCTTTTGAAGATGATAGAAGCCCTTAAAGAAGAAACAAATAAATCCCTTGAAGAAATAGCATGAAAATGCAATAAAAAAAGATAGAGGCCCTTAAAGAAGAAATTAATAAATCACTTAAAGAAATACAGGAAAATACAAACAAACAGGTGAAAGACCCAGATGGGACAAAAATGCTCCAAGTAGACCAATAGAGTCAACTAGCCTAGACCCAGGGGACTTACAGAGATGGAAGCACCAACCAAATAGCATGCATGGACTGGACCAAGGTGCCCTACACATATGTAACAGATGGGCAGTTTTATTTTCATGTGCGTCTCCTAGTAACATGAGTAGGTGCTGCTTCTGACATGGACTTTGTTGCCTACTTTTGATCACTTCCCTCTAACTGGGCTGCCTTGCCTGGCCTCAGTGGAGGAGGAGGAGCTCAGTTCTGATGTGACTTAATGTGCTGGGATGGGTTGGTTAGGGAGCTCCCCTTTTCTGAAGTCAAGAGGGTGGGAGGGAGGGACTTGGGAGGAGAGGAGAGAGGGGGCTATGATAAGGATGTAAAGTAAATATATAAACTAAAAATAAAGTTTAATATATATATTGGATTTCAAAAAAAGTGAGCCAAGTAATTGATCACACCCAAGAAAATAGAAAGGGGAATAGGCTAGGAATTGGTTATAAAGTTACTTTAAAATACTTTTTCTTATACCTTAAATTAGAACTTATATTTGTAAAGTAATACAAATAAGAGGGCATACCAAAAATGTGGTCCTGATACCCATTCCCACCTAAAAATGTCTTTAATCTGTTTAACTTATTTTTGTTATATCTATTTATTTGTGTGTTTATGTGATGGAGGTGTGCACAGCTTCCACAGCACACATGTGGAAATAAGAGAACAACTTGAGGGGGCTGGAGAAATGGCTCAGTGGTTAAGAACACTGGCTGCTCTTCCAGAGGTCCTGAGTTCAACTCCCAGCAACCACATTGTGGCTCACAGCCATCTGCAATGGGATCTGATGCCCTCTCCTGCTATTCATGAAGACAGAGCACTCATGGACATAAAATAGATATGTGAATAAATAAATCTTTTTTAAAAAATGAACTTAATAAATTAGTTCCCTCCTTCCACTATGTAGGTCCAAAGGATCAGACTTAGGTCATCAAGCCTAAAGTTCTGATCCATTTTGCTGGCCCAATATTCAACTGTTTTTTAAAATCAAATCCATATGTTACATAGAAAATAAGACAATACTAATCATGTACTTCATAGTATTCTAAAATACAAACATGTGCACACAATCTTAAAACACAAACATACATAAGGAAATAACCAGTAGTTCAGAAAGCACCTAACAGAAATTAAGAACACAGAACTTCTTTGATGAACCATCCCCCTGCAGGACATGGGAACTAACACAGCGACCAACAACTGCACCATGTGCAAAGAGTGAAAACTTTGGAATGTTCAGTCCTAAGGACTTCATCCATCCCCTCATCTCAGGGATCAGGGAGCTACATGCCAAAGGAGGAAGAAAGACTGTAAGAGCCAGCTTCCTTGGTTGAAAAACACCAAAAAAATAATTTTAAAAAGTCTTCTAGACACAACATGATTGATATGTGAGCTCTCCGCAACTGTGGCAAAGGACTAAGCCAGATGGGGCCCCAGTGCTGAGAGAGAAAGTAGACAGAGACCTCTAACTCAGAAGCTATTTCCAAAGTTAGGAGCCAATCACAAATGAAAACTTAGTTTTCTCCGGGAGTCTCTTTGGATATATAAGCCACACTTGTAGTTTTAAGGGGTTTTTTTTCTCATAAATTTTTTTTGGGTGTGTTCTTAGCCTTCCTGGTTTTTTGCCGACATATTATGCTTTCTAATTTTGTGTTTCTAAGGGGTGTCTGTGTGTGTGTGTGTGTGTGTGTGTGTGTGTGTGTGTGTGTGTGTGTGTGTGTGTGTGTGTTCCCTTTTGATTTCTAGTGAGAGAAAGAGAAAGTAGCATTCAAAGGATGGAGGATCTGGGAGCAGATGAGAGATCAGAATATATTGTATGGAAAAACTTTATTTTCAATTTAAAAAGAAGACATGACTAAAATAGGAAGGCAAAGCATAAGCTTAAGAGAAGTTTACTTAATAAATAACCTCTATAAAACACTAAACAACATAGTACCTACTAAACAAGTTGGGCTATTAAAAAAGACCCAGTTAAGTATATTACAAAGTAAAAGTATGTTATAAATTTGTTAAATCAATATGTGAAATAAAAAAAACATGAACATAACACACACACACACACACACATACACAATTCCCAGACTGTACCACAAAAGGAAAAAAGAAATTGCTCAGTGAGGTGGTGCACCTACACACTCAGGAAGCTAAAGCAGGAGGCTCTCTGTGTGTTCAGGGCCAGCCTGCCAGCCTGGTAGACATAATGAGTTCTAGGACAGCAAGGGCTATTTTTGAGACCTGGTTTTTAAAAAAAAATACATATATATACATGTATATACAAAACTACGAAATATCTTTTAAATATTCAATGATAATACCAATGTACCAATACTTAATTTCTTGACTTGAATTAATTGTTATTTGGTGTATTGGTTTGAATATGACTGAACCCCTATAGGTTCATATATTTGAATGCTTAGTCATTGGGGAGTGGCACTATTTGAGAAGAATTAGGAAGAGCGGCCTTGTAGAAGTAGATGTGGCTTCCTGCTATCTGCCAATCCTAATGCAGAACTTTCAGCTATTTCTCCAGCACTATGTCTGCTTATGTGCTGCCATATTCCATGCCATGATGATAATGGACTAAACCTCTGAAACTGTAAGAAATCCCCAATTAAGTGCTTTCTTTTTTTTACTTTTTGATTCTTTATGAGTTTCACATAATGTACCCCTGTCCAACTCATCTCCAAGTCCCCTCATTTCTCCTCTCTGCCCTTGTAACCCCACAAAAGAAAATTTAAAACACCAAAAAAAAAACATAGAAAACATCTCATCACGGAAGTTGCAGTGTGTCACAGTGTGTCTCACAACATATCCCTCTGTCCACACATTTTCACTTCCATATGTTCATTGCAGTGAGTCATTGGTCTAGTTCCAGGTCTCTGGCTTCTGTCACACCATCAATACTGGATCCTTACTGGGACTCCTCCCAGTTATCCTGTTTGTGCTCTGTGTCATGGAGATCACGCATCTTTGGGTCAGCAGGACTGGCCATCTCACTCTTCCCAACCGTTCGCAGATGATATGGATTTTGAGGTGAGTCAACTCAAAGCCCTGGATCTGGGCCTGGGTGGTGGCTGAACTGGTCAGCACCCTCCCCCAGCTCCCTCAGCTACACCACCAGGGGAGTTCTCCAGCCCTGCTCTGGTGAGGCCACTCAATACTACTTTTGGCAGGAAGCTAGATCAGCCATGAAGGCCAACTCACCCACATCCATGCCTGCAGAGTCAGCTCCGCTGGCTCCTAGTTGAGGTACAGGGTTCACTTTCCCACGTGAAGGGCAGGGATAGCTCTCTGATCAGCTCTCCAAACTACTACAAATGGCGAGGGTAGAGAGGGGGGAGGGCATCACCCCCCTGTCCATGCCATCGCATGGCAGACAAGTAACAGGGTCAGTCCTCCCACAGCCATGCCCTTGGCGCCAGCTCCCCCAATGCCCCCGCCATCAAGCAGGGCTAGTTCCACTGTGTGCCCTGAGCCAGGGATTGAACCTAGGCTTCCTATACATATGTAACCGATGGGCAGTTTGATCTTGACGTGAGTCCCCCTAGTAATGTGAGTGGATGCTGTCTATGACATGGACTCTGCTGCCTGCTTTCAATCACTTCCCCATAGTGGGGCTGTCTTACGTGGCCTCTATGGATGAGGATGAGTTCAGTCCTGACCCGACTTGATGTGCTGGGGTGTGTTTGTGGTAGGGCTCCCCTTTTCTAAGTAGAAGAGGATGGAGGAGAAGGGGGAAAGGGTGGGAGGGAGGGACCTAGAGGAAAGGAGGGAACAGCTACAATTGGGGGTGTAAAATAAATATGTGAATTAAAAATAAATTAAGAAAAAAATTAAAATAAAAAGTAAGGACCATTCAGTGAGTCAGACAATATAGAAGTAAAAGTCAAGATGTATAAAGTAGCCATGTGTGCATATAATTAGGATATCTCAGACAATAGAACATACAGTCAAATTACATCTCAAAATTCTTACAGTCTTCAAATATTTAAATCTATAAGACATGCTAAAATCAATCTAAAAACACAACATGAGAGAGACTACAACAGTCTTCTTTCAATTCATGAGAAATCAAGTGCACAGTGCAAGTAAAAGATAGAGATTTTGAATAAAACAGCTGAGTTCTGACCTAATTAACAATCAGAAAAAGAACGGAGTATAAAGTGCTTACTCAGTCATGCTGACTAGAATCCTAATCATGATCCATCCCACAGTTCATGTAATTCTTTTCCAAATTCGTCTTTGATACTGAAGGCTGTTCCAAGGCAATCATTCGTAGCACTATTAGCCAAATACTAGGAAACAGCTCCATCCTTGATAATGGCACCTCTCGAAGATTAATAAACACGGCTGGAGAGAGAAAGGCTTGAGTCTGAAGGGATAACAGAAAACAGTGGCAGATGGCAAAGCCATTCTTTAACATGGAAAGCTGGAAAGCAAGTGCCTTCGCTGTGGGAAGCAGAGCACATGTCCTACTTTATTATCAGTTTAAAGGTGGAACATAAATTAGTATGACCTTTTAAAGTCATTGGCTCACCGAAAACTTCGACATTTGCACTCACAACATATGCTACAAGCCATTCATTCTTTCTCTTACTATTTTGTGCACAAATAACTATGTAATCTTGCTCAGCAAATTTTATTTGGCCTGAATGTAATGGACTTAAAGCTATAGTGCCCCAAGTTGTAAAATACTTTCTGAGGGGAAATGTCTTAGTTAACTCATAAAACATTTTTAAGAAGGCAAATTTTTAAAGGAAAATAAAAAATAGAAGCACACATACTGAAATCACAGCTCTTTTTTGTTCTGCCACAGTAATTTATCTTCCAAAATTATCCTTTGAGTAATGCTAAAGGTGTATTGAATCTGTCCAAATATTCCTAAGGGAAACACAGAGGTGACCAGGGCTCCAAAAGATTTCATTTATGTTAACACCCATTAAACTTTAACTGGCTTTTATCTGAACATCTGAAAATAAATGAACAAACAAACAAACAAAAACTTTTCCACTTCTAAAATCATTTTGCCTTAAGATATTAATTCATCTGTTTCAATACAATCATTGTTTGGAGGATCATTTTGCTCCCCAAACTTCAGCTCAGAGATTGAGAATTAATGACAAAGGATGCAACTGAAACAGTCTTTGGAGAGACTTCAGAGGTATTGTGAAGGCTTCAGTATACTCTCCCCAACAGAACTAATTTATTAAAATTACTTGTTGGGTATTTTTAAATAAAACAAACAGATGGCTTACATACATTTAAACCCTCTGCTAAGTACTCTAGGAGCGTAGAAAAAAAAATGAAACACTTTCAATTATAAAGAACTAGTCAGGTACAGTGGTGAGAGCCTGTAATCCCAGCACTCCGGGAAGCAGAAGCAGATGGATCGCTGTGTTTGAGGCCAGCTTGGTAATACCAAGCAAGTCCAGGACATCCAAGGCTACACAGAGAAACCTTCTCTCATAAAACCAAAAGAGAAAATACCACTATATTTCAGTAAGGACATTGAAAGTTTGCGGCATTTAACCATACCCTGTTCTCTGCAGCCCTGTATAACAGAAAAACTGTCCCAGGAGTTCTTATCCATAAACTCAAAGGAGGAGGTCCCTTTCTTTACAGCCCCTAGTTATCTCCCTACCTTATCTCTCTAAGATTCTAGTTTACAGCTGTCTTTTCATCCTACTAGTATCTTTCAGCCACCCTACACAGACAATAAAATCAATATTAGAGCTGAGCTGCTAAATACTGGGATTCCTCTCCTTCATTCAGCTAATGGCTCAAGGTGAGGATTGTACTGAAGGCAAGACGGTCTGGGACAGCAAGAACTATCCTTCCCTTTCCACAGTCACAAGGCCAAGGCAAGGGGCTCAGGGGTACCACCAAGGAGTACTCATCCAACAAGCACAATGATACAGATCACATAATCCCAGAATTCAAAAAATCCAAAGGAGGATCGTGACTTTGAGGACAAGAACTTGACCTACATGGTGAGCTCCAGGCCAACCAAGAACACATAGTAAGCTCCTGGTCAAAATGCAAAATATGAGTGGAGGGAGGGAGGAAAGGGGGATGGTCGAGGAAAGAGGGATGGTCGAGGAAAGGGGGATGGTCGAGGAAAGGGGGATGGTCGAGGAAAGGGGGATGGTCGAGGAAAGGGGGATGGTCCAGGAAAGGGGGATGGTCCAGGAAAGGGGGATGGTCCAGGAAAGGGGGATGGTCGAGGAAAGGGAAGATGGTCGAGGAAAGGGGGATGGTCGAGGAAAAGGGGATGGTCGAGGAAAGGGGGATGGTCGAGGAAAGGGGGATGGTCGAGGAAAGGGAAGATGGTCGAGGAAAGGGGGATGGTCGAGGAAAGGGGGATGGTTGAGGAAAGGGGGATGGTCGAGGAAAGGGAGGGGAGAGAACAAGAAAGGAAAGAGGGAGGAAGAAATATCTAAAATGGAAAACACACTGATGGGCCAAAAGGTTTGAGCTAATAGTTAAAATATTCCTTGATTTTGGAGGTAGAACCATAGCGATTATGTACTCTGGGGGGATTAAAAACAGAAAGAAAAAAGAATAAAGAAAAGTAAACAGCCTCAGAAATGTGGAATATCATTAATCTCACTAACAATATATAATCAAAAGTATAAGAAAGAAAGAAAGAAAGAAAGAAAGAAAGAAAGGAAGGAAGGAAGCGAAAGAGGGAGGGAGAGAGAGGGAAAGGAGAGAGAGAGAGAGAGAGAGAGAGAGAGAGGAAAAAAGGAAAGAGAACAAAAGTAGTCAAGCGTAAAATGGCCACAAGCTTCCTATAGCTAATGAAAAATGCTATACAACATACCCAAAGGGGTCAACAAGTTCCAGGTGGCATAAACACAAAAGCCCTGCCTTTGGGGCCATCATAGCAAAATGCTGAGAGACAAAGCTTTCAAAGTGACAAGAGGAAGATGACACAGTAGGATGGGATCACAATCAAATCAAAAGCTGACTTTTCAATCTACAGTGTCAGCCAAAAGCAGAGGACTGATAAAGAGTAGTGAAGTAAAGAGTGCCAGCCAGGAATCCTGCAGTCAGTGAAATGATTTTCCAAAAATGATGGTAAGTTAAAGATACTATCAGGAATACAGAAACTAGGTTTGTTGCTAGTATACCTGCCCCACAAGAAATACTAAAAGGAAGTTTGCAAATGGCTCAGAAGATACATGGTAAATAGTTGGAAAATGGAAGAATTCATTCCTATAAACTTTCTTCTTCATATGATCAGCATGTACAATGACACTGTTCAGTTTAATGAATTGTACAAAATAGAATGGTAGAAAACATTATTTAAGATGATTACTTCATTACCTATTTCATGTTTTAAAATATATTTTAAAGTGGTTTTTTTGGTAACAGTACTGGTTTGGGAACTTTAAGTTCTAAAGCAAAGCAACTCTTATGGTATAAATTACGTCCGCCTAAAATCAATACATAGTACCCTGAGTCATCTCCCCAGATCCCAGAAACAACAAGCTCTCAGGGGCTACAGAGAACAGCCAACCACTAACCAGTGCCTTTGAATGTGACCATATTTGAAGATAATCTTCAAAGATATTTAAAATTTTTTTGGATAAAAAGGTTAGGATTTATTCGTTATAAACAAAAGTTAATATTCTAGTTTTTTGGGCTGGAGAGATGGCTCAAAGGTTAAGAGCACCATCTGTTCTTCCCCAGCCACCACATGGTGGCTTACAACCATCTACAATGAGATCTGGTGCCCTCTTCTGGTGTGCAGGCACACATGTGAGGCCGAATACTGTATAAATAATAAATAAAATAAAAATCTTTTAAAAAATAATAATAATCTAGTTTTTGTTTCTTTTTATTTAAATTTTTATTTTTATTTTATTTACTTTACATCCTGATTGTAGCCACCTCCCTCATCTCCTCCTGGCCCACCCCCCCTCCCTCACCACCCCTACATGCCTCCCCTAGTCCTCAAAAAGGAGGAGTCCTCCTCTATCATCTGACCTCAGCCTATCAAGTCTCATCTGGACTGCCTGTGTCCTCTTCCCCTGTGGGCTGGCAAGGTCTCCCCTACAGGGGGGAAGTGGTTAATGAGTGGGCACCAGAGTCAATGTCAGAGGTAGCCCCTATTCTCCATATTATGGGACTCACAGCGAGACTGTGGTTTCTATAGAGTACATCTGAACAGAGGATCTAGGTCCTCACCATGCATGGTCCTTAGTTGGTGCATCAGTCTCTTCAGGCCCACCCTTGGGCCCAGATTTGTTAGCTCCATTGGTCTCCTTGTGGAGCTCCTGTCCTCTCCAGGTCTTTCTATCACCCAACTCTTTCATAAGTCTCCCTGTGCTCCACCCCAAAGATTAACTGTGAGTCTCTGCATCTGTTTTCATCCCCTGCTGGGTGTTGTCTTTCAAAGGACATCTATGGTAGGTTCCCACTCTGTTCCTTTTCTTCAGCCACTTTCAATGTCTATTCTTTTTGTCCTTCTGAATGAGAATTAAGCATCTTCCCTAGGGTCATCGTGGTTATTTGGCTTTTTTAAGTCTGTGGATTATAGTGTGGTTATCCTGTATTATGCAGCTAATATCCGCTTATCAGTGAGTATATACCATGCATGTCTTTCTGGGACCGGATTATCTTACTCAGGAAGATCTTTTCTAGTTTCATCCATTTGCCTGAAAATTTCAAGGTTTCCTTGTTTTTAATAGCTGAATCATATTCCATTGTGTAAATGTACCCCAGTTTCTTCATCCATTCTTCGGTTGAGGGATATCTAGGTTGTTTCTAGATTCTGGCTATTACGAATAAATCTGCTATGAACATAGTTGAGCAAATGTAGTTGTTGTATGGTGGAATATTTTTTGGGTATATTCTCAGAAATGGTATGTCTGGGTCTTGAGGTACAACTATTCCCAGTTGTCTGAGAAAGCTCCAGATCGGTTTCCAAAGTGGTTGTACAAGTTTTCACTCCCACCAGCAATCAAGTAGTGTTCCCCTTTCTCCACATCCTCGCCAGTGTGTGCTGTCACTTGAGTTTTTGATCTTAGCCATTCTAATAGGTGTAATATGAAATCTTAGAGTTGTTTTCATTTGAATTTCCCAGATGACTAAGTACATTAAGCATTTCTTTACAAGTGTTTCTCAGCCATTCAATATTCCTCTGTTGAGAATTCCCTCATGTTCATGGATCAGTAGGATTAACATAGTAAAAATGGCCATCTCACCAAAAGAAATCTACAGATTCAATGCAATTACCTTCAAAATGCTTTTATATACCCTGAACTCTTTATAGACCTTGAAAGAACAATTCTAAATTTCATATGGAAAAACAAAAAACCCAAATAGCTAAGACAATTCTGTATAATAAAAGATCTTCTAGAGATATCTCCATCTCTGACTTCAAGTTATACTAGAGAAAAATAGTAATGAAAACTGAAAAAAAAAACCTGCATGGTACTGGCATAGAAACAGACAGGAGGATCAATGGAGTTGAAATCAAAGACCCAGAAATAAACTCACACACTTATGGACACTTGATTTTTGACAAAGATGCCAAAATCATACAATGGAAAAATATGGCATCTTCAACAAATGGTGCTTGTCTAACTGGATGTCTACATGTAGAAAAACACAATAGACCCTTATTTATCATCCTGTACAAAACTGAAATCCAAGTGGACTAAAAACCTCAACATAAAACCAGACACACTAAATCTGTTAGAAGGAAAGTGAGGAAGTGCTTTGAACTCATTGGCACAGGAGACAACTTCCTGAACAGAACACCAACAGCTCTGGCTCTAAGAACAATAATTAATAAATGGGACCTCGTGGTACTGGGAAGCTTCTGTAAGGAAAAGGACACTGTCATCAGAACAAAACAATAACCTACAGGCTGGGAAAAGACCTTCACCAAACCTACATGCGGCAAAGTACTAATATCCAAAATATATAAAGAACTCAAGAAATTAAACCCTACCAAACCAAATAACCCAGTTGAGAAATGGGCTACAGAGCTAAACAAAGAGATGTTAAACTAAAATGAGTCTGATGGGTGAGGACCCAAATCCAGGATGGTCATAGAAGAGGAAGTGATAAGGTAATACATCTGTAGGGAAAAAAAGACTTGGGAAAAACTTGGGATAGCCATCTACCAACTTAAAAAAAAAAGAATATGATACGGGAAAAACTAAACCTGCCCTAGATTAACATATAAAACTAAGAGGAAATAAATTTCTATTGTCTCAACCAGAACTTCTTAAATTTTTTCTATTCCTGACACATTTATATGTGTGTGAGGGTGGTGGTGAGTACATGTGTACTCATGGTTTTGTTTGTGGGCATATATGTGTAGGTAGGTATGGTTTGGGGTGTGTGTGTGTGCATGTGTGTGTGTGTGTGTGTGAGAGAGAGAGAGAGAGAGAGACAGAGAGAGAGAGAGAGAGAGAGAGAGAGAGAGAGAGAGAGAGAGAGAGAGAAAGCCGGAGGTTGATATCAGTTATCTTTCTAGAGCATTCTCCATTTTATATACTGAGGCAGAGTCTCTCGCTTGAATTCAAGGCTCACCAATTCATCTAGCCATCTTGTTCTTAGGATTCTCTGCCTCTCCCTCCTGTGCTACAGTTATAAACAGGCTGTCATGTTCACATGGCATTTACATGCATGCTGGGGATGCAACCCTTGCTGAACCATCTCCCTGTCCCTATTCATAACAAAATTTTGACCAAGAAAATTTTATGCAACCTGTCTTATGAGAATATAAAATAGTTATAATAATTTACTGATATGATTCATAAAGAATTTTACTTTAAAGCAATTCAGTGTGCATATGCTTTTACCAGTTATTGCACATAAAAGTAAAGCTGCATAATAGTGAGGTGGCTATGCTTGTTTATCTAATATAACTCAAAGATCCACTAATGTGATACCTACATGTTGAGGAATAGTCTCTTTTCCTTAATTAAACAATTATGTTTTTGTAAGGGTAGTTTTTTTAAAACACCACAGATCATAACATACAATAGTTTCAGATCTGAGCTGAAGTGTTTCAGGATATGTCTGTTGACTACTGCATGGTGTGATGATATGTTCAGATTATATGTTATGGGTTGAGAACCAAGGTGAAATCACATAATACAACATAGGCAACTGCTTCTGGTAACATTTAAGACTCATTACATACATGATTTCAAATTAAGTTTGGTTCACTGTGTCGAGAAACCTTTCACTGTTTTTATGATCCACACACACACATTCATTTATCTGGCCCCCTATGGGGACAACGCCAGCAGGTCCAGAAACCAAAGCTACCTAGCCTGTGGCATTTTGCTCTGACATGCCCAACAAAATAACATGCCCACAAGTCAACTTTTGAAAAGAATTTAAATTTTTATGAATCAGGAATTTAAAATATTCAAGATAATTTAAAATTAAATCAAGTGTTTTGATTTGCTAGAAGTGGCCAGAGATTCTAAGTGAATATGAGCAGTGCGCATAAGCAAAGTTCAGGGTAAATAACAGAATGAATAACAGTTTAAACCAATGTTTGCCATCTTAATTATTAGTATTATCACCTAAGGCATTTGAAATCATGAGTGTCCATCCCTGAAGTAGAATAAATTCCTGGTATGAATAAAAGAAAAAACATTATTTAACAGAAAAAGTTAAGTATGAATAAGTAGCATAATCTTTTTGTGTGAGTATATATGTGTATGTGTTCATGTATATGCTTGTGTGCATATGGAAGCCAGGGGTTAGTGTTGGTTATCTGTCTCTGTCACTCTCCACCTTATTTTGGGAGCAAAGTCTCTCACTGAACATGGATCCCATTTATTTAGCTAGACAGCTAGTCAGCAAGCCCTATTTCCACTCTCCCAGTGGTGAGATTGCAGGTGTGCCGTCAGGATCCTGGGATTGCAGTTTACAGGTGTGCTCTTAAGATCATGGGATTGCATGTGTGCCGTCAGGATCATGGGACTGCACTTTGCAGGTGTGCCTTCAGGATCAGTCATTGAGGTACTGAGGATCTAGACTCAGGCCCTCAAGCTTGTGTGGCAGCCACTTTATCAAATGACTCATCTCCAGGGCCTCAGATACCACAGTCTTGTAGGAGTAATAAAGAACAACCAAATACAATCATCATCCACAACACAAACAGTTCTGGAAGGTTTGTAGTATTCAAAACACTTCTCTAAACACACTGAATAAACTAATCAATTTAACCAGATATATTATTTTATACTTACTAGGGAACAGAGAGAATATTGAACTTGCTCAGAATCACACAATGAAAGTATTAACCAAGTACACATTCTTCTGTACATATTCTTTTATCACTATGCTATGCATCTATCTATTCTGTCAGTGATTAAAAACATGTGTTGCCCTATGGAAACCTGATTTTTTACAAAGAAGCCCAAAGTATACAATGGAAAAAAAGAAATCATCTTCAACAAATGGTGCTAATCTAATTGGACAATTGCATGTAGAAGAATGCAAATAGATCCATATTTATCACCCTACAAAACTCAAGTCCAAGTGCATAAAAGACTGCAACATAAAACAGGATACACTAAACCTGATAGAAGAGAAAATGGGGAATAGCCTTGAACTCATTGGCACAGGGCACAACTTTCTGAATGGAACACCAATAGCATAGGCACTAATATCAACAATTAATAAATGGGACCTCATGAAACTGAAAAGCTTCTGTTAGGCAAAGGATCCTGTCACTAGAACAAAACAGCAGCCTACCAAATAGGAATAGATTTTCACCAACTCCACATCTGACAGAAGTCTAATTTCCAAAATACATAAGGAACTCAACAGACCAGACAGCAATAAACCAAACATTCCAACTTTTAAAATGGGGTACAGATCTCAACAGAGAAGTCTCCACAGAAGAATCTCAAATGACTGAGACACACTTAAAGAAACGTTCAACATCCTTAGCCATCAGGGAAATGTAAATTAAAACTGCTTTAAGGTTTCATCTTACATCTTTCAGAGTAGCTAAAATCAAAAATTCAAGTGATATCTCATGCTGGCAAGGATGTGGAGCAAAGGGAACACTTCTCCACTGCTGGTGGGAGTGCAAACATGTGCAACTACTGTGAAAATCAATCTGGAAGTTTCTTGGAAAATTGGGAACCAATCTACCTCAAGACCCAGATATACCACTTCTGAGCACATACCCAAAGGATGTTCCACCATACCACAAAGACACTAGCTCAACTATGTTCATAACAGCTTTCTTCAATAATAGCCAGAAACTGCAAACAACCTAGATGTCCTTCAAACTGAAGAATTAATAAAGAAAATGCAGTACATTTACACCACGGAGTATTACTCAGCTATTAAAAACAACAACAACAACAATAAAATCATGAATTTTCAGGCAAATGGATGGAACTTGAAAAAAAAAACTACCCTGAGTGAAGTAAGCCAGACCCAGAAAGACAGAAACGGTATGTACTCACGTATAAGTGGATATTAGCTGTACAGTAGAGCCAGAGAGGCTAAATAACAAGAAGTGTTCAGGGGCGGGCACATAAACCTCCTTGGGGAGGAAAAATAGAATAAATATCATGAGTGGACTGGGGGCAGGTGAAGATAGGAACAGGAGGGTTCAGGCAGCAAGGGATATAGAAAGAGATAACTGGAATTGGGGGCATTTTGGAGAGTGAGGTTAAAAAAAAACCTAGTGCAATGGAAACTCCCATGAATCTTGAGGGTAACACTAGCTCAGACTCCTAGTAGTGGGAGATAGCGAGCCTGAACCAGTCATATCCTGTAACCAGGCAAGACTTCCAATGGCAGGATTGGGACACCAACCCAGCCACAAAACCTTTAACCTACAATTAGCCCTGCCTGCAAGATATGCTGGGGTAAAGGCGGTGCAGAAATTGTGGGAGCGCCCAATGACAAGTCTAGCTTGAGACTCATGCCAAGAGAGGTAGACCACCTCTGACTGGCTGGAGGAGGGTCAGGACTCAGAGGCTCAATGGCCTAGAGACCTAGGATAGAGCCAAACATGACTGGCATGCACGCGCGCGCGCGCGCGCACACACACACACACACACACACACACACACACACACACACACACAGTCAATGAAATGATTCCTAATGATATTCTGCTATACTCATAGATAGGTGCCTAGCCCAATTTTCTCAGAGAGGCTTCATCCAGCAACTGATGGAAACAGATATAAAGACCCACAGCCAAACACTGGGCAGAGCTTGGGGAATCCTGCAGAAGGTGGGGGAAGGAGGAGGAATTGAAGAAGACAGAAGGGTAAAAGACACCACAAGAAATCCCATGGATTCAAATAATCAGGACTCACAGGGACCCACAGGGAAAGAACTGACAATCAGGGAGCTGCATGGTCAGGATCTGACCGAGGCGTTCAGCCTAAATGTTATGGTTTTGTAGCCTGGTCTGCTTCTGGGACTCTAACAGTAGGAGTGGAAACTGTCCCAAACTCTTGCCTGCTTTTAGGACCCTTTTCCTCCCACTGAGTTGCCTTGTCCAGCCTTAATATGAGGGGAGGTGCCTAGTGTTATTGCAACTTAATATGTCATATTTGAATGGGATCCCTGGGAGGCCTGCCCTTTTCTGAAGGGAAACTGAGGAGAAGTGAATTGGGAGAGGAGGGGAGGTAGGTGGGAGGGACTAGGAGGAGAAGAGGGAGGGGAAGCTGCAGTAAGGAGGTAATATATGAGATAAGAATTTTTAAAGACAATTTCAATGTTTGGGGGTGGAAAAAGAACATGTATTGCTCTTCCAGAGGACCTGAATTTGATTCCCACTACTCATATGGCAGCTCAGAGCTCTCTGTAATTCTAATACCAAGGGATTTGATACCCTCTTAGAAGATAAAAATTAAATTTTTCAGAGGAAAAAAAATGCATTGGGTCCAGCTATGTGTAACTTTGAATTTTTAATTGCCAGATTTAAAACAATTTTCTAACCATCAAGCTCTCTGTAAAGGAAGGATCCATTTGTCTTCTTCTCCTTATAAACATACAAAACATATTTACCAACAAATAAGACTCTAGACTTTACTACTCATTGTCAAGATGTTTCTGGCAGTGCTGCAGAACTGCTGCAGACAGCACGTGCTCAGCTCCGGAGAATCCCACAAAATCATGCGCCAGCTCTTTGATCCGCTCATTGTGATTTGCCAGATGCATCCAGCCTTTAATGGTATGCTTAACTTTTAAAAAGGAAAAAAAAAGCCGAAAGGAAAGTACGTTTGGATGCTATCGCATTTGTGCATTGCCATCTTTTATGTCTTAAGTAAGTATTGTGTGAGAGACAGAACTTTCTGTTTGTTTCATAAATAACAGTGCATATAACATGAAGTTTATTCCTGTAACTTGGCCATATGCTGGTTGGAACTATGTTAAGCAGATTTAACAGGAATTTAATCTTGCCAGGTGGTGTGGTTGTATATATAATCCCAGCATTCAGGAAGAGGATTAAGAGGTCAAGGCCAGCCTTAGCTACATAGTAAGACCCTATCTCTAAAATCAAAGTAAAACTGTTTTTTTAAAGCAAAGAATCTTGTCTGAAACAAATCTACACGTATATCTTCTCTGACAGCTGATTAAATAAAACGTTACAAAAACATTGGTAGAGCCAACATTATCACACTTTCTCGGAATCAGCTTTCTAAAATGTCTTGTTACATTTGTTTGTATGCAGGAGGGGTATAGGCGCATGCCCATGCCAACACAGACATGTGGTAGTCACAGGACCACTAGTAGGAGTTCACTCTTGCCTTCACATTGTAGGTTCAAGGGGGTCATCAGGTTTGGAGACCAGGGCCTTTACCAGATGAGTCGTCTTAAGGTTTCTAACTTAATTTAAAGAGTTTGGGGTTGTTTTCCCTAAAGTTCTTTCCAAGACATTTGGAATCTATCTTGTGGAATATGCTCTATAAAGAAATTACAAAATCCTATTCATTTATGAGTTATAAGTATTTGCCTCTAATAAGTTCCACATCCCTTTCCCTGGTGTGGAATTTTACCCAGAAGAGTTGAAAGTTTTTGCTTATTTTCTGCAGTTGGCACAACATAGGGGAAGTCCAGCATTAACATAGATGCGGGATCCTCTCTGTTTGAATGTGGCTGGAGTACTGATGGAGTTCTAATAGAATACAGAAGGTATAATGGATGTCACTTCAAAAGTTATTTTATAAGACTATGACTTCTGTCATGGGTACCCATTCACTGCTTCTCTTCCCTTGGGTATTCTGAGGGAAGCCAACTACATGATGAAATCAGCCCAATGAAGAGACTGAGTGGACTATGTATGTATATACCTACATATGCATGCAAAAGCAGTTAATAAAAAAAAGAGACTGTGGAGTCCTTCCAAGGACCTCTATGGTAGGCTCCCATCCTGTTCCCGCTCTTCAACAGCTTTCAATATCTATTCTATTTACCCTTCTGAATAAGAATTAAGCTAGGCAGCTCAGTCTCCATAGAAGTCCCCTAGTAAGGGGATCAGGGGGCATCCTTGCCATCGGCTCTTTGATCACTTCCCCCTGACAGGGTGCCTTACCAGGCCACCGAGGAAGAGGATGCAGGCAGACAGTCCTAATGAGACTTGGTAGGCTGAGGTCAGTTGACAGGGGGGGGAGCTCCCCTTCTTTGAGAACTAGGAAAGGGCCCAGGGGAGAAGAAGGAGGAGGGTAGGATGGAAGAAGACCAGAGAGGGGTCTATGATTGGGATATAATGTGAATATTTTTTAATGAATTTAATTTTTTAAAAAAAAAAGAGAGAGAGAATGTGAGTTTTAAAGAGACTAAGGAGAGGTACGTGGGAGGGCTTGGAGGAAGTAAAGAAAAGTTGAGGAATATAATTTCTAATTTAAAAAAATACAGAGGCCAATCCCTATTTTATGTAATGAGGAGATAGAGAAGTTTTACTATGTGGACACAATAAGATAAATAATATTTCAGACACAATCTAGAATTTGCCAAAGAAGATGGAAAAATGCTTCATAGGCAAGAAGAAGCACTTTAAACCTTTCTCCCATCTCCCTGACCGGTGCTTTTTGGATCATGTTCGGATCACGCATGGCTAACGCTGGGGTTTTGAGGTTTAGCCCCACTTCAGTACTTCATAACTACTTTCTCCCCCTGCTAGAGACCACAGCCCAGAAACTCGGGCAATGGGGTGGACTCCTGAAAGAAGGAAGATAAGCAAGAAAGTTATGTACGAAACATGAGGTTTATGGGGAATTTACTTAACAGAAACACTAGTCGGGGAGATAAACGTACTAGCAGGAAGAGTGCAGCGGCAGTGAACTTCTCTGGGTCTGGCATTTGCCAAGTGAACAAGCAGCAGTTAATCTCTATAGTGCCTGCTTCAGGGTGGGGGCTTTGAAAGTTAATAACCCGTGCGCTTGTTAGGAGCGGCCAGGGACTGGGCCGGGTGTTTTCAGGATTTTAGCCGCTTATTCAAGGAATTAAAATAAGTGCTGGTGTGGATTGCACACTAGCAGGAACTTTACTCAAAAGTAAATCATTCTTACATGAGCAGAAATACACTGTCCAGAGCATCATCAGTGGGCACCGAGAGTGAACAAGTAGTCAAAGACCCACAAGATTGTCTCAGACTTCTTTTCATGGCATTCAAGTGGACGAGGAGTTTGGTTTTTACCGAGTATAGTTTGAGTGCTTCTCTATTTCGTTTGACAGATGGTTTCCACTGGTTAAAGCATGTATGAGTGTAGCTGACGCAGGTGGGAGGTCCCAGGTTGTTAACACGCTGTCAAGTGTTTTATTAGGAGCCTAAACCAAGTGGAGTTCCATGTTGCTAAGCTATGCCTTATAAATTATACACAATGATGTCATCCACTTACTAGCTCACTTTTCCCTTGTCTCAGCATCATTCCAAAGAACCACTGACTTAGCGAATGTGCAGGAGGCGCGTCCCTTCACAGATGGTGCCATCTTGCTCAGCGCCCACTCCGTTCTGAGGAATAACCCTATATGTGCATTCAGTCTTGGTCTGTTCTCTCTGCTTCTCACTTAGCAGGGGACCTGGAAAGTGGAAAAGGGAATTTCAGAGGCATGGTATTTGAGCTCTCAGAGACCACTCACATCTATACCCCTTTTTACGGCTAGGCCATAAAAGGTCTAGCCTCTCCTTGTGTTAGCACTGTGTACCAGTGTCTGGCACCATTCCTAACAATGTTTCTATTCCTTTGTGGAGCTGCAATCAAGGTAAGATGTGCAAACCTTCTGTGGAAATTACAGAAGTTCCTATAGCAACCCTCTAAGTTTCTCCCTATAAGTATACCCAGTGTGTAACTCTACTGTGCTTTAATGGTGGCACCCTGTTTCTCAGTCTAGCTCTCTAAATGCTATCAGTTCCCATGATTCCCTTTTAAACCTCTTTTGCTTAAATCATCTAGAGTTACTTTCTTCTCTGTGAAATATTTTTTGTTTAGCTACAAAATTTTTATTATAATTTATTCACATTACACTCCCATTGTAATCCCCTCACTCTTCCTGCTCCCACATTCCCTCCCTTCTGCCCTATTCCCCTACCCTAGACCTGTGACAGGTGGGGTCCTCCTCCCCCACCCTCTAACCTCTGTGAAATTTTAAAAACAAGACCGCATTTATAACCATGGAAATGTTATTTGTGATCCTTTAACTTTTAAATTCAATTTAAAAACCAAACCCAAAACACAATTTTTGTCACCAAAGTTATTTTTAATGGCAAAACTCTGGCATCCACAGAAGGTGATGTTGCAGGACATTGTGCTTTCAAAGATGTCTGTGAAGTTCTCGGTTCTCCCAAAAAGAAAAATGGAACATGGCATTTGCAGAAAAGTGCCTAAAACCAGAAATCCTTTTGTTAATAGAGTAAGACAAACACTGCACATTGTCTTGCACAAACAGAAACTGGCAACCTATGGTTAAATGCGGGGGGATGTCTTGAAACTCAAAAATGGACAACGAAAGAAAGATGTCTTGCCGAGGGTTAGCAGTGGAACACATGTGACATAAAACCAGAATACAGCCAACACATGGGGAGGAAGAGGACCAGTGAGAAGCAGATGCATGCGTGGAAAGGGAGGAAGAGGAATAAATACGAAGAGTGCATGAAATGTCATAATGAGGAGCTAGAGAAGTGGATCATCACTCAGGAACACTTGTTGCTCTTCCGGAAGACCAGGACTTAGTCCCCAGTATCTATATAGTAGCTCAAGCCATCCAGAACTGTAGTTCCAGGGAAGTACAGTGCCCCCTTCTGGCACCAGACATGCATATGACACACATACATACATGCGTGCAAAATATGTATACACATAAAATTGAATTCAATTGAAATTTAAAATCCATGATGAAATCAGGTACTTTGAATGCTCACTTATAAATAAATAAATGATGCACACAGTATATACTCACTTATAAGTGGATATCAGCCCAACAGAGATGTCCTCTGAGAGACTCCACTCAGAAGGAGATCTGGACAGATGCTGGGACTCACTGCTGGACTCTGGGTGGAGCCCTGAGCGTGGTTTGGAAGAATGGGGAAAGGAGGGGTCCAGAGGGTTCAGGAGCCCACAAGGAGTCCATCAGGGCCCTCGGATGTGGACCCGGGGCGGTGGGGGGGGGGGGGGGACCTGCACAAACTGTTAGACCAAGCAACGACAATGCATGCAGTAAACCTAGATCTCCTGTTCAGATCTAGCCAATGGACAGCTCATTCTCCATGGTTGTGGGGAGAGCAGACTGCCTCTGACATGAACTCTGGTGCCCCCAATTTGATCACTTCCCCTTGGTGGGAAGGCCCAGCAAGAGCACAGAGGAAGGGAAAGCAGGCTATCTGGATAAAGCCTGATAAGCTGTGGTCATATGGTGGGGGAAGAGGTTCCGCCTTCTGTCAAAGGGGAAGAAGGCAGATGAGGGAATGTGGAAATGGGAAGATTCAATCCAGGGGATAACGATTGAGATATAAGCTGAGGAAATTAAAATTTTAAAAATAAATAAAGAAGTGAATATATCTCAGGCCAACTTATTAAGAAATTGTCATTATGTGTGTTATAGTCTCCATAATGTATGGAAAGAACTCTTCTAGGATGAAGCAAAAGTCACCAGTACAATAAATATTAACAGAATCCGTACACATAATCTGTGTTGGCCTCTCCTGGGAAACAGATAGCATCATAGTCAGGGAGGCTGAGATTTGTCAAGTAGCAATCACATGCACTCTGTTTCAAAGAACCTCCCATTTCAGAAGGACTTTTCCCTAACAAAGACACAGTTTGAGCAGATGTGCTGCACTTTCACCATGCAATTATGCTGTGCAATCTCATGTCTTCAGATTCCTCAAGTTGGAGCTAGCCTCACAGCAAGCAAAAGCGAGTTGCTAATGTCCTAATCTCCCAGGAGCAGGAATGGGGATGCTGACTTGCATGCAAAAGAACAGTAAGTAAGAACATGAAAGATTAAGGAAAGAAAGTAGTCCTTGAAGAGCTAAAACTAATGCAGTGTTTGAGCAATATGAGAAAGGATGTGAATTAGAGCTAAGTAAACAAGTTAAATCGTCTAGTTGTGAAGTAAAAGTCCTAATGTCTTTCTATTGTTTTCTATTGCTGCACTAATTTCTTACCTGGACGTCTGTATGTCCTCTCTGTGTCTCATTGCACTGAAGTTGCACTGCCAGTCAGGACTGCTGTCTCATCTGAGATGGGACCCTTTCCCAGCCTCTCAGTTATCAGCAGAACTCATTTGCTAGCAGTTGTATGACAAAAGCTGGCACTCACTTGCTGCCAGCCCCAGATTGCTCTCTTCTCCAGAAGCCACCCCTACGTCCTTGTCATGTGACCCTCTTCTTTCAAAACACAGGCTAGCAGAATTTTTCCAGAAAATTAGTCAGGCCCTCTTTTAAAAGGTTTTCCTGCAAATGGCAAGCACATCCAAGATGATCAATCTTTCATTAAGCTCAGTGGTTTAAGAGTCCACACTGCTCTTCTGAAGATCCTGAGTTGAACTCCCAGAACCTACATGGCAGCTCACATGTTGTCTTCTGGAGTGCAGATACACACGCAGACAAAATACCCACAATACATAAAATACATAAATAAATAAATCCTTAAAGAGCCAACTGATTGATAGCCTAGACACTAGAATACTGCCCACATTATCCACAGGCTGATCTATCTTCAAAAGGAAGGCCTGACAAGACACCACAGGAGTTATTAACCAACAGAGATAAGAGAAAAGGAGAGAGAGAAGGAGGGAGGGAAAGAGAGAGACAGAGAGACAGAGAGAGGGAGGGAAGGGGAGAGAGAGAGAGAGAGAGAGAGAGAGAGAGAGAGAGAGAGAGAGAGAGAGAGAGACTGCTTAAGCATATGTTTTGTCATCTTATGACCAAAAAGGCAGGTAAGCATCACTTGCCTTTGAGGGATGTACCTGGCCAAAGAGACAGACTGACACCTTCTATCAAGATTTCATATTAAAATCTTGTTGTGTTTATTCATATCATTCTGATTTTTAAAAAGCAATTGACAAAAGGCAAGTGGAAGTCCTGAGGGGTGTATTGTTTAACATGGGCACAGCTAGCTATGTTAAGGACCACAAGGCCTCAGCACCATGAAAGTGCCTTCCCAAGGTGAGGCTCAGGAGGATGACAAAGCCTTCTTCTGTTTCCTCTGGGGACACTGATAGTGTGCACAGAAAATGTCCCCTGTAACTTTCTTGACTGGCTGTTTACGGCAAGGTATACTGCTCCCAGTAAGATTAGCTAAACCTCCTCTTTCAGCTGTACACCACAAACCCCAGCTCCTTATTCACCTGTGTGTAGTAAACACACAAGGCTTCCAGGGTGCTGCCGCTTCTCCATCAGAAAGCACACCACCAGTTGCAGCCTTTCTGTGTACTTATGTCTGTCGTTTCTTTAATGTCTGTCATTTCTTGATTCCCTTATTTCCCTTGGCCAGGATTCTAGGACCCAAGCTATGCAAGGATGCAGCACAAAGAAAAGCTGTTCTAGTAACTATGTGTGGTGACCAACAAACCACGTGACTTATTTATATTTTTGTGTGTCATCTGAAGCTCTCAGCACCCCTAATTTTTCATCCATTTCCCCGTAGCTTCTTAACAAGTTTCTCCTGGATTTCCTCCTAGATTAGTTGAGGAGCTTTTCACTTGTTTGTTTTTGTTTTACCTTATATTATACAGGAAATTATTCACTTATTGACGTTTTATTTACAGGAGGCACAATGGAAAGCATCATGGCCTCCTGGGTTTGTGTTCCTGGTCTGTGCGTTGTTCGGATTCTCTTGCTGGATGATGCTCCTTTTGCTCTGAGCACTCCCCCTAGCGGATTTCATCAATGGCTGTGGCTTTACCTACCTTCTCAAACACATGCTAATGAATATCGCGTACACATTTACTGCTAAGATATCTCTACTGAGTTCCACGCATAGGTGCAGCCCTTCTTGCATAGCTCCAACTACTTACTCCTCAACACATTTAACTTAATAAATTCAAATTCCAATTTATTATTTGCTACAGCCAAATCTCCTCTTTTCCCAAGTTTCCTTCAGTTGGTGGCACTACCATTTCCTTAGCAATAAAAGTTGGAGACGGTACAGTGGAGAGGACATGAGGCTCACAAAGAGTCACAAAGAGTCAATCAGATATTGAAGATGATGAGCCTTGATAAACAGGAGAGAAGCTGTTCTTGCTAGACTAACTGATTTAACAAAGATTTGGGGTTTTTTGTTTGGTTGATTTGTGTGTGTGTGTGTGTGTGTGTGTGTGTGTGTGTGTGTGTGTGTGTGTGTGAGTGGGTGGATGGGTAGGTGGGTGAGTGGTTGGTTGGTTGGTTGGTTGGTTTTTGGTTTTTTGAGACAGGGACTCTCTGTGTAGCCTTGGCTGGCCTGGACTTGCTTTGTAGACCAGGCTGACTCTAAACTAACAGAGATCTACTTGCCTATGCCTTCCTGGGTACTAGGATTACAGGCCAAAACCACCTCGCCTGGCTCAGCAAGTCTTTATAAAACCGAATTTGTACAAAGATGTTGTTCACCACAGGCCTGGAAAAGATTCGGGCACCTGATTAAGATTTGCTCACACCAGGACTCTCGGTCAGACTCAGAGAATCTCTGATCAGGTGAAAGTAGGGAGGAACTTTCTGTGAAATAAATAGTTGGGTCCTAAGCAGTCCTGATAAATCTGGACAAAAGCAATTCAACTAGAAAAGGCAATAAATAGCAGAAGACCTGGAAAGAAAAGGCAGACAGCATGGTAAGCCACTGTAAAGAGGACTTTATATCCATTGGGTAATAGGCAGATGGAAGAGATCTGGCAAAACTTGCCAGAATTTTGTGTTTTACTCTGAATGAGAAAGGGAGCCACTGTTTTAAGCAGGAAACAAGGAGATATACTTGTGTTTCTAAATCCTTCTCTGGCTGCACGCTAGAGAGTGGGTGGCAGGCACGGGGAAGAGGCTGAGTGGGTATTGACTAGGATGCCTCACAGTGATCCAGATGAAAAGTAAGAGCACCAGACAGAGACAGGGGAGGGGAGCTGGAAGCTAAAGCAGATTCCTGGAAGGCTTTTCACTGATAACCTCTGGATGTGTTTCAGGGCATGTATTGTCTACACAGCAAAACTAAAGTTTTATAAACTCCAAATGTCTTAACATTACACTGAGTTGCCATTTCTTCGGGATCAGATCTTCAAAATAAAAACATTACAGTACTTAAAGTATACATTTTCATAGATTTTTTTTAAAAGAGCCAGACAATTTTTAAAGAAACTACAATAGGAAATTGCCATAAGAGATTGCAATACAGACATGAACTCAATTCCAAATATATATCATGCAGGAGTTGGGGGTCTATAGATAAAAAAAATTACTGAGAGAAAGCATAGAGAGGGATAATCCTTGTAAAAACAACTCAACAGGATTCCTACAGAAAGCAGATAAAGCTAGAAAAATATCCTCCTGGGAAAAGTGGCAAACAAAGAGTTTGACCAGATGAAGAGCGTGATCAGAGATTACAGGTGAGAGAATTTTATAAAACTGACTTTAAAAGATTTTTGCTGAAATTACGGTGTGCAAGCACAAACACAGAAGCCCAAGGATCCAAACTTATGTAAGAGAAGGGCTTGGGTATGGTAGTGCACACCTAGAATGGGGACACTTGGTAAGCAGGGGCAGTGGATTGACACAAGGTCAAGCCCCACCTAGACACCCTGGGGTCATACAGTGAGTCCCTGTCTCAGGGACAGAGAGGGCAGGAGGAAGAAAGGGAGAGGAGAGTGGGGAGGACACCCTGTTTCGGGCTGACTATTTTAAGTTCTATCATTCTCTGCATAATGTCTGGATGGGTGTCTCCATTTCTTTCCATCTGCTGCTGAAGGAAGCATCTTTGATGATGGCTAAGCAAGACAATGATCTATGAATATAGCAGAATGTCATTAGAAATCATTTTATTGCCATTTTGTCGGTGGCTTTGGTACAGTAGCATTTGGTTTCACCCTATGTCCCTGGGCTATCTAGGCTCAAGTTTTGGGTTACACAAGGAATGTCAGGTATAAGTTCCATAGACCTTAAGTAAATCAGATATCAGTTGGTTATTCCCACAAGCGTTGTGCCACCACTGCCCTAGCATATCTTGCAAGCTATGATTTGTAGATCGTATATCAAAGGAGTCATGAACAGATTGGTGTTTATACTTCTCTTTCAGTAGTGTGCAGAGTATCTATCTTCTTGTACCATAGATGTCGGAATATAGAAATGAAGGCTCTATGTAGGCACCAGTTCTACTTCTCCATGTTCAATGAGTTGTACAGTGTTGCCTTCAGCAATTGGACCTTGCCATTTTTTTTGTGGAGAGCAGCCCATACAGACTGAGTTGTTTGGGGATTCCCACGAGACCCCTTCCACCAACCGCTCAATTAGATGTAACTCATTCTCAATGCTGAAAGCTTCCATTTGGTGAAAAAGATGTCCAGTTAGGGCTCTACGTGCCCCATTCTTTGGTAATTTCATTTAGATCACCTTCATATGTGTATATAGTTTGGGAAGCTTCTACTGTATTAGGTTTTTATACAATGCCCTCAAAAGTCCCTAATTGTAGCTATCACTCCCCATATTCCCTCCTCAAACCTCTCTCTTCTCCACCTCCCATCTTGATCTTCCTTTTCCAGAACCACCCTGGCCATCAATAAGTATATATTCTATTTCCCTTTCTTAAGGGGATCTGTTTGTAACCCTAGTTACCTATACCTAACCTCTGTGGGGCTATTGACTATGCTTGGTTATCATTGACTAAAATCTAATATCCACACATAAGCAAATACACACCATATTTGGTTTTTGGAGTCTAATATGTAGACATCCTGATGCAGAATGATTTTATCTAACTCTATACATTCACCTATAAATTTCATGATTTTATTCTTTTTAAAGGATGATTAATATTTTTTTGTGTGTAATTTTCTTTATGCATTTTTCTGTTGAGGGACATCGGGGCTGTTTCTAATTCCTTGCAATTATGAATAGATCAGCAATGGACATAGTTGAGCAAGCATCTCTGTGGTAGGATGAAGAGTCCGTGGGTATATGCCCAAGAGGAGCATAGCTGGATCTTGAGGTAGACTGATTCCCATCTTTGAAGAAACCACCACACTGATTTCCGCAGTGACTGTACAAGCTTGCACTCCCACCAGCAATGGATGAGTGTTCCTCTTGCTCCACATCCTCACCAACATGAGCTGTAACTTGCTTTATTGATCTTAGACATTCTGGTGGATATAAGATAAAATCACAAAGTAGTTTTGGTTTGCAGTTCCCTGATGACTAAGGATGTTGAGCTAAGTGTTTCTCAGCCATGTGAGTTTCCTCTTTTGAGAATTCTCTGTTTAGATATGTACCCTATTTTCAATTGGGTTCTCTGCTTTCTTAATATCTAGTTTTTTCAGTTCTTTGTTTATTTTGGATATTAGCCTTCCATTGACTATGGAGTAGGCTACTGCTTTATCCAAATCATGATGTCCTTTTCAGTACAGAAGCCTTTCAGTTTCATGAGGTTCCATTTATTAGTTTTTGATCATAGTGCATATGCTAACAGTGTTCTGTTCAGAAAGTCTCGTCCTACTGTCCTGCCCCATATATTCTGATTAACTTTAGTTTAAACTACTTTGTTAGATGTTAGATATTAGAACAGCTACAGCAGCTTGTTTCTTAATTCCATTCACTTGGAATATCATTTCTATTCTTTTACCATGAGGTGACGTCTATTAACTTGTATTTCTTGCTTGCAGCAAATAGATGGATCCTGTTTTCACACCCACTGTTAGTCTGGATCTTTTTATTGAGGATTTGAGACCATTGGTATTGGGAGATATCAGTGTGAAGCGTTTGTTGATTCTTGCTATTTTGTTGATGTAGTAGGGGGGGCTGTTTCATCTCTTTTGGTTTTCTTGTCTAACTATTTATTTCCTGTGTTTTCTTGGGTGTGGTTAACCTGTCTAGCTTGAAGTTTCCTTCTAGCATCTTCTGTAGCACTGAATCTTTGGATAGATATTGCTTAAATTTCATTTTTTCGTAGAATATTTTGTCTTGTCCAACTACAGTGTGTGAAGGTTTTTCTAGGTATAGTAGTCTGGGTTATCATCTGTGGTCTCTTAAGAGTCTGTAGAACATCTGTCCAGGCCCTTCAGACCTTTAGAATCTCCATTGAGAGGTCAGGTGTAATTCTAAGGTCTGCCTTTATATGTTACTTGGTTTTCCCCCTTGCAGCTTTTAATATCTTCCTTTGTTCTATACATTTAGTGACTTGATATTTATATGCCAAGGAGACCTTCTTTTCTGGTATAGTCTATTTGGTATTCTATATGTTTCTTGTACCTTGATCGATATCTCCTTCTTTAGGTTACAGAAATTTTCTGTAATTTTGTTGGAAAATATTTTCTGTGCTATGACTTGAGTTTCTTCTGCTTCTTCTGCTCCTATTATTCTTAGATTTTGTCTTTTCATAGTGTCCCAGATTTCCTGATGTTTTGTGCCAGATGATTTTTTTAGATTTAATATTTTCATTGACTGAGGTATCCATTTCTTATACTGTGTCTTCCATGCCTAGTATTCTTTTTTCCATCTCTTGTATCCTGTTGTGAATCTTGCCTCTGAGATTCCTGTTTGACTTCCTAAATTTGCATTTCCTGATTTCCTTCCGTTTGAGTTTTCTTTATTGAATCTACTCCTCCTTTCAGGTCTTGAACTGTTTTATTCATTTCCTTCCACTATTTGTGTTTTCATGAATTTTTAAGGGATTTATTCACTTGCTCTTTAAAGACTCCATCATATATCCCTAGAAGCTATTTTAAGGACTTTGCAATAGGCTTCATCTGTGTTGGAAAACTCAGCGCCTAACTGCAATAATGTTTCTGGGCTCTAGTGGAGACACTGTTCTGGCTGTTATTGATTGTGTTTCATGCTGATATCCAGGCTTCTCTCATTGGGAAGATTATAATTCTAGGTGCTGTTTCATTCCCTGGGAATGGGAGAAGAGAGTGAGGAGAGGACAAAACAGAAGGCCTGCTACAAAGCTGGAGATGAGAATGAGGAAGTGGATTTGGAGGAACAGAGGGAGACATGAAGGTCTGAAGTTAGCCTGTGTGCTCCCCTGGATGGAGTCGCCTGAGGGGGTTCCCAGAGAGTGCCCGTTAGAGTTAGGGTGTGGAATAAAGCAATTAGCGGAATGAAGGAAGCTTTAAGAGGAAGATCTGTGTGATCCACTGGGGAAGGGACAGAGAAGAAGATGAGGCCTCAGCAAACAGCCACAGAGCTAAGGATGAGAAACAGTTGTTAGAGTTGAAGGAGAGGACAAACGAGTGAAGATCTGTAGTTAGCCTACCTGTTTCCCTGCTCAGACTGCAATAGCTCATACTTTCAAGCATACAATGTAACAATATGTTTCTGATATTTTTAATATTTATTTATTTGTTCTGTGTGTGTGTGTCTGTGTGCCTGAGTGTATGTATTCATACCACATAAGTGAAGAAGTCTTCAGAAATCATAAGCTGTTGGATCTCCTAGAACTGGAGTTATTGCTGGATGGAGATGTGATGTGGGTGCCCAAACTCAGGTATTCTGAAAGGGCAGCAATCATTCTTAACTACTGATCCACCTTTCTAGCCCATTATTGACATTTTATAATCAAAATAAACTTATATGTGAAGCTTTACTTTTCTAAAAATATTATAAATTGCCACTTGAGTTAAACCAATATTAAAAGTCTTCATTTTGGCATAAATATTGGTAATAAACAAGGTGTAAATCTTTGCAACTGCCCAGAGGAACGAGCTAGAGAAGACAAAGCCACATGTCACACAAATCAGCACATGACAGAGAACAGAGCTTCAGAGGAAGGGAGAAGCCTATAGTATTTTTTTTTAAAGCATGCTTAGAACAGAAGTAGGAATAAGGAAAAGTTATCCTTTCTGGGTAATTTAGAAAACCAGATAGATTAATAAAGTTGCATAGCTATAACTCTGTAAGGGACCATAGCAGGGAGTAGGAACTCTGAAAAGGAAAACTATATTCTGTTTGTTTGTTTGTTTGTTTTTTGAGACAGGGTTTCTATGTGTAGCCTTGGCTGTCCTAGACTTGCTTTGTAGACCTGACCTTAAACTCACAGCAATCCACCCTCTGCCTCCCTCAGTGCATGCCACACCCAGCTACACTATCTCTTTAAAGAATAATAATTTGTATCTCTTTAACATGGCTTAATGTGATTCTACCTTCCTTGGGGGTGATTTCTGGCCTACATGTCTCTCTGTTGCTGCAACAAACAAGATGACCAAAGAAAATCTAAGACAGGAACCTGGAAGTAAGAACTGAAACAGAGACCATGAAGAGATCCTGCTTACAAGCTTACTCAGCTTTCTCGGCTACTTTTCTGGTACAGCTCAGGCCTACATGCCCAGAGATGGCATGGTCCACAGTATATTGAAGTGTTCAACATCAATTAGCAAGTAACAAGATGCTCCAAAGGCCAGTGAATGGAGACAATTTCTCTCTAAGTCACTTTTGGCCATGGTCTCTATCACAGCAAAAGAAACTCTAAGACTCTTAGCTGGATGACTGGCCAGCCCAACTGGGATGTTATGTCTCCCCTTGGGCCAGAAATTGAATTTTCTTCACCAGAAACAAATAGTTTCTCTTATTGGGCATTTAATGCAAAACTCTGTAACATTACTCATTTTTTTCCAAGATTGCATAAGTAAGGTAAATGCAACTATCAACTTTTTAAAATAACCTATACAGAAAATATAATATATAATATAATAATATAAACAGACCAAGATAAATGCATAAACATCAAAAGAGATGTGTTATTATCTTAAGATTTGAAAGCCTATTCATTATCAATTGCATAAAATGGTTCATAGCTACTCATTATAATGTAAATTTCAGTTTGTAATGAAGCATGCCACGATTGTTTAAAGCCTTTAATTGGCAAATAAATTAACTATAATGAATAGCAAGTAAGATCAATTATAAATGTTCATCACAAGAATAATGTACCTTTTAATAAAGATGTTGAAAAAAACTTGAGCAGTACTTGTTGCTCAGCAAATGTGTTAGAAGTTTGTGACAATGACAGAAGATCCAAATAATACTGTTTGAACATCCATGTCAGTATATTTAGAAAGTAATTCTTCAATCGACCTATAGGGAATGAACCCATTCTTTAAAGACCTTTGTGATCCTCCCTTTAGCTATCAGACTATTGAAATGATAGCCCTCAAGAAATTGAAATTCCCGCAGCAAGGTTGGAAGGAAGGAAAGGCTGAAGCCTGGTGAAAGCCAGAAGAGAAATTTGTCTCCTGGAGAAAGAGATTTCTCGCAGTTAGCAACCTGTCAAATGTCATTAAACAATACTAGAGCCAAGATAATGGTGTGCCCACGATGGGCAGACCAGGTCTGCTTAGTTATGCATATCTGTTGCCCTCTACTTAAGACTAGCTTTTACGCTTTTCGCTGCCCGACGCCGCCGAGGTCGCACGCGTGAAGCCTGTGCGCCGCTGCCGACATGCGTTACGTCGCCTCTTACCTGCTGGCCGCCCTCGGGGGCAACTCCTCTCCTAGCGCCAAAGACATCAAGAAGATACTAGACAGGGTGGGCATCGAGGCGGATTCATCAAGGTCATTGGTGAGCTGAATGGAAAAAACATTGAGGATGTCATTGCTCAGGGTGTTGGCAAGCTCGCCAGTGTGCCTGCTGGTGGGGCTGTAGCTGTTTCTGCTGCCCCTGGCTCAGCAGCTCCTACTGCTGGTTCTGCCCCTGCTGCAGCAGAGCAGAAAGATGAGAAGAAGGAGGAAGTCCAAAGAGTCAGATGATGACATGGGATTTGGTTTATTTGATTAAATTCTTGCTCCCCTGCAAATAAAACCTTTCTATGTATTAAGAAAAAAAAGACTAGCTTTTATGTCAGGACCCAAAAAAAAAAAAATGGAATTGATGGCATGTGGTGTGGGGATGTCATGACCTCTTTATCTGTTTCTTTGTCAGTTTTCCAAACATGACCACAAAGAATGATTCTAATTCTTCTTTCTCTGCTTTTCACTACTATTTGTCTCTTTGGTTGGCCTGATGAGAACAGACAAGTAGCTGGAACTCACCTGTCAGGCTGTCAGGACACAGGTTCTGACCCTAACAACTCCAATAACAATTTCGTGTGTCAGCCACCTGCTGCAAGTTGACTAAAGGATGAGAGTAAAGTCTGAAAGGTCCCAAGCAGCTGCAGGGATCACTTTATTCCGAGGGCTCTTCTTGTCTTCCCACTTGAGCTGGCATCAGCTGTTCTCTAATCTCTGTTTGGTGAAGCAGAGAAATGAATATTTACATTTCTTCTGGACTCTCAAGAAAGCTTATGCTTGCAGTTTCTCCCCAACAGTGCACCTCAGGCTTTGGCTTCCTTTTATATTAGGAACCCCTTTGACTAAATATTACCAGACTTATGGTCACAGCCTGTGTCCAAAAAAAAAAAAAAGCCAGGTTCAGCCACACATCCTTGATAAGCCAATTGAAACCCCCAAATTAATAGATAAAAGCAGAAAGAGGTGATTCATTCAATGTGTCCACATTAGGAAAAAGGGCAGAGATCCCGGGACATCTCTCTCCCAAAGTTCATCTTCAGAGTCTTGAAGTGAAGTTGATTTTTAAGTAGAGGGCAGGAGTTATGAGCAGCCAAGCAGTCCTAGTCAAGGTATGCCCCTACTCAACACTGGCCCACTGTTGTCTATTCTGTAATGTGGTCTGGAGTTGCAATCTCTCTTAGAGAGAGGCTCCCCCTCTGGCTACCCCATCCTTAGCCTTTCTCTTCATACAGTGTGAGGTTTCTAGTGTAACTCCGGTTTCCTGGGTCTATAGTTTCAATAGCCAAAGTAAGAAATACAAGTGCCTCTTTTAAATAGTTTCATCTCATATGGCCCCTGGTATGTTGCCTATGTTCAAATTGATGGTCCTATGCCTATGCATTTACCGGCTGCAATATTTTGGTTCAGTAGGTTTTTAAAAATTGCATGAAGTTGGGAGGAAGACATGGTGGTGGACCGGCTAGGAGGTGTTGGCGGAGAGGACATGGAGATGACTATAATCAAAACACATTGAATACATGTATGAAAGTCTTTTAAAAAAAAACAAATTTTAAAGAATATCTTTATCCCACCAGGTCAGCTACGTTTTCCTATTTTGTCTTTCAATGCCTCAATCTTGAGGTAGAATATGTCTGTGTCTGAAACAAATATCATAAATAATTCGATAGGAGACAAAGTTTGAAAGCATTCAATTAGTGGCAGGTGACCATGCATAAGTGACATTTCTCTGGAACCTCTTGACTTTTAGTTGTTTTCAAAGGGCTGGCACAAGCGATTCTATCTTGTTGTTTGAGATGGGGTCTTGTCATGAAGCTTATGGACAAAAACTTATGATCCTCCTGCCATTGCTACCCAAAGGCCGGGATTATAGCCAAGCACTGCCACGACCAACATGAGTTCATTTTAATTCTGATACTTCTCACACTTCTCTCTGAACAACAATATTCTCTGAAAACATCAATGTTTAGACATCTGATGTGTTTTCTCTCGACTGTCCTGTGATGGCTATTATTAGTTGTCAACTTGATTACATCTGGAATTAACTAAAAAACCAAGCAGCTGGGTATACCTGTGAGGGATTCTTAATTAAATCACTTGAAATGGGAAGGTCTAGCTTTAGTTCAGATGTTTCAAGGTGGGATGGTGCCACCTTTAATATGGGTCACATTTTCTGGGGACAGTCTATATAAATTACATGAAAAAAGAAAACATTGCTCTTTGCCTGCTTGCCCTTGCTCTTGCTGGAAAGGTCATTTCCTTCAAATAGAGCCTATTTCTACAGGATTCCAGCATATTCTGAAGACCAGCTAACACATTTAAACTCACATTTAAACAACTACTGGATTCTTGGACTTTTTGTTGGTAGAACATCTTTGTTGAACTAGATAGACCATAGCCTGTAAGCCACTCTAATAAGTTCCCAATAGCTAGATAGGTAGGTAGGAGAGAGAGAGAGAGAGAGAGAGAGAGAGAGAGAGAGAGAGAGAGAGAGAGAGAGAGAGAGAGAGATCATGATTGAGAGAGACAGAGACAGAGACAGAGATGATAGGTTCATTCTATAAGTTATGTTCTTCTAAACAATCCTCTGGATAAGGTCTGTACTGATTTGTCTGATCCAATTCTATGCTGAGGGAGTAAATGACAGATGTCAAGGAGTTAGTGCCAATGAACCCTATATGGCAAATTCAAGCAACTAGGAGATATAGAAGGAATGGTTTTCAGGTCAGATATACCTGTGATACATTCTGTTTCTCTGGTAAGAGAGGCACCAGAATCTCAAAACTATAGCTCAGTTTCCTTTGTCAGGAGTTGTACATCTGCAGAATGTTAACAGACAACAGTTTGCCATAAAGCTTTTCAAAAACAGAACCATCAAGAGTAAATGCCTTTGTGGAGTGTTAACAAACAATAACTTTATAAAAGCATAACCAATAAAGTAGACCTATTTCAAAAATTAAGTATTTGTTTGCAGACATTCAATCACCAGGAGGCATGGCTTGGGTTCCCCAGAGTTAGGGTCTACCTAATTGCTTTGCTGAAGAGAACAGTCATAATATAATTAGGAATATACAAACATAACACTTGAAGATGTTGAACATCATTACAGTTCTATTTTAGAGGGCACCATCTCTGTAAAGTGTTTTCTTAAGCATTGTATATAAGAAAACTTATATAATGCATATATATAAAAGAACCAGAAACAATGAGCAACAACACATAATAGAATTATACAGAATATATGTAAAACAGGCATTTACTGTTGAAGTAAAATTCAGAACCCTTCATTCAGTAGGAAAATTGGGTCCCAGCACTAACAATTTTTTAAATTAAATCTCTTATAAAAATATGAAACAGTGTTATAGATTTTGCTCAGTGTATCTCATAAATATGACAAAATACTTATTTTGTCAAGGCAAACAAATATATACCAGGGTTTCAAATAGCAATATTGTCCAGATAGAATATTTTTCCCCCGGTGCCCCTTAAATCTGAAAGACACTAAGGTAAGAATTATGTCACACATTTATTGTAACCTCTTTGTAGGGGGGTGGAAGGCTCTCCAAATAGCCATCATTACTTATTTTAAGCAGGTCCCATTGGTTTCAGGAGTTTGTAGCTAAGGAAACTTAAGAAACCAACAAAGCCCAATGCAACTGTAAAAACACTCCATCATTTGAATCAATTGTTCCTTTACAAACAAAGTCGGGTTCAGTGTGTGGATGAGGGGAATTTTCTTGTTAGCTTCCCATAGTCTGTAGCCTCCATGAGTTGTCTTCTTTCTCACACAGGATGCTGACCTGGGGATGCCTTGCATTTCTCCATCTCCATATTCAATGGGGTGAATGTAAGCAATTCAGCCTGGCTCAGAGCCAAGTAAGGCTATGCTCTAACCTGCTGTGTCCATTGCTCAGGCTGGCTCTGAGTGCAGCTGCTGTCATTTCCACTCCTTCAACCATACCCAGCTGCTGAGAAAACCTATGCCTCGTGCAAGCACTTGCTGCTTACTTGGCATGTATTCGCCTCACACTCCTTTAACTTTGCCAACTTCTGTACAGCATGTGAAGCACATAGCTTTTCACAGGCGTAAACTGCCTTGTATTTTTCCTGTTTCTTCAATAGGCAAATACTATATAAAGCACACAAACTATTGTTTTTTTTTTTTTTAACTAAGCATCCATTCTTATCTATTATACAGTTTAAGATCCAAGAATCTAAGCAGTCTGCTTCCTCAGTATCCATTCATTCTGAACTGGTGATGGTATAGTTAATGGGTAACTAGACAAGAAAAAAACAAATAGTAATGTATTTTGGGACATCCATTATTCACAAATTGAATTCTCGAAAGCTCGGTTGGATCTAATTTTTTACTAGTATTTTTTAGACTTTTACAAACTTCAAAAGGTTAAAGGAAAAGTACTGTTTTGTTTTGTCTTTTTCATAAAGCAATAATCACTTGAAGTGTGTGATCATTTGAATGAAAATGGCCCCCTGAGCCATGGTGGGGGCATGTAGGGGAGATAAACATGTTTTTGGTTTGATCCCAAGTGTGGGATAGGGAAAAGAGCAGGATGTTTACCACTTAGATGTGAGAGAGCAGGATGTTTTTCCGCTTAGAAGCTGAACCACTTCATGGGGAAGCTTGGTTGCTGCCAGCTGAAAAACATCCTTGAACATGCTGAGAGGAGATATATATATATATATATATATATATATATATATATATATATATATATATATATATATATATATATATCCAAAACAGGAAGCTGGGCTTTTTGTTGGGACTTGGTATTGTTTGGCTGATCAGCAGTCCTCTTCGAGACTAAAGAGAACTTCTCTGGGGAAGGCTTCAAGGCTTTGGGCTTCAGCTGAGGCTCCGGGTTCTGGTTGCTCCAGGTTCCAGCAGCAACTTTGGTGGAATTGCTGGTCTGCTGAAATTCTGCTGACTACACCAAGGGAATTGTTCCTAGGAACTGATATCCAGATTTCATTCTTGTTTTCCTTAATCTCCTTTTCCTCTTATTTAGGCTAGACAGGTTATAAGGGAGGTATGCTCATTTAATAAGTTCATAATAAAGTAAAATTGTTAAGGTAATTGAGCCTACAGAGACACACGCCTTTAAACCCACTTTGGAGACAGAGACAGGTTTATCTATACACTTGAGACCAGCCTGGTCTACAGTTGAGTTCCAGGACAGTGAAAGCTACACAAAGAAACCCTATCTCAATAAGAAAAAAAAGAAAGAAAGAAATAATAAAAGATACTTTTTAAAAAGAAGAAAATGGTCCCCATAGGCCCATAGGGAATAGTACATTTAGGTGTAGCCTGGGAGTAGGTGTGGCCTTGTTAGAAGTGTGTCACTGGGGTGAGCTGTGAAGTTTCAGATGCTCAAGCCAGGCCCAGTGTCACTCTCTCTTGTTGCTGCCTGCAAAGCCAAATGTAGAACTCTCAGCTCCTGTTCCAGCACCATGTCTGCCTACATGCTGCCTTGCTTCCCGACATGATAATAATGGACTAACCCTCTGAACTGCAAGCCAGCCTCAATTAAGTGTTTTCCTTTATAAGAGTTGCCATGGCCATGGTGTCTCTTCGCAGCAATAGAAAAACCTAACTAACACAAAGTTATTAAGTGGTAAATTTTCTGTAATTTGGAAAACAATTAATGCTTGCAAAATTGGTCGACTGGTCGATTGGTCGACTCAAGCTTTATTCCCAAAGCTTGAGAGACAGAGACAAATTGATCTTTCTGAGTTCAAGGTCAGCATGGTCTATATAGGGAAGTCAAGGCCAGCCATGGTTTCATAATAAGACGCTGCTGTTTTAAAAAAAAAAAAAAAAGCAGAGAGATGGGACTAAATAGTTGGATCAGTAGTTAAGGATCCAGTACTCACGTGCCTGCTCACAATCTCCTACAACTCTAGTTCCAAGAAATATACCATGTGCATCAGACACTCATGTAATCCACACACATTCACACAGGTAACAGAGAGAGAGAGAGAGAGAGAGAGAGAGAGAGAGAGAGAGAGAGAGAGAGAAGCACACAGTGGGAACTAGAGGGTGGTTCAAAGTTTAGGAGTATTCGCTGCTCTTGCAGAGAACCTGAGTTCAGTTCCCAGCACCCACATGATGGCTCACAGCCATCTTTAATTGCAGCTCCAAGAGATCGGGTGCCCTCTTCTGGACTCCACAGGCACCAAGTTTATAATTAAATATACAAAAGAGTCATCACAGTCTATTACAATCCTAAATTGTTTAACAGACAAGTTTCAATACACCAAAGAAATACAACTACTTGTATCTGGCCCTGGTGAACCTTTAATCCAAGAACTTTCTGTTTATTGTAAACAGATAGTTGTGGTATGGCTCAGCCCTAGCACACACCTTTTATCCAAGAGCTTTCTGTAAACAGCATTAAGTAAAGTTAACCCTAGATCAAGAGGTAGAGAAAAAAAATGCCTGGTGGCACTCAGAGGAAGGATAATAGGTCACCAAGGAGAGACTTGATACCCTATGAGCATATACAGGGGGAGGAGGTCCCCCTCAGACACAGACATAGGGGAGGGGAGGAGAGTAGGGGGGAAGTGGGAGGAAGGGAGGAATGGGAGGATACAAGGGATGGGCTAACAACTGAGATGTAATATGAATAAATTAATTTAAAAAACAGTTGACAGAGAGTAAACAGAAAGGAAAGACATTTAGTTGAGGGTATTTAAGACAGCTTAGAGAAAAAGAAAGGGCTTTTTTCTTCTGGGACATCAGCTGAGTATGAAAGTCAGCGAGGTGTTTTCTTTTTGAGCTAGCAGGCTTTCACCTCAGCATCTGTCTCTTGAGTAAAATTGAATACTTGGGATTTTGTGTTTTAAAACATCATTTGAATTTGTCTCAAGGGTTATAGCATAGAGCGTTATCTTCCCTTTTCTTGGTGAATCCCCTTATAGAACTTCATTGTCAAGCTCATATACATTTCTTGAGTTGTAGTCAAAATTCCCTCCTTTTCTATTTCTTCTTTGGATGCAAGCCAAAGTCCTAGCAACAAGAACTCACAAAAGGGAAGCCCAATTCCTAAGGACGCATTTAGATATGAAATGCCTAACTCTATAGCACTACTTACAACATGTATCATCTGTTAGCAATTATCCCAAAAGTAAATTATCTCATTTTAACATTGAAATATTATGTGTATTCCAAACAGACTAAGTCTCAGAAAACTCTACACATAGGCTGATCCTAAAAGTTTGACTAAGAAGAAAACAGTTTATAGATTATTTTTCTGACCAAAAAAAAACAAAAACAAAAACAAAGCCCAAATATTCATTTTCTGCTTCATAAAGTAGAGGTAAAGAAGCATTTGATATTGTCAGAAGTTGGAAGATTAGAAAACGTCCCTGAGCCAGGTGTGGTGGCACATGCCTTTAATCTCAGCACTCAAGAGACAGAGGCTGGTGGATATCTGAGTTCAAGGCCAACCTGGTCTAGATAGTGATTTCTAGGACAGCCAGGGCTTCAAGGTAAGGCCATGTCTCAAAAATTACCAAAAAAAGAAAATGAGGGAGAGGAGAGAGAGGGAGTGGGGAGGAAGGGAGAGAGAATGAAAATGAGAATGGGAATGTCCCTGGAATAAAACTATTTCAGCAGTGGCCAGGGCATTCAGTATTTTCTCTCCACATGTGGTTAATTTCTGCACTGCATATAGCAGATACCCCAAACTGTACCTTTTAATTACTTCGTGGCTGACAGAAATGTTACCAAACCTAAGGTCACAATTTTTGCTCCAACAAACCAGGTTCGCCCACCTAATATCCACTTCGGAAATCAATCTGGTACTTTCTCAGAAAATTGAGAATAACTCTACCTCAAGACCCAGCTGTTCCACTCCTGGGCATATACCTGAAAGACACTCTATCATATAACAAGGACATTTGCTCAACTATGTTCCTAGTAGCTTTAGTCATAATAGCCAGAATCTGCAAACAACCTAGATGTCCCTCAACTAAAGAATGGATAAAGAGACTGTAGGACATTTATACAACGGAATACAGCTCAGTTATTAAAAACAAGGAAATCTTGAAAATTTCAGGCAAATGGATGGATGGAACTAGGAAAGATGATCTTGAGTGAGGTAATCCAGACCTAGAAAGACATGCATGGTATATACTCACTGATAAGCAGATATTAGCCACATAATACAGGATAACCACTCTACAATACACAGACCTAAAGAAGCCAAAGAACCAGGATGACCCTAGGGAAGATGCTTAATTCTCATTCAGAAGGACAAATAAAATAGATGCCAGAAGCAGTTGAAGAGAAGTAACAGGATGGGAGCCTACGATAGAGGTCCTCTGAAATACTCCACCCAGCTGGGGATTTGAGTAGATGCTGAGACTCACAGCCAAATTTTGGTGTGGAGCGCAGGGAGTCTTATGGAAGACTTAGGGGATAGAAAGACCTGGATGGGACAGGAGCTCTCCCAGGAGACCAATGGAGCCAACAAATCTGGGCCCAGGGAAGCCTGCAGAGACCAACCAAGGACCATGTATGGTGAGGACCCCCTGCTCAGATATAGTCATTAGACAGCACAGTCTCCTTGTAGGTCCCATAATATGGGTAGTAGAGACTACCTCTGACACGGACTCCTGTGCCCACTTGTTGATCACTTCCTCCTGGTGGCACAGCCTTCCCAGGCCACAGAGGAAGATGATGCAGGCAGCCCAGCTGAGACTTGATAGGCTGGGGTCAGATAACAGGGGAGGAGGGCTCCTCCTTTCTGAGGACTAGGAAAGGGAGATGTGAGACTGGGAGGAGCCTACAGTTGGGAGTAAAGTGAATAAATTAAATTTTAAATTTAAAAAAAGAAATTCAAGTAGGAGGCTAGTGTTACAGATATATAATCAGGCCTGGTCAAGGTTCATAACCACACTGACCCATTATTGTCTCTTTTGTAAGGTGTCCTACTAAGCTATAAGTCTCTTTTGGGGAAAATTTTCCCTCTCTGGCTGGTGTAAGCTTTAGGCTTTCTGTTCTCCCTAGGGGAAGTGCAGTGTGTTGAGGTCCACAATGTTTCTTTAGAAATTCTTCATCCCACCCAGGATATTTACAGTTAAGTACAATTTAAACTTTTTTTTTCTTTTTAAGATTTATTTATTTATTATGTACACATTGTTGTGCCTGTACACCAGAAGAGGGCACCAAATCTCATTATAGATGGTTATGAGCCACCATGAGGTTGCTGGGAATTGAACTCATGACCTTTGGAAGAACAGCCAGTGTTCTTAACCTCTGAGCCATCTCTCCACCACCCCCATTTTAATGAGCGCTATTTGGTGACTGGCCTTTTCTTTCAGAATTCTTCTATGTTGGTTCCTAGGAACCATTTGGGATATTGCACACTTAATACCATAGATTTCTCAACTTGGAAGCTGTTTTGAAGAAATTGGAGTTTGATGAGCTGTGTGCCCTATGATGCAGAATGTAAATTGCGTTGATCCTTTGAGGTTCTATTGAGCCATTGTGGTTCTGTTGAACCTTTTAAGACATAGAAGTGAAAATACTGAGAGCTCCACCTCCACTGTAACTGTATAACAAACAAAAACGAAAACAAACCATCACATTTTTACTATCTTGGTGTCTGTACTGGATAGTTTTATTGCAACTTGACAAGCAAAAGTCATCTGAAAGGAGGCAACTGCCACTGAGGAAAAAAAATGCCTTTGTAAGATCCAGCTTTAGGACATTTCCTTAATTAGTCATTGATGAGGCAGTGACCAGCCCAGTGTGGGTGGTGCTAGTGGTCCTGGGGTCTATAAGAAAGCAGGCTGAGCAACTCATGAGAAGCAAAGCAATAAGCTATACCCCTCCATAGCCTCAGCATTGGATCTTGCCTCCAGGTTAATCCCCTGTATGCGGTCCTGCCTTCACTGCTTTTGATGATGGTCATGGTGTCTCATCACATAATAACCCTAAGACAGTGAGTGTCCTTTAGGAAGAATTCTAGCTGATAAATTTTTTGTAAACTTTATGCGTTATTCTACTTCCATGCAGCATGAGGCAAAACTTAATCCACCCCTAGAGTTCCTAAAAATAAGCCGTTGGCCACTTCGGGGTTTGTTTTTTCTTTTTTTTTTTCTGTATTTCTTTCATAAACTTAGGTGCTGACTTCCAAGAAACATGGCAGATTAAAGACTACCTCTGTGTGAGCTAGGGAAAGAGAGTCAGGAGAAAAGTGGACTTAACTTTACAGAGGAAATAAAGGGAGAGCTTCAGAAATCCACAAAAGAACTGAATAGATACCAGAAAAGTGATGGTCTGACCCAGAGAAGCCAAAAATAACTGTATCACCACAGCTCCTCAGTGGGGGTTCCAGGGGTACACGGAGGGGAAACAAGCCACTTCCAGTAGTGAATAGTATAAAGAAAGGTGTGGAGCCAAGCAGGCATGATAGCAGAGAGGTAGAAAACTGTGAGTACGGGATGGCTGTGGACACTGAAACATGGATTTAAGTGACAGAATTTGGAGCATGGAGACTCTAGCAATGAGGGCCACACCACAGGGAGCTGATGGCGGGTCTGAGAGAGAAACAGTACGTCTGAGAGCAATACAGAGAGTCCAAGAAAGCAGTAGCCAATTTAAATCAGAACCGTACGCTCGCCCCAAGTGGTGGAAGCAGACTTGTCCAAGTACAGCTGACAGCTGCAGAATGCCACGTCAAGAAGACCTTGCTGAGTTGGCAACTCCATAGCCTGAGACTGTGAACTGCACTCTTGGAAAACTGAGCTCAAATGACATAGTACTACATACTGATCAGGAGCAGCGGGGTTCTGTCACTTGAGCCAGAATTCTGCATACCAACAAACAGGCTTGCTTGCCTTCCTAATCTAGACTCCCATTCTCTCTCTCTCTCTGTGATTGTGCTATGGTTATTTGTCTTCAAGTTTTGCCACCCTTTTTCTGTTTTCTTCTTCCAAGGAATATAGAATTGGAAAGGATTGGAGAGATCTCTGTATCTTAACATCCCAAGAGCTGGGAACAGTATATGTCACTTGACTACATCTCTGCTTCTCCTTTTCCAGCAGCATCCAGCCAAGGCTACCTCCGTCCCCTCTCCTCCGTTCCTACTTTCCCTTCTTCTGTATACATTTTTGTCCTCCACTTCTTCTCTGTCAATCCAAAACTCACAATTTGTCTGATCCTGAGTTTTCTTTTCTTATTGCCGTTGTTTTTACTTCCACTCACTCAAAATAACTAATATATTAGCGCACACACAAGTGGAGTACACACAGTAATTCATTGCTCACTAGAATGCTTGATGCTTAAGGAATAACTGACATTTTATTTGATTGTTACCATACTTTCACAGTGAGCTTCTTCTTTGAGGATGACTATTTTGTAGCTAATATTCCAATAATAGAGGAGTACTGGGAATTGCATCTGGTGCCCAGACTATGTGTGGAAAGCTTCATACCCTACAACATCTTAATCCATCTTGGACGAAGCAAACACTCCCTTTGTTAGAAAAGTAATTTAAAACAAAGGCACAAATAAAAACAAACAATAAGCAAATTAAACCTCCATATCTGAAAAGCCTAATACAAAACACAGAAACACGAAAGACCAAAGCAACATGAGTCTTCCAAAGCTCACTGAGCCAACAGTAAAGCCTGTTTTCAGAATGGATTGGATACAGTGCCAGACAAAAAGCCCAAAAGAACAATTGAGGTTTTATGTTCAAAAACATGCAGCAAAACACAAACTCTTGAATGGAGTCTAAGAGAACACAGAAAAAACAGCTGAATGAATCAGAAAGTGAGTCTAATATATGAAAAACAAATTCAATAAAAATGTTCTCTTGAGGGACACTAACCCAGACACAAAATCTTCTACCTAGTTTATCCTGCCTAAAGAGTGTGCTGGGACCAGAGCCTGGCAGAATCATCATCAAAAGAGACCAGAGAGAGAGACTTCATCCAGCAACTGATAGGAGCAGATGCAGAATGGCACAGCCAAACAGTAGGCAGAGCTTAGGAGTCCAGCAGCGGAGGGAAAGAAAAGATTACAGGAACCAGAAGGATCAGGCTCACAGAATCAACTGACCTGGACTCATGGGAACTTGCAGAGATCAGATAGCCTGGAGGGGTTTGTAGGTCCTCTGCATATATGTCATGGCTGAGTAGCTCTGTGTTCTTATGCAAATCCTAACAGGATTGGAATCTGTCCCTGACTCTTTTGCCTACCTATGGGTCCCTTTTCCTTCTACTGTGTTCTCTTGTCCAGCCTTGATTTGGTGGTATGTGCCTGGTCTTATTGTAGCCTCTTATGCTGTTTCATTGATATCCCTGGAAGGCCTCCTCTTCTCTGAGGAGAGAGGAAGGGAGGGCAAGACTGCAGTAAGGAAGTAATGAAAGAGAGAAGGATAAAAAAGTAACTAAGATCAGTGGAACCAAATCAAAGATGCAGAAATAAACCTACACACCTATGGTCACTTGATTTTTGACAAAGAAGCCAAATCCATACAATGGAAAAAAGATAGCATCTTCAACAAATGGTGCTGGTCTAACTGGATGTCTGCATGTAGAAAAATGCAATTGGACCCTTATTTATCACCCTGTACAAAACTAAAATCTAAGTGGACTAAAGACCTCAACATAAAACTAGACACACGAAATCTGATAGAAGGAAAGTGCGGAAGAGCCTTGAACTCATTTGCACAGGAGACAACTTCCTGAACAGAATACCAGCAGCTCAGGCTTTAAGATCAGCAATTAATAAATGGGACCTCATGAAACTGAAAAGCTTCTGTAAGGCAACGGACACTGTCAACAGAACAAAATGACAGCCTACAGACTGGGAAAAGATCTTCACCAAGCCTACACCCGACAAAGAGCTAATATCCAAAATATATAAAGAACTCAAGAAATTAAACACCACCAAACAAAATAGCACAATTAAAAATGGGTTACAGAGCTCGACAGAGAATTTTCAACAGAGGAATATCAAATGGCTGAGAAACAGTTAAAGAAATGCTCAACATCAGTAGTCATCAGGGAAATGCAAATCAAAACAACTCTGAGATTCCATCTTACACCCATAGAATGGCTAAGATCAAATACTCAAGTGACAGCACATGCTGGCAAGGTTGTGGAGAACGGGGAACACTGCTTTATTGCAGGTGAGAGTGCAAACTTGTACAACCACTTTGGAAATCAATAGGGTGCTTTCTTAGAAATTTGGGAATAGTGCTACATAAAGACCCAGCCATATCACTCCTAGGTGTATACCTGAAAGATGCACCATCATACAACAAGAATATTTGCTCAAATATGTTCCTATCAGCTTTATTGTAATAGCCAGAATCTGGAGAAAACCTATATGTCCCTCAACAAAAGAATGGATAAAGAAACTCTGGTATATTTACACAATGGAATGCTATTCAGCTATAGAAAACAAGGAAATCTTGAAATTTACAGGCAAAAGGATGGAACTAGAAATGATCATCCTGAGTGACATAACCCAGACACAGAAAGACATGCATGGTATATACTCATTTGTAAGTGGATATTAGCCCAACATAGATGTCCTCTAAGAGACTCCACCCAGTGGGGAATTGACACAGATATTGGGACATGCAGTTGAACTCTGGGAGAAGAGCCGTTAATTGTATGCAAGAGTTGGGGGATGGGGCTGGGGAGATGGCTCAGAGGTTAAGAGCACTGGCTGTTCATCCAAAGGTCCTGAGTTTAATTCTCAGAAAGCACATGGTGGCTCACAACCATCTACAATGAGATCTGGTGCCCTCTTCTGGTGTGCAGGTGCACATTTGGGCAGAATACTGTATAAATTATAAATAAATAAATCTTTTTTTGAAAAGAGCTGGGGTATGGAAAGATGGGGGGCAGGGGTTGTCAGGAGCTCCACAAGGAGACTAACAGGGTAGTGGATCTGGACCGGGAGGGGGGGGGGCCTGCACAAACTGATGCACCAACCAAGGACATGGCAAGCAGAGGACCTAGAATTCCTGATCAGATATAGCCAATGGACAGCTCATTCTCCACATGGGGAAGGCAGGAGAGAGGTCCTGCTTCTGACAAGAACTCTGGTGCCCTCTATTTGATCATTGCCCCTTAGGTGAGAGGTCCCGTTGGAGGTTGGTCTGATGTATTTTGATGCTAATTACTGCTTGCTGTCTCTGTGCCCCATCTGTACCTTGCCTAAGAGCCTGACTATTTGACCAATAAAAGGCCATAGCACCTGGGGCAGGGCAAATGGGATAGGCGTGGCTAAGGTTCCTGGGCTTGGGAAGACAGAAAGGATCTTGGGAGGAAGAGAGAAGGCGCATGGAGGGGTTAGATGGAGGAGAGGAATGGATGGAGACTTGGCCCAGATGAAGATCATTAGCAAGTATTTGGGATATGGATAGAAGGTAGCTTGATAGAAATTATTAGAAGCAGATGGCATGGGATTGGGGCAGGTATAGGATATCCTATACCTGCCCCACTATGGGATTAATATCTGCCCTGCCCCAGGTTAACTAAGGCTATAACTAAGGCGAATAAAACAGGTGTCTGTGTCTTGATTGATTGCTAGCGGGCTAGGAAATACTGTCATAATAATAATTATAGGCCTAATAATAAACATTATTAGGTCATACTGGTAATTTAACTGCAACAAGGACCTGCCAGAGCACAGAGGAAGGGGATGCAAGCTATCTAGAAGAGACCTGATAGGCTGTGGTCACATGATGGGGGAGGAGGACCCCATCTGTCAGAGGTCGTGGGGAGAGGAATAGAATGAAAAAGGGAGGAAGGGTGGGAACAGGAAGACAAGAGCAAGGGGATTATAAATGGGATGTAATGTGAATAAATTTTAGTAATACTTAAAAATTAAAATAAATAAATAAAAATAGAATGCTCTCTTGAAAACTTTAGCAATAGAATGGAACAAGGAGAGGACAAATTATCTGGAGACAATGTAGGAGAATTGGAATGCTCCTACAAAGACAAAGATAACTCAATAAGAAGTTATAGCAAAACTTTTGAGATACATGAGACACTATGAGAAGAACAATTTGAATCATGGGCATAAAGAGGGGATGTAACTCTCTAATGGCATAGAATACATTTTCAACATAACCTTAGCAGAAATTTACGAAAAATTATGAAAGAAGACGCCAACCCACATAGAGGAGGCATTTTGAACATCACACAGAGAAGACTAAAAGAGAATTTCCCATTGTCATATTATTCTATGTCTCTATGCAGAACAACAACAAAAAAAAAAGATTTTGAAAATGCCAGGGCTTGCCGACAAAATCGAACAGTACCTGAGTTGGGGAGTGGGTATTAGGGAGGGGGAAAGGCAGAGATTGCTGAGAATAGAGAGAAAAAAATGACAGATTCGAGAGGAGTGTCAATCAACATTACAGCCCCGACTTTATTGGTAAGATCATATTGAAGCCACATGCCTCGGGAGGCAGAGGCAAGTGGATTGCTGTGAGTTCGAGGCCAGCCTGATCTACACAGCGAGTCCAGGACAGCCAAGGCTACACAGAAAAACCCTGTCTTTAAAAAAAAAAAAGAGCATATTTAAACACTTTTCATGCATAGGAACAAGGTCAAAAATCATTCTCATCATGCGGTGCAGAGACCTGCATGAGTTATCTCAAGGGCCCAGGTCCTCCTGGAATCAGTAGACTTTGAATGCAAACTTGGCAGAACATCTTACTATCCTCCTTCTCAGCAGTTCACATAACCCTTAAATCAGGCCAGAGAGCACAAGAGCAATGCAAAGCCTGTAGACAGAGAGCCTTTGTACATGGCTCCCGACAGGAAAGCAGCCACAGAGGAATGCCAAATCACATACAAAGGCAGAACCATAAGAATAACACTGGATTTCTCCACAGTAACTTTAAAATTAAGGAAAAGTTGGAATGTATTTCAACTTCTGAAAGGCAAAAACTGCCCACCCAGAATAGTATAGCCAGCAAAGCTATCTGTCATAATTGAAAGAGAAAGAAAACTCTCCATGATAAAAACCCTTAGAGCTGTTAAACACTTTCAGCAAAGTGGCAAGATAAGAACATTAATATACAAAGATTGGTGGGTCCTCTATAAAACAATTTTTAAAAAAACATAATGAGGAAGTAACTATGGAAACTATCCCCTTGACAATCAAAACATACACATGCACTGATCTGTGGATTAACAGAATGATAGTGGTTTTTCCCGTAGGCAGATGGCCTATCTAGTCTCAAGTTATTGACCACTTTACCAATGTCAAGTATGGGTTCCATCTCATACAGTGGGCCTTAAATCCAATCGAAATGTGCTTGGTTACTCCCACACATACTAAAGTCTTTTAAGTGACCACATTATAAGCAAGTATTTTTAAGTGACTTTAGTATGTAATATCCTATGTATTTGTGACTAGAAACATGTGAAGTGAGATGTCTAAATTTTATCTGTGATGCAAAAGTTTGTAGAGCTACAGACATGAATTTAATACACGCAAAGTGACCAATAAGTGGTCTGTATTAAACAATATGTGTTCTATCTGAACTGTCAACATTTAAGATGTCCAATGTAAATCCTTTAATAATCTTGTAAAACTAGTGTTCTTTAAATATTTGTTTTTATTGATTATGTTTTTGAGAAGCTTTGTGACTACTTCCTATTAACAGTCTGCAAAAGTACAGCTCCTAACAAAAGAATGTAAGCACTATTTTTAAGTTGCTAGGATATCACCCACAGGACAGACTCCAAATAGACCTGACCTAAGAGCCATTGCTTCTATACTTCTTAGTTGCTTAAAACTGGCAAAAGATGGTCACTGGAACTGACTCCTTTACATCTGCCATTCACCCTTAACAACATGGGATCATAGCAGATCAACTAGGACAGATCACATCCCATAGGCAAGAGGCAGTTGAGACCAGCCACCACAGGGTTAATCAGGGATGTCCTCAGTGAATACTGTTCAGAGGCAAAGGGAAAAATGTCACATCAGGCATACTGGCACCTGCTTGTAACCGCAGCACTTAGGAGGCGACTACAGGAGGTCATGAGTTTGAGGCCAAACTGGGCTTCATAGTAAGACCCTGTCTCAAAGCTAACAAGGAAAAGAGGGTTGCTTATGCCAGCCCTTCCAAATACAACTAACCAACGGGTTAAGGAGAAATGGTTCATAAGCATGGTTGCCTAAGTATTGTGGGATATCTGCTAGAGAAGACTGCACAGGCATGGGTTTAAGGCAACAGAAAATTGTTATTAACCAACCAGCAACAATACTAGGTGTCCAGGATCCCAGTATAGTACTAAGCATCTCTCATGGTGAGCTGTTAAACACACACACACACACACACACACACACACACACACACACACACACAAAGTTCTTGGTTAACATATTTTAATTAATGAAAACAGCCAGAAGCAGAACAACAGAAGACAAAAAAGCAATGTTAGTATGTTTAGAGACTTTCCCAAAACTATGAACTTTGATGGATTTTAGCTTTGGCAGGTGGTGCTGTCCACATACTGATTTTTATAGCCTGATGGCAATTGCATCATGGAGTCAGTCATGCTAAGGTCTGGGAACCAACTAAGGTCTGGTGTCTTGTTACAATGACACTGACTAAAGGTCTTCTTCCCCAGCTTATATCTGTAATAATATCTTGCATTCTGCTGCAGGATATTTGATGACACTGTGAACCTTCAGATTGTGTTGTTTACTAGAAAAACATGTTTTTATTTGTGGTCTGGCTCAGCTCTAGAACACACCTTTAATCTAAAAGCTTTCTGTTTGAATATTGCAAATAGGATTAAATAAAGTTGACCATAGGTTAAGAGGCAAAGCAAGCAACTATTTCACAGGAAGTGAACATAGGGGGGAAAAAACAGAGAGTAAGAAGAAGTAAGGAGGATGGATAGAGAGATGCACAGGAAGTAGAAGAGAGAGTTTTTTGAGACAGCATGGGGAAAGGTTTTCTTTTCCTTTTGGGACATTGGCTGAGGAGGAAGGTCAGCTGGGTGCTTTCTCTGGCTCTATGAGCTAGCAAGCTTTCATCCCAGCATCTGGCAAAATTGAATGATTGAGGTTTTGTTAAAAACAATAGCATTCTGTTTGTATTTGTTTCAGACACAGGCATATTTTACCACAAGATTGATGTACAAAATTATATCATGAGTAATAAATTATTGCCAGGGCTGTTAATGCTAGAGCCTGGGCAAAAAAGCTAGGTCTTCAATAAGCCCATTGAAGAAGCAAGTAATATTGAAGAGCAGAAAAACGAGACTTATTCTATGTGCCCACACTGAGAAAATGAACAAACATAGAAGTTAACACATACACGATGAAAGGAAGCAGGGTTAGATTTAAGTAGAAGGGAACAAGTATACATAGTAAGCAGTCACAGTCAAAATGTGGTCCTGACCATCACTGGCCCATTGTAGTCTTGACTCTGTTCTCCCCTGCAAAGTGGTATGACAAATTGTCGGAACTGTATGAAATCTTTTCCTGCGAGACAAGTTCCACCCCTGGCTAGCTGGCACCAGGCTTTGGCCTTTTCATTTTTCAAAAATATAAATCCTAAGGAAATTTCAATGTCCTGGGAACCATTGTTTAAGTATTCTAATAGACAATGAGAGAGGCTCAAGGGTCTCCTAGAGGTATCTTCACTTCTGGTTACAATGCGGTAAACACTGATTTCCTAAAACAACCATTTATATTATCTTAAATGAGCAATGTAGATATCCTTGGTCTCAAAATTCATTTATCCTTTTACAATTACAGAAGTAGTAGATAGGAGATATTTCCAGCACCTATATCAAGTATTTCACAACTGCCTTTAACTTCAGCTCTGGGGGACTGACCCCCTCTGAAGGCACCTGAACTCATAAGTGTATATACCTACACATAAACACATACATGTATGCATAATTTAAGAAAAATAGGGCAGAATTCCCAACTCCTGATCTAGGGTCTAGCCTGATGAGCCATCCGTGCCATCTCCTCAACCTGCTAATCTAGCCTTGGTCCCACATCCAATGTTCCAACCTATTCTGCCCCGCATAGCACTTCAGATAATCTAGGCTTTGGCCAAGGCCCAACTTACCTATCGCCCAGCCCATAGGACCTTCACATGCAACATCTCACCTTTCAACCATCTTAGCTTTAAAAATAGGTACTGCCTTAGAGTAAAAAGATAGACTTACATACTCCAATAAAATAAGACCAGAAAGCAAGCAGGCATTACAATCATGATATCTGAAAAAATAAATTTCAAACTGAAACTATTAAGAGATAAAGAGGAGTACTTCATTCTAATAAAGAAAACAGTTAACCAAGAACATTACATGCACCAAACTCTGGATACCTAATTTTATTTTATATATATAAATAAATATATATATATATATATATATATATATATATATATATATATATATATATATATATATAAGACTTAAAAAGACAGACTGTATCACTCATCTAGGAAACTTCTCTTTACAACAGATAGAGACCATTACAGAAAACTACAATCAATCAGAATTCAAGGTTGTGGAATCCCGTCTTAATTGCTACATCTATAAAATACTCCCATTCCTACAGCTCACAGAACATTGTGGAAGAGGAGGCAAAAAGATTGAAGAGCCAAAGAATCATAGCTATGAGACTGTGTCTCCTAGAAATGACAAAAGCTATACCTATAAAGTCTCACCAACATGACTGCCTAAACACGAGCTGACAAGAACAGTGTCAACAGACATGCTAAAGTCAGAGAGGAAAAGCACAAGAAACCTCAACCCTACACAAAGAACTACAGACAACTGAGGGATGCTAAAAGTGGAAGAAATAGTCTCCAGACCAGAGAACACCAACTGGTTGTCCAATGCCAAATGGTCAATTCTCATACAAATGGCGTTGTTCCAACTGAGCAGATTACACTTGAGATATATGTACATATACATATATGCATGTATTAATAATTTAAAAGGAATAGAGGGCATACATTTGAAAGAGAGAAAAGAGGGGTATATTTCTCCTTTGAGGGAGGAAAAGGAGGGGAGAAATGTGTCATGAGAAATTTTGGGTTCTTTAAAAGCATAGAAATATTATGGGAATGTGTTTCTGTTTTAATCCCAGGAGTGGGATACGGGGCTGCTTCAGTTTATCAGCAGTATCTAACTATGATTTGTCTCATGCTTTGGCAGGGGCAGATTTTGCCAGCTGAAGATAGCTTACATTTGGAATTCTGGGCACTCTTCAGAGGGTGTATAAATGCAGAGGCCCAAGTGCAGCTGCTGCTCCCCCTGCTGCTGCTGCTCCCCCTGCTGCTGCTGCTGCTGCTGCTGCTGCTGCTGCTGCTGCTGCTGCTGCTAGTTGCTGTTTGTCACTGTTTGCTAGATTTCTGGTTGTTGCTTGGAGATATCCTGATGATGAAGATCAAATTTGCCCCCAAGGAACCCAATGCCCCTAATCAGCAGGAAGTAGTCTAATGATGTTGACACCCTTTCCCCTCTAACCTTCTTTCTTTCCTACCTATATAGGAAGGTTGTAGGATAAAGTGGTATAGAGAGTAGGAAAAAGAACACAACAAACTAGGCAAAAGTTCAACTATGGAAATGATGTAATTATGTTATAATCTCAAATGTAAATGAAATAAATGGAAAAATGTAAATAAATCTAAACCATATGGAAGGCCTCAAAAAGCTTGCCCGGCATGGTGGCACACGCCTTTAATCCCAGCACTTGGGAGGCAGAGGCAGGCGGATCGACCTGAGTTCAAGGCCAGCCTGGTCTACAAAGTGAGTCCAGGACAGCCAAGGGTACACAGAGAAACCCTGTCTCAAAAAACAAAAACAAAACAAAAAGAAAGAAAGAAAGAAAGAAAGAAAGAAAGAAAGAAAGAAAGAAAGAAAAGCTTTATGAAAGATTTATCAAGCAAGCATTACAATATTGGAAATTTAAGCAAAAATTATCTATGTATGTATGTTGGAGGTTGGTCAGGTGCCATGTATTTTGATATTAATTACTGGCTCACAAGATCTAGTTGCTGCCCTGAAGAGCACATTCTCACATACCCCGAGCATTGCTGTGAACCTTGCCGCCCTGATCGGCTGAGTAAAAGGCCTACACCTGGGCAAGGCAGACGGAAGGGGCGGAGTGAAGGTTCACAGGCTTTGAGGAGAGAAGAATCTCCGGAGGAAGAGGCAGAGAGGAACAGGAGGAGGAACAGCACGGAGAATCGCCATGGGATAGGAAAGAGTCACGTGGGCCAAGAGGAGGAGCTCTGAAGTTACACATGGAAAGAAATGGCCTAGATGAACAGCCTTCCCAAGGTTGAGATTGTAGATGGGCGGTAGCCCAGACACAGATTATGAGAAGCAGATGGCATGGGATGGAGGCTGGGATATAATGGAAGGTAGCTTAGGAGTTAATATCTGTCAAGCCCCAGGTGATAAGGCTATTCTAAAATAAATTTAAGTATCTGTACCATTATTGATTGTGAAAGCGGGTTAAATAATACCACTGTAATAAGTATAACCCTAATAATAAACATTTATTATGACATATCTTTAAATTAACAGCAACATATGCAGTTATTAATTTGTTCGTTTATAATAAAAACTAATAATAGGCTCACTACGTGTTAGTGTCAGAATAACTATGCCACTACTCCACATAGCTTCTGTAGTAAATGTGGACATGGAGTCTGAGTATTATAGAGATAGCCTTGACTTTGCAGACTTCCTGGAGAACCATTTTCTGAAAATTTGGGTTTATCTACTAATAAGAAAATCCAATTCTCAGATAGAAAAAAAATGGTTTTGTTGCTGTTCAGTAACCAAACCATCATAGGTTTGGCACAAACACACTAGACCAATGATCAAAACAAGGGCTGTAATTTCCGACGGGAATCAGCTCCCATTCTGACCCAGCATGGCTCCGTCCACAGATGGGAGTAATATTTATGAAATGCAAATGGACAGCAGTGATTAGTTAACTGTGACAGGGCTTGGTTTTTAAATTCAAATTAATGACTGTTGAATTCATTAGAGTTGATTACATATCAATACCACAATTAACTTACAATAGTGATAAACTGGTTCTGTTCATTTTGCTTTGCTTTAAATATCTTCTGTGTGCTACAGTTCCTGAGGATAATAAAACTAAGATCTTGAAAAGCATTTGTTTAAGAATATTTTTCACTGTGCTGCATCTGTGTGTATATATACAGATACCAAATATATTTGTATGATCATATAAATATGTATAGATATTTTCACACGTTTCCTAAATTCTTCAATTTGCATTTCTTTTTCTCTAGCAAGAATCAAAATATGATCACTTTTCTGACTTTAGGAACTGAAACACAAAATTATATATTTTTTATTTGCATGATAAACATTTGTCTATCATAGATGCCCTACAACCCTATATTAAAATATTATCCTAAAAGGCCTGGTCAATATACTCTGAAAAAGCTTCAAATTGACTAAACCCAACAAGAAGACAACTGAATTAACAAACACAAAAAGTGCTCATTCTAAAAAAGGATATAAGCACTTCAAGAGCAGGAATATTTACCTATTTTCTTAACTGAGAATCTCAGGTACTAGTATAAAGCATGGTACATAATGCCATGAAACAAATCTTTATTGAATTACTGAACAAACAATGACATATCTACCTTCTGATTGAAAGATATTATTGAAACTGCAATTACTAGATATTATGTGGGTCACATGGGCCAAACCACTTCCTGTAAGACATTTCCCTAAGTCTAGGCTACCATTGCTCTGAAACATACAGTCATTAAAGTTATTTCTTCTTCCTTTGAGAAAAATGTTAAAATGTCTATAACACAGTGGCTAAATAAAATTGGTGCAATGACTAATTTTACATATCAAACTGCCAGGGCTAAGAGGTAACCAGATATCTAGTAAAATATTATTTCTGGGTGCCTGAGAGCATTTCTAAAAGATATTGGCATTTAAGCCAGTAGATTTAGTAAAGAAAATGACATCATTTTCTCACCAATGATGGGTACCATCCCATGTTGAAGACACTGAACACCCACAAATCCCAACACCATCACCCACACCTTCCACCTCATGCCTATCCTGTGCCACTTAGAACCAAACAGTGGAGGTTTGGGGTGAATTCACTTTCTCTGATTGAGCTGAGACATTCTTGCTCCTCTGTCTTCAAATATGACCGTTGCTGGATCTCAGGCTTTTAGACTCAGACCAGCACCTCCATCATCATTTCCTCCACCTCGGTTCTCAGGCCTTTGTACTCAGACTGAATTATAAGTTCCTACTTTTTCAGTTTGTAAATAGGAGGTCATGGGACTTCTCAGCTTCTGTAACCCCATGAGCAAGTTCCTGCAACAAAAAACATCAATATATCTACAATATATCTTATATGTTGTTTAATGATGTAGATACATTCTGAAAAATTAGCCATTAGGTAATTATTTTCCATGTGTGAACATCATAGAGTACACTGTGAATGCAAGTTTCTGGAAAGAAGTGGTACCTACAAAAGCAAATTGACTAGTCAGAGCTTCTATGTTTGGAAGGAAGTTGGAATTGTGGAAGAAAATTCCTGTAAAGAAGACATCTCTCCTTGACTACAGAATAATTAGAACATCAATGATTGTGAAACAGATGGAATTGTTGCAGGTCCAGAACCTAATTACAAATTATTCTAGGCTATGATGATTTCTCAATAGCCATTTGTATCCACCTCTGCATGTGACCTAACATCTTTGTGATGACTGAATCCTTCAGACTATACAAATAGGGCCCCAGCTTGCACCAACCAAAAGACTAAATGCACCATCAGATAGCATCCAAGGCCTATTGTTGAGATTCTCACCCTTTTCTATAGCCTGCCTTCCTGATTTGTTTCTTACAAGATATTTAAAGGTATTTTTATTTTATGATTTTCTTTTTTCTGTTACTATAAAAACTTCACAAAACTGTTACCACATTGGAACACAGAATTTGAGGTATATTGAATCCATGTTTCTGGGTCACCCGTATTCTGGTTCCAGAATAAATTGTTTCTTATCCCCATTGAGGTAAGGATTGTGGTTCTGTATCAACATAATATTGCAAGTCCACATCCTAACATTATATTAACCTCTGAGCTGGAAAGATGGCTCAGAGGTTAAGAGCACTGACTGCTCTTCCAGAGGTCTTGAGTTCAATTCCCAACAACCACATGGTGGTTCATGACCATCTATAATGAGATCTGGTGCCCTCTTCTGGAATACAGGTATACATGCAGGCAGAACACTGTATACATAATAAATATATCTTTAAAATTATCTGGACTACCTTCAGCCTCTTCCATCTTTATATGCAACCTAATGTCCTTGTGACTTCAGCAATTCCTTTGGAATGTGTAGAGCCCAGTCTTCCACCAACTCAAAAGCTAAAAATGGCATTCAGGTAGCATCTGAAGTATATAGCAGAGATTTCTTCATATTCTGTAACCCACCTATCCAATGTAACCACCAATGTATTGATATCTCCATAGTTAACACTCATTCAGCATCAATCCCATACAACCTTGACTGTTATCTTGATTTATGACTTTTGTGCTCTATTACAATAATAAACTTCATTAAATTGCTACCACATTGAAATATGTAATTTGGGATAACCTAAATCCATGTTCCAAGGCCGTCCTGGAACTCACAAAAATCCACCTGTGCCTGCCTCTCAAGTGCTGGGATTAAAGGCATGCACCACTATTACCTGGCAATGATTTTTTTTTAAAGAATGTTATTTGTCAGCACTGCCATAAATCACAACCCAGTTTCCAACACCTCTTGGCACTGGGTACTTCAACACTCAATTTCAAATTCATGAGATAAATAATGTAGCTTACCAAAGTTCAATTAGCTATACCTCCAGAAAATCAGTCAATGACAAACATAAAGTCAAGACCACTGTATAAATGTGGCCAGTGGATGCCCAATACCTGTGTCAGAAATAATCCCAAGTAAAGAACCAGTCTTCTATGAGGGACAGTGATCATACAAGATTTCTACTACAAGTATTACCAGGAATTTAACCACTTCTGCCCATTTGTCACAAATCACTGAAACATTTTACGACTTTTCATTACTGAAGATTACTTACAGAGTTTTCTAGAAAATATTGGCAGGTTTTATGAAGTAGTAAAAAGAAATAGCTAAAACCATTGAAGGTTTAAAGTTACATCTATTTGACACCACCTGACTGACATGTTTCTAGATTTAGGCTAATGGTAAGATTGAACCAAGTCCCAAGATGATAAATAACCTTTGGTTTAAAGAAACATTATTCAAAGTGATATACTCCAACAAAGAAAAGATTATAAACACTATAAAATACTACTTATATCATTTATAAATGCAGGAAAGTCAATAGAAGCATACTTCAATACATTTTTAAACCACTAAAATTGAAAGGATGAATTAAACAATTCAAAATATCTTAGGTAAGTAGTGTGGATTCAGTGAGAATTGCTGCCCGTGGGCTCATGTATTTTAAACAACTGATCTCCATTTAATGGTGGTGTTTGGGGTTGGGGATGGAAACCTTAGAAAGCAGAGATTTACTGAAAGAACTACATCACTAGGAATGGGCTCTGAAGTCTTATGACATCATCTCACTTCTAGTTTGGTCTCCCTGCTTTCTCTGTGCAATTGAAATATCATCAGCCAGCTTCCCATTTCTATTACCACCCATTTGCTTCCATCATGGACTGTCTATAGAACCATAAGCAAAAATAAACTTTCTAAAGTTCTTCTAGTTATGAGATTTTTATCACAGTGACGGAAAAGTGACTAATACAATGAGCTCTTAGATTGTATGTTGGTTATTTTTTGCCAACTTGACACAAACTGGAATCATTTGGGATGAAGGAACATCTCCACACCCATATAAACACACAGAATGGTTTCTGTAAATTAGGTTATTATGAGGCCATGCCTGAGCTAGATCAATTCCTGAGACTGTATAACTTAGACATTAAGGATTAAACATTGGGCCGGGCATAGTGGTGCACGCCTTTAATCCCAGCACTCGGGAGGCAGATGCATGAGGATCGCTGTGAGTTCGAGGCCAGCCTGGTCTGCAAAGCAAGTCCAGAATAGTCAAGGCTACACAGAGAAACTCTGTCTTGAAAAAAAACAAAAACAAAAAAAATATTAAGCATTGATAGTTTGGCACTTCAAAGACAAACAACTTGTAGATATACAGGAAGAGATGTGTACTAAGGAAAGTACAGACAAGATCATGTGCCATGACTTAGAAGAAATAAGCTGTGTTATGTTACTTGGTGAGCCAACTAAGTAAAATGCAAAGGTTGTGATTAAGGTAGATTTTTTGTCCTCATCATCGTCATCATTGCTATTGTCGTTTTTGCTGCTGCTGCTGCTGTCATCTTTAAAGATCTCTTTAGTCTTTGACTGAGAAGACTTCAATAAATAGGCAGACTACCTTCAGATCTCCATGTTTACAGAGAACTATTTCACTTTGATGTCCTGAATGACCAGAATCCCTGTCATCAGCAAAGTCCAAGGAAGGAGATCCTTGTACATGAACCTCTTCAACATGAGACATTCGCGTGATAGCTTAGTCACACTTAGCTGGTGAAGGCTGAAAGCAAATTTTGACCACACTAAAGATTTCTGTCTTATATAGTAAAAGTCCCATAGAAGAGTTACCAAAGGAACGATGTCATCTCAGAGATTTTCAAATTAACCAACCCAAGCTGAGATTTCGTGATTGACATTTACACTCTAGCCCGCAAAGGCAAATTCAGAACTTTACCTGGCTTGGTGCAGAGTCAAAAATGTCAATTATATCAGCCCAACCTGTGAGTCCAGGCTGAAGTGAGACATTTTAATTTAAAGCCTGATGGTTTTTAATGAAGTAGATGGTCCCCAGGTAACTTCCCCACAGGGCAGCAAGACACTGATGAAGTTTTCATGCGTCTGCAGCAAAATGAAAGAAATGAGGACAAAGCAGAAGGTTTTCATGGAGCTAATCTCAGTTCATTTCTATTGTCGCTTATTTAATAATTACTCTGAGAAATACATGCCATTGCTATTCTCTAAATAATAATGGCATATGCTAAATAGTACATGTAGTTAAGATATGACTTTAAATTGTATCAATGTAATTTCAACAAGAAGGCAAGCCTACTTTAGCTGAGGCAAGATAAAAATACAAGGAAAATTATGGGGACCTGAGAGGAGCCCTCACCCCAGAGTCTGATTGAAGCCTCTCTCCAGCAGAGAAGCAAGAATCCCAGCATAAGTGATGAGTGCATAGTGCCTTTCTCCATTTCCCAATGTATGCCTGAGGTTTTCTAGGAACCACACCAGAAGCTCCATGTACAGGAAAAGGACATGCCCCGGAGTCCTTGTGCAACCCCGGTGGCTCCTGGTTTACCTCACCAGATTCTACACTTCCATCCAAGAGACTTCTAAAGCCACCCCATCATCTCACTTACCAATGAGATAGAGAAGGGAAAGTTTAGCAACTCCTTGGGATATAACTCAAGAGCCACCAAACCGTATATGTAGTCAATGCTGTCAAAGTCTATATTAAAATACCTTTCATAAAAGCTCCAGCTCTGCTTCATACTGGCTATCCTGAAATTCTTTTCTTTGTTGAAATCATCAGTCCTGAGTACAGGTGCCTAAAAGATGACAGAAACTTCTCAGGCTGCTGAGGGTCATAGTATAGAGCTGTCTCTGTCCCTTCACAGTTAACACAGTCATTGGAACAAGGTGGATTCAATAGAAAACATTAACTAGATGAGTAAAATGTTCTGACATTCTAGACTTAATAACTACAGGAAGTAGCTACCACCTCTAGAGTTAGAGGAGCAAAAGAAAGGTTTTTAACCCCTTGAAAAGGTGGTGGGGGATCCCTGGGGACTGAAACCTCTCAAGGGGGAATGCTGCTGAGAGTGGAGGTGGACACATCAAATGCCAGAACTCGGAGGCAAATAGACCTCAGTGAGTCTAGCCAGCCAGGGATACTCAGAGAGACCTTGTCTTTAAGAATAGAAAAGGGGGACTACTGCTCCCTGGTACTTAGTTTAGGCAGCCAGACGCCATTGTACCTGACAAACGTTTCTCTGCATGTACTAGAAAATTAGCAGGCAGGTTTCCAGATACCCAAGAAGGGAACCACAGCTGCCTACTAGTACTCCTGGGCTGAGGCTCATGGGAACACAACGTAGACAGGAAGAAAGCCGGAAGTCCACAGAGAAGACCAAGTCTCTTCTTTCCCCTCCTATTTCCCAATGTCCCTCCTACACTTCCTGCTGGTAAAGTCTGACTTGACAGAAGTTCAGGATGATGTCTGAAGAGTCCTAGCCCCTGAAGAACAAAATAGGGGAGAAACAGATGACACAGCAATGTTAGTTTTTGGTTTTTGTTTTTTTTTTTTTACTAAAAGCTTATTTACCTATAAAATATCACTTAGTAACATCAGTTCCAAAAACCTCACCTTACTTTTAATGTGATTTTATATCAATAAAGATGTTGGGGGCAGTTTGTACTTTTCATAGCACTCTCAGTACCCAGTCTCATCTGATTCCTACAAAGCAGAGTCTAAAATACTTCCCAGAAAATGGAGCAGAGATATTAGGTAAGTGACAAGATCCTATGGAAGAACAAGAATGTCATCCCTTATCCTTGGATCCATGCAGGAGGAGAGGAGTTGCTGAATTTTCCCCGCCCCCCCCCCTTCCACTACCAGACCTTTAAAAAACATTCTTCATGGATTTCCTCTCCTCTGAAGCTCCCGCCATCCGAGCCTTTGAGAAAAACAGAGCCTTGCTTACCTCTGATGGGAGCTAGAATGCCAGCAGCTTTCCAAAAGCTGTTGTTTTGTGCCAAAGAAAATTAAAGCAGGTGAACACGTGGACTAGGATTGAGCAAAGTGACTGTAGATTGTATTAGAGAAACAGCGAGAAGGACACCAAGGGGAAGGAGCCGCAAGAAGGGGCTACTGCCAAGGGTCTTGTCTAGGGGCCTTTTGTTGGATGGATGGTAGAATGGGATAGGGACTGGGATGATTTTTACTGAGCGTGGTTATTTTTTCAAGTACAGTTTTAGTCAAACTGACAAGGAGAGCATAGACACTTTGCTTGAGCTTCCTAATCTCATGGGAAGTAGTCTTATGTTATATTCTCTCTCTCTCTCTCTCTCTCTCTCTCTCTCTCTCTCTCTCTCTCTCTCTCTCTCTCTCTCTCTCTCTCTCTCTTTTCCTGGGAGGAATTAACTCTTGTCTCAGCACCACAAAATATACTTCCAAGTCTTCATCATTCCCACAGTCATTAAAAGCTGCTCAGGATTATCCGTTACCCTTCAAGTCTTGGAACAAAGTAGCTGATTGAATAGTCCACTCGTAAACACATCAATTCTCAACTACACAACTGTCTAACCTAGACCTCTACAACAAACAGCTTCTCATAATAATGCTGCTTTAGGACTACACTCAGAACTGTGTCCTCACACAGAATTGAATCAACAAACATCTGACACTGAACTCCAAAACTCAACTCCCTCTAAATTCTCTAATTGTTTTGCTCATCTTACAGACTCCATCTCAGGAAACCTGTCTCTCTTTTTAGTTGTGTCCCTGTAACTTTTTTAGAACAGGGATAACGCATGTACAAAGAAATAAGTGACAGCATATCTGCCAGTTCTCCAACCCCAGGCTCTGAAATTTTTCCTCAGGGGTCTCCTCTATTCTCTGAGCACAGCACAGCAATTCCTCCTTGCTGACTTCTTACCTCTCAGGCTTTTTATCTTTCTTTCTATCTAACAGACCTCCTGCTGTCTGGTCGTCCTATTCCTTGAATGTTGATATTACAAAAGGCTCTATAATTAACTTTTTCCCTCTACAGTGTAATCTTCTTCTCAAATCTATTTTAGCTCTGTGACTTATGAATTACTCGTCAGCAGTTATCAACTTTGGTTGTATGTTAGAATCACCTAGAAGGCTTCACAAAATATACAACCTTCATCCCCCCAAAACACACACACACACACACACACACACACACACACACACACACCTAATTAAATCACAGTCTATGATCCTCTCAATTAAATCAGAACCTCTGGATCCAGGCCTCTAGTCTGAAAGGTCTTTGGGTTCAACTAATGTGCAAATAGATCAAGAACTACTACTCAAAGTGAATGGATTATAAATCTATGCTTTGAGTTCTGGCTTTTCTTCTGACCACATCGCCAAATTTGTTGGACATTTCTCTTCTATTCCACTAGTATTTTCACTTGAAACATCAAAAATTAAACTTACAGTCCATGCAAATTACATTTTCTATGCAAAGGTATTGTTATTTCTCTGTAATTTTATTAATAGAATGATCTTTCTTAGACCCTAGAATGAAGACATCAGAATAATCTGATTCCCCTCTCATCATTACTACCCACTTCTGTGTTAGTTCTTCTCAGTTGCTGTGATAAAATACCATGACAAGAAGCATCTTATAGATGAAAGAATGTATTTGCCTTACAGTTCCAGAGTTCTGTAATGGTAAGGGAGCGTAGCAACAGCCAGCCAGATCAGGAAGTTGAAAGATCACAACTCCATCCACACAAAGGAAACAAAAAAAGAAATGAGGGTAGGCCATGAACTGTCAAAGCTTTCGCCCAGTGGTATACTTCCCCCAGCAAGGCTGGAGCTCCCAAGGCAGTTAGCACAACTAGCTGGGGATCAAGTCTTTAAACACTCGAACCTTGGGGGACATTTCTCATTCAAACCATGACAACATCCAAACAACTGTCCTGAGTGAGGCTTCACATCTGCTTCTCACTACTACCAAGTTTGAGTGATCCAGCACCATTTCTCAATGGTTCTATTAGAATAGATTAGATTAGCTCTATTCCAATTTGGTCTCTAGCCCTTCACACTTAAAACATCCTAAAGTGTATTCACAGGCCATACAACAGTCTAACAGGAAGCCATTGAAGAGAGTCCTTAAAATTGTGATAGGGGTACCGAAGGGCTCTTCACAGTGTGACTTTTGAAGGGGGATGGGAGAAGGGGACTCAGTTATCTTTAAGGGAATGACCACTGGGAGATCAACTGTTCTCCAATGAATAAATGGGCAGCACAGATTGACTTGGTGTATTTGGGGGCAGGCAGGAGCAAGTATGAGAAAGTGGACATGGGAGGAATGGGAAACGGGTATGATCGAGGTCCATTGAGTAGAATTCCCAAATAAATAATTAAAATATGATATCGGGGAAAAAAGATGTGCAGCACCATGCCCAAAAAGAATAAAATAAAACTTTCTTTAAAGTGAAAATAATTGGCCATAATAATAGTATTTAACCAATGAGGCATGTTGCTTCTAAGACTTGAATGGTAGCACCTTGCTTCGTGCAGGTGTCCTTAAGAAATGGTAGATATTTCCAGTAGATACTATGCCTGGCTAGGAAGCTGAATACTGCTTCCTGTGGCATTGTTCCCATGGTTGGTGTGGTTTGGCACTGTGGTGATGCAATCTGCAATAGCAGCGGCAAGATAACTTGCCTGCTTTCTACCCACAGCAAGAGCAACTGGCAAGTGTCATGCTTTCTTTTCCAACCCACCTCACCTTGAATTTGGCAAAGGCATAGTCACTTGATAGTAGCTCTAAAAATCAGTCCTGGTTGGTGGGGTGAGGGGGCAGTAGAGAGGAGATGCCCCAGCAGTTAAGAGCAGTTGCTGCTCTTGCAGAGGACCTCGTACAGTCCTCGGCACCCTGTAATTCTAGTTTTAAGGGGTCCGAGTAGAGGGATTTTATTTAATCCAGCAAGGTGGCGACTCTGGCTGGAATACAGACACACCCTTAGCATACATTTTTAATCCCAAACAATGAAGGTAAAGTTAGTCTGTAGAATGAATCACCCATGTTTGAAAGTGACGTCTAATTGAGAGGCAAACAAAGTGATGAATCAGAGAAGGATTTGACAGAATCCAGTCAGGATAGGATGTGCTCAACTCTCACCAGAATGTACAGGAAAAAGGAGACTTAACAGGGAGCAGGAGGAAAGAGAGTAGGGTACAGCAGAGAGTTTTACCAGGACAGTTTCACAGACAGAGGTTGAAGAAAGAACTAGCTAGACATGGGTGGAGATACAATGAGCCAAAGAGTGAGAAGAAGCAAGAAAATTAGAACAGAATGCTAGAGCTAGTTTTAAGCCAAGCAGAACAACTCAGTTAGAACCTAAGAGAAGCCAGTTTGAATCAGTCAGCTTGGAGAGGAGCCAGAACAGCTGAGTTTAACCAGCCAACCGGAATTGAGAATTAGAAAGTGTGAGCTTGTTCAACAGTAAGTCTAAGAGGCTGAAAACATTCTAGGCCTAGATTAGATTGTACAAAGGCTAGAAGCTTCCAGGGCTAGGCCTAGGTTAGAGAGGGAGGCAGAAAGCCTCCAAGACAATTAACTCAGATGAATAAAAGCTATATTTATAGATCTGACATTCTTTTCTGACCCCTGTGGGCTCCTGCACACATATAATGGACATGCATGCACTCAGGCACACATACATACATACATACATACATACATACATACCAAAATAGATATTTTTTAATTTTTGTTTACATTAATGTTTTCCCTGTGTGTGCCTCTGTGAGGGTGTCAGATCCTCTGAAACTGGACTTACACACAGTTCTGAGCTGTCATGTGTGTGCTGGGAACTGAACCCGGTCCTCTGGAAGAACAACCATTGAGCTACCTCTCCACCCCCAAAATAGATATTTTTTAAAAGAATTAATCCTAGACATTTGAGCTGAAATCTGTAAGTCTCAACACTCCATAATGAATATCTACTTATACACTGAGTTTTATCCTCTACAATAGAACACCAAGTAAAATTCTATTGTTACTATATCTACTGTGGAAATTTTATATCTGGATAGTGATAACTGGGAAGTAGACGGAACCCTGAATCCTTGATTGTATGCATAAGGTTAGTGTGTAACTCAAATGCTGATTTCTTCCCTGCCCCACCCCCATATCTGGTTGTAATCCTTGTTCTGAGAATCTCCTGTCTCAATGTTGTGTAAGTACTGCTCCCCAGTTGTCCCCTGATATGCCAATAATGCACTTACAACCAATCACTGAGCAGGGAAAACAATATGGCTGGACTTCCTGCCAGCCTGAGAAGGAGGAGTTAGAGGAGGAAGCAGGGGTTCGGCTATGGACAGAGGTCCAGGAGAGAGGAAGACGACTCAGCTGACGCAGAGAATGCTAGAAAGTGAAGTATCTCAGGGATTTTGGCCGAGTAAGCCAGATTATCTTAGCGGGTTAAGAGTAGAATAATAACTGCTCAGTTACTGTGTTGTGAAGTTTATTAAAATAATGTAAAAGAATCTCAATTACTTGGTTGACAGCAGGGTTAACATAGAAACTGAACAACAAAAAAACATTTTTATAAAAATAACTATAACATTTGATTTAAGTTAACAGTAGTAGGAAAACAACAACCAAAGTGAATATTTTGGGTGTTGAAATTTGGTGTTATAATTTAAGTAAATGTATTTGTTATTGTATGTATATCTGTGTTTTGTCTGTGTATAAGTCTATGTACCACATGCATGCTTAGTTCCAGAAAAGGAGATGGACAAATTCCCCTAGAACTGCAGCTGTAAGTGACTGTGAACCACCATGCAAGTGCTGGGAACTGAACCCAAGTCCTCTGCAAGAGCAGCAAGTGCTGTTAACCACTGAGCCATCTCCCAGCTCCCTGGTATCCTGTTTTAAAAGGTGCATGAAATCCTTGAGACTTAACTTAATAAACAGCAGGCAGCAGCTTCGCTACACAAACTTTGCTATAAGTATACATCAGGACTTTTCCTTACAAACACTTTCAAGACCCCAGATTGCCAACTGCTGGGTCAGAATTCGACAAGGACAGGTCAGAAGGCTCAGAGCTCAAGTCTTTTTTCTGCTGAGACACGATGCTGTTCCGTGTGAATTAGCTGTTCTTTTTCCTCTCTTCACCTCTGCAGATGGTGAAGTTTTCTGTGGCATGACCTCAACCTTTGACCCTATTTCAAGGAGCAAGTGATACACAGTGGAAAAAACCTGTGCACCTCTCTCCACAGATTTGACCTCTATCATCCTGTGATTATTTACGTGAAAGAACAATAGCCATAAAATAGACTCAGGAAACTTTTTTATGGCAGATTGTCTGGTGGCAGAAAATATTTATTGAGTGCCAGAGGTATAAAGCATTCTGCGTTTTTCAGATACACATCAAAAAAAAAAAAAAAAAGGAAAAAGAAGACCTGGTTGTGCTCTTAACTCACTGGCATGGGGCACTCCACTTATAAGTGCTTCTGCTCGATTGCAGTGCCACTGGGATCAAACTAAACAGCAAAAAAGCAGACACAGACCTTAATCTGAGATAGCTTTCTGCACCTATAACACAAAACCCATCTAAAGTCCTGGTCCACACAATAAGAAAACAACACACACACACACACACACACACACACACACACACACACACACATACACACACACCAGAAACAGAAATTTTTAGAATTTAGTGTGCAGAAAAATTAAGAATAAAGTAAACCTTCCCTACAAATTTTCTGACAAAAACAGATACTATGCTATACTTTGGATCTTAGCCAAAGGGCCAGAAAGTAATCCCATGAAATACATCTGTAGCTCACATCTCAAATCAACAAAGGTAACTCCTGTAGACAACCTTGTCAAAATGTATCTAAGTTGCTTGTGGGTAGTGGGGGGGGGGGCGGTAGAGGGAAAGCCTCTAGGAGAAGTTGGAGTTGGGGAAATAGAGCTAACCAAAACTGTGTATGTATGAAATGCTCAAACAATAGGCAAATAAAATTTGTTTTTTAAATGTCTAATGGTACACTTAAGATTTGGATTTCACCAGATATAAATGTTAACTCAAAGAAAAACCACAGCAGTGACTGAAGAGATGGCTCGGTAGTTAAGAGCGTTCGCTGGTCTTTCAGAGGACAGGGGTTTAGTTCCCAGCACATGTACCAGGTGGCTCCTAAGCACCTATAACTGTAGTCCTGTCCTAGGAGATCTGATATCCTCTGGGTTCTGAGGTACCTGCAGGAATATGGCACACATAAACTCACTAAGGTACACATACATACAAATAAAGATAAACACATGTTTTTTTAACTAAAGACAGACACTAAATGCCAGTGAATTGTGCACACTGAAGTCATCTGGTAATGAGGTATTTGACAGCTGCAACCTCCTTTGAAATGCATCAAAACATAAGTTACACGAGTGAGACAAGAATGCAGTGCTAATAAGACTAAAACCTAGGTGATAGATTCCATTTTCTTTCTTTATATTGAAATGTTTCTAAATAAAAGATGGGTCAAAAGGAAGGTCCCCAGGAGCAGACAGTCACAATTTACAAATTGGCAGAAATCTTAAGACCACATTTAGTCATGCAGTCAAAGGACCATGAAGGCATAGATAGATGACATATATCTAGATATAGATATATACAAATAAAGGAGATGCAGCCAGTTATCAAATGAATTGGAACTCATTTTTCAGGAGCACAGAAATAGATGGAAGTGTACAGAACATTAATAAACAGTAATATTTTAGTTTAGAAAAACACTACAGCCACTAGCTGCAACCAACACTTCAGTTGGGCAGGCGTGCGGCAGAGTCTTTTTAAAAGTATTTTAACTGCATGGTAAACAGCAGTTTTGCTTTGTGTCTCAAGATAATAAACTGAGACCACTGCCATCCAGAGAGCAAGGACTATGCTAAGTACTGGGCCCTCTGCCACAGAGCACTCTGGCTTTATGGGAGAACCAGGGAGAGAAAGACAGACAGGAAAGGACTGTGGCTGCGAAAAGACAAGGAAGAGAAACGCGGGGTGATGGAGAGGTGAAGAGAGAAAAAGTGGAATCTAAGTTCCTTGGCAGAGCAGAGGGAAAGAGAAGACAACCAGCGAAAGACTGAAAAAGAAGAACGTAGTAAAACTCAGTGGTGGCAGGTGACTTAGGACCCTGAGACCGAGGGGCTGCGTGGTCCATTAGAGGCTGTTTCTCACTGCTGTGAAATCTCTACCGCTATCCTTTTCCCAAATCTGCACAGAAGGCATTTACACTCATGAATGTTTTATGTGAAAAGGCTTTTAGTGGACATCAAGCAGGGAGCTCAGTGTGGTTTCTGGGTCAGAGCAGTGCAGAAATCTTGAGAAGGGCTTCAGCGTTCCCCACAGGACTTGGAATGGGGGTGTCCATACCAGCCTTATGTAGCTCTCTTGGGGTCCAGGAAGAACGAGAAGCGGGGGAGGAGGGATCAGACATCAGCTTATTCTAGGAAAGGCTGATTTCCGGAGAGGAGAATTTCAAAAGCACTTTCTCTTATCCATCTTTAACCCAGAGGACCCTCTTACCAGGCTTGGAAATCCAGAAAAGGTGGGCCCAGCTTTTTCCACAGAGTCACATTGCCACCTGCTGGTGTTTGTAAAAAGTACCGCTGGTAACAACCTTAAATTTTGCAATCTTTAGAAGACTGGTTTCCTTCCCTAATACATTTTGCCATCTACTAGCAATCTTTTTTCTTTAAATACATTTTAATAAAAATATAATTACATCACTTCTGCCGTTCTTATCGTCCCTCTGACACCTCCCACGCCTCACTCCCTTTCAAATTGGTGGCTTTTTCTTTTTCTTATTATTGTTACACATATATTATATAGTTCTATCTCAAACATAATAACTGCAACCTACTGGATCGAGGGGTTTTGGGGTTTTTGTTTTTTGTTTTTTGTTTTTTGTTTTTTTTTTTGGCTTTTTGAGACAGAGTTTCTCTGTGTAGCCCTGGCTATGTTGGACTCGCTTTTGTAGACTACGATGGCCTCGAACTCATAGCAATCCACCTGCCTCTAGTCTCTAGTACTGGGATTAAAGGCATGTGCCACCATGCCCACTTCTGCTGGATCGTTTTGTTGTTGGTTGTTGTTGTTGTTGTTGTTGTTGTTGTTGTTGTTGTTGTTTATGTGTGTGTGATTTCAGGACTGAGCACTTCACACTGAATAACCAATCAAAGGGCTCTAATCCCCCCTCTCTCAGCAGTCATTGGTTGACTATAGGTCTTTGCCTAGGGGCTGGACTCTGAGAGACCTCCACACTTCACGTTAGGAGGTCTAATGGTACTGTCATTGTTCAGGTTGCGTTTAGGAGGCCCTTTCTGGAAGACACATTCTCACAGCAGAGTTCCTGGTCCTTTGGCTCTTACAATCTTTCTCCTCCCCAGCCCCAACTTTCTCGGTGTTCTCTTAGTTTCAAGATCTGTGATGCAGATGTATCAGTTGAAACTCAGATGTTCATAATCCACTAGGTGTGTGTGTGTGTGTGTGTGTGTGTGTGTGTGTGTGTGTGTGTGTTGGTCTCCATTTATTGTAAAGAGAAACATCTTCGATGAGGGGTGAGAACTACTCTTACCTGTAGGTGTAAGAATAAGTTTTAGGATGTGGTTAGAAATTATGCTGGCCTGGTAAAGCGACAACAGTGTAATATCCATGACTTCACTATCCCAGGATAAGTGAGCTAGGATTCTACTACAAGGAAAGATTTCTCTCCCAGAGAGTACTATGCAAGCTGACAAGGTAGAGAGATACCAACGAATTACAAGGACCAGCACGGCAAGATAGCCCTAAAGGTGCAAGACTGGCACACATATGTTGGTTGTAACCAACAACTGTCTATTTGGACTTAAGGCCCACTACAGCAATCTTTTTTCCCAAAGATTTGTTTTGTTTTGTTTTGTTTATTTGAGACAGGGTCCCTCTACATAGACCTGGCTATCCTTGAACTGACTATGTAGAACAGGCTGGCTTCAAACTCATAGAAATATGACTGCCTCTGCCTCCAAGGCACATGCACCACCATGCCTGGCTACTAAAGCATTATTAATAACAACACATCTTCTTTTTGTATTCAGGAACCATTTAAATAAGAAAACTTCTTTCACAAGTGGACTCTCATCCTTGGACAAGACAGCCCCCATGGGCCACTGTAGACTTTACTCCATCCTATGTTTAAGACTCCTTCTAGTTCATGCAATATACTACTGTATTTATTTACTACAACGCCTGCCTCCCATAACTAGGTCATAAAGTCCTTAATATTCTAAGATTGTATTTCTTCGATACATATATCCCTGGCATCTCCATAAAACATGCATACGGTAGCTGACTAATAAGTATCTAAATTAATTTTTTAAATGAGTAACAGTGAATCAAAGACTTTAAATCAGTTAGACAAACTTTTATTAATAAAAAATGTTAGATTAGCTTTTTATTGAATTTTTCATATAATATATTTTTATCACAGTTTCCCCTTCCCCGGCTCCTCCCAGATCCTTCTGGTCTCCCCACCCACCCGACTCCACACCTTTTTTCTTTCTCTTCCTCTTTTGAAAATAAAAAGCAAGAAAACAAAACAAAAGGATAATAAAAACCCCCTTATGTATTCAGTGGCTTTTTGCCCAATACTGCATTTTACAAAATTCCTATACATGAACTCAGAATAAAGAACAAACACAGACTCACATTGGCTGACCTTTGCCTATTAGCATACAGCTGTGTAGTGTGTGTTAGTCCGTGTGTAGATGTGTGTGCATGCTTACCAAGGCCAGAACACAACCTTGGGTGTCATTCCTTAGGTTTGTCTTCTCAGTGGCCTACACTTGCTAAGTAAGCAAGATTAGCTGGCCAAGGAATCCTAGGAATCTATCTGCCTGTCTCTCCCTGTTTTTCCATGAGATACACAGGAAATGCCCCCATGCCGGCTTTTTTTCTATGTGGGCTCTGGTGGTAGAAATTGGGTCCTAGTGCTTGCAAGACAAACACTTTTCCAACTGGGTCATTTCCCAGCCACTACTAGCACCTAGCTTATAAAAGTCTCAATTATCACAAGATAATTTAAAACAAAATACTGATAGTCTGCTCTCAGCTTTCAGAGGAAACAGATTAAGTAAAATTAATTTATTTGATAATCAATCAATATCAATATAATTAAGATTCAAAAATGTTAGCGGTGTATTATTTGAATTACTTATATTATTTCCAGGATCACAAATAAAGTTGAAGCTGTGATCTACTGAAGTTCCCATACTGATCCTGGCATTAGGGCCCCCAGGCTTCTTTTAAATTTGGTTTTTCAGCATGGGAAAGACATGTGGTCAAACAAGCCTGCCTGACTTAAACAATTAGAGCTCACATGGTCTCTTCCTCAGAGCCTCCGAAAAGCAATTCCAGAGAGCAGGCCTGGCAGGCCCAGAGGTCAAGTAACAGCAAAGATGGTGGGCAAGACATGTAAGAGGCAGGAAGCCAAACCTTGTGAGGCAATGTGTTAAGCAAAGTAGTGGTCACAGGGCTCTGGACAAGGCATGGACAAGCTGAACCACTAGCTCAACTGAACAAAATCTGAGGTGTGCACCCTCATGGTCTTCCTGTCTGCCTCAGAGCTTGCTTCTCTTCCCATTTTCCTGAGGTGAATCTCACTCATTCCCAGTTAAGTTCTGAGGCCTAAATTCATAAATTATCTTCTGTAGCCTTCTTCCTTTCCCCTCCATTATTCTGAATATATATATGTGTGTGTATATATATACATATGTGTATATATATTCATATGTTCTGGCACACCAATTTTCTTCTGTCTTAGGATGTAAAATGACTCAGTGAGTCATCAGTCTAAGGGATATATCATAATTTCTTCTTTTTACCACCTTCATTTAAACACACACACACACACACACACACACATCCATACGCTCTAACATACACACAGTCACACACATATGCATTTACCTGGTGCCACAATTCTTTTCTCCCGTTTTGGCATAATTCCATGAAATCTTCACTTTTCCTGTCACTTTCCCCAAGTTAATAACTTCAATTTGCCACATTCAGCTATTCCTGCTGAGTTCCTAGAGCTCGGGGAACAGTGGCTGCCTTGATATTCAGACACAGCAGGTCCGAAGCTTCACGTTCCGCTTGAATTAGAGTTCTCCTCCGTCCCGTCCCTGGAGCCACTTCTGCCCCCGACATCTGTAATAGACGAGAGATATACAAAGCAGCTTAGCATCCATCTCATTCTCTCTTGGCATGTTCTTCCCTAGAGAGTTGGCTCATTATTTTTACTCTTCCTTCTGGGACTGATGTGGCAAAGGCTGAGTAGAGACCAGTGGTGTGACAGGTACTTCCTTAGAGCTTGGGATTCTGCAGCGAATGAGACGGACAACACCCCCATTATCAAAAGATACCATTCTGCTGTGTATACCTGTTAGAGGAGGAAGGGTGAGAAATTACAGACTAAACAAATCAAAAGGAAAATGAGCAAAGTTACCCAAGTAAGCTCTACAACTCATATTTGTCAGTAGAAAATAATAGGAAGTGACCTTCCCCCATGGCTAGCATCTATCAGCCCCAGAGCACCTAGCTGGGCTGCTTGTCAATTGAGGTTTCTGTGTGGAGTAAACACCAGGACTCTAGGAAGCCCATAGCCTGCACTGGCCCCACCTCACAGCCATATTGCATAGGGCTCTCAAAAGCTAGGGGCCTTGAAAGCTAGAAATCATAACTGGGCTCTGTCAAAACTGGCAGGACACAATCTAGCAATCTAAGTGCTGCAGGGAGAACAGCATCCAGCAAAAGACATCACCATGGCAACCAGAGGAGCCTTGGGACAATATGCAAATTTGAGAATCTTGCCCTCTTCCAGCCATAAAGTCATAGAAACGGCTTTATGCCATGATCCCAGACACCATCTGAGGGACAGAGCAGACACCAGGCATTCAGGAGAGGAAATGTGTACACTATCTTATGAGGCTAAATTTCAAAGCTGATCAAATCAATTTCCTTGTATGCTTATGCTGGTTTTTTCCCCTTGTTTTCAATGCTTCAGCAGTTTGAAAATTGTAACGAGTGGCTTAGAGCTGCAGCAGCAAGTTTCCCCATGCGTAAGAGTTGTAAGGCAAGTTGGCTTATGGTATGTTTTTGTCTCTAAACCTGACCCATTTCTTGAGTTTCTTATCAACATTTCTAATAATCTTTTGACTTAACATGCATCTCTCCAACCTACAGGGTCTGTCCTGTAAATTCTCTGCCTCAATTAAAATGATCTCAGCCTCACATGGTGGTATTCACCTAAAATCTCAACATTTCAGGAGGTTGAGACAACTTCAAGGCTACCCAGGGCAACATATTGATACCCTATGTCTTAAGATTTCCAGTGTTTTAAAGAGACACCATGACCAAGGCAACTCTAATATAACAGAAAATATTTTAATTGGGGCTGGCTTATAATTTCAGAGGTTTAATCTATTATCATCATGGTGGGAAGCATAGCAGCATGCAGGCAGCCATAGTGCTGAGAATGCTATGTCTTGATCCAAAGGCAGCCAGAAGGAGATAGGACCTGCACACTGGACGGAGCTTGAGCACAGGAGACCTCAAAGCCTTCTGCACAGTCTCACACTTCCTCCAACAAGACCACACCTACTCCAAGGCCTCACCTTCCTAATAGTGCCACTCCCCATGGGCCAAGCACTCAAACACAGAAATCTATGGGGCCAAACCTATTCAAACCATCACACCCCATATCAAAAAAAAGAAGAAGAAGAAGAAAGATAACAAAATAAAACGCATATATGGTCCATTTTGTCGGGTTAGACACTTTAGAGTCTCCAATCTGTCACAAACCTGACCAGACATTACAACCAGATGTTATTTACATCCATTCTCATTAACACTCTGATAACTCAGAGACCTAATTCTGCTCTAGCTACAAGCTTCTTTAAAAAATAAAAATAAAAAAATTAAAAAGATTTATTTAAAATGTATGTTCTGCCTGCATGTATGCCTAGAAGCCAGAAGAGGGCACCAGATCTTATTATAGATGATTATGAGCCACCATATGGTTGTTCGGAATTGAACTCAGGACCTTGGGAAGAGCAACCAGTGCTCTTAACCTTTGAGCCATCTCTCCAGCCCAACGACAGGCTTCTTAACATGAGGGTGGCCCATGGAGGCAAATTCAAAGTAAGAGGATCATTTTATCTATCACAGGTTCACGTTCACCAGAGAACATCCATCCTCCAGGGTAAGGCACCAAGCCTTTACTTCGAATGCTAATCAATTAGCATCTTCCACATCTGTCACTGGCCACTTTAGTGTCAACTGAATGAACAATGCAGTCATGACAACAGGGATAAAGTCTATGCAAGGACCTCAACATAACAAGCCCCTCTCAGGAAAGGTGGACTAGCTCTTAGCATGGCAGATTAGCCATCCTACTAGTAACAGAATCTAAAACTCACCACCCAACATGAAACATTCCTTCCACGGGATCATACAGTTAGTGGGAAATGTATTTCGCTGAACACTTTTGGGCACTGGTTCATCTTGATAAAACTCAGTACACATTACAACATGAATTTGCCTTTCCAGCTTATAGAGCCTTAATCAACACTACTTTGGAGGAAACTTACTAGTTCACTGTAACCACCTCTCATATAACCTTGCCTCAGACCCAGACATTCTACTGATAGGAAGGGGAATGTGAATACCTGAACAGAGGCCCCACTGGACCAACCATGCGCTGCCATTCAGAAGATGTCAGCATGGCAGAGCAATGAAAGGGCATTCGGACAGCATGCCAAGGCACCTCCCAAGAGATACAATATGAGAACCCAAAGCAATAGCCGTAATATTGTGACTACTTCTGCAACAGAGAAAATACATGCATCCAGTAAATGAAAAGGAGTGGTCCCAGTAGCCAGCATCCTCAGAAATCCCCATCATTTCTATGTTTTTCCCCATGAATGAATCCTGATCAATCCCTACCAAAGAAAACAGCCCATTAAATGTTACCACTGTTACTAGATCATATCAAGAAACAGAGCCAAGAAACTGGACAAGTGACTCAGCCACAATCTAGTCCGGATAGCTGGCTTGATCATTAGAAAGAGGTCAGGCTATGTCACATAAAGAGTGCAGAAAAAACAACTTTATCACCCGGATGATTAACATAGTATTTGTCACATGAAGATATGTACAAAGGATATTCCTTCATACCCTCTTGCCTGATTTTTAAACTATGAGTAAGTCCTGGTGATTTTGCCAACCAGTGAACAAAATCAACAGAGTCTTTGGAGAGTTAACAAGGGACTCAGTGATCCAACATGTGAATCACCTGGACCAGTAAAACAGAAAGAAAGATAAATCTACAATCAGTAAACACAAATACCAAGTACTACTCATGGCCCCAAGAAGACTACCTGTAGCAGAAGAGGTTGGAGTGAGTCCTTCTTTACCTCCACTTGTGCTTCTAGAACACTAGTGGAATGATAAGGCTTGAATATCGTTTGAGTACACCTCGGTGCTCCCTGTGTTAAAATCTAATCTCCATTATAAGATAAGAGATGGCCACACAGTGAGTACTTACACATCAACATGAGGACCTGAGATCAATCCCTAGACCCCAGATAAATAAAAAGGCCAGGCATGGTAAAGTGTGGTTGTAATCCCAGATCAGGGTAGGCAGAGGCAGGTAGAATGCACTGGCCACCTCAACTAAACAACAAGCTCCAAGCCAAGGAGAAGTCCTGTCTCAAAATAACAAACATCTGGGTAACAACCAGGACTAGAGTCCCTGTCCTCTATATGTATGCACACACACACACACACACATACACTCAAATGTTTATTTGAACACACATGCGCATGCATACACATACATAATACATACATACATGCATGCATACATACATACAAACACAAATGCATACATATGCACACACACAATTTGTATAGATTTGGAAAGTTAATCTGACTCTACTGTCTCAAAAGTCTTAGAAAAGTAATTAGAATTAGATAAGTCAGAATGGATAACTGGTGACTTCGCAGGAAGAGGGTGAGAGACTAAACAGATACACAGGTGCACCCTGCCCCCACGCTGCATGATCTCTGTGGTACCCCAGGGTTCTGTCAACAAGTTGTAATCCTCTTGACCTTGAGCTTCTAAAACCATGAATCAAAATGAACCTCTTTTCCTTATAAATTACCAAACCATCAGTATTTCATTGTAACTATGGGAAACAGAGGCAGATCAAGCAAAATTTTGGAGGAATCTGCTCCCAGATGGAAATATTATGTGAAACAGGTAGCAAGAATTGCTGTACTGTCTAGGAGACTCTGAGTTGGTGACAAAAAATAGTATGTGTGAAAGCTGACAATATGCACTTCCATTAAAAGGAGCTTCTATAGGCAAGGTGAAGTCCCCTCTGGAGGGGATGTTCACATCAGGTGGCCATTCGATAAGCAATAGCAGAGCCTAGGCCCCGCCTCCATGCATAACAAATACAAATGCTCATCCACAGCTTCCCATGCAGGTGGCCTGTGTCACTCAGCTTGCCCCTTTGCCAGCCCTGCCTTGCTCTGGGTGTTTTCCTCTGAAAAGCAAGCTCCAGTAAATGTCCTGAGTGCATGCACTTGCTGCCCTTTGGGATGCCCCATTCATCCATGAGCATCTTCTTGCTTTCAGTCACATGAAACAATGAGAGTCATCTTCTACTATTCTTGCCCTGGAACAGGCCATTTCTAAAGTAGTACTCTTTAGTTAAGAGAAAAAAACTGGAAGAGAGAAATCGTTGTATGTAGGTGAGTCTCTCAATTTTTTTTCTTGGAAGTTCAAATTGAAGGGTGAAGAAAATATTACTTCAGAATTTACCATAAACATCTGCTAATGGCTTGTCACTAACCAAGGATTGAAAACAGTGTACACTGTCCAGTTCATTGTTTACAACTATTTCCTCTTTTTCATCTTCATATATCCTACACTAACCACTCAACTCTACTCAATGGTTAGCATATTTTCCCAAAACTTCTGCAATTCTGAATCACATATATAAATAACACTGTCTCTGAGACATGACTGGTGATTAACTTAGTTAGAGGATTCGATGGTACAGTTTCCCAGCTCATTGGTACCATTGTACCATCCCTATTACACCATCACACCAGTCTCCAGAGACGCGTACAGGAAGTTCAATAATAGCCTAATTCTTTTGCCTTTTGCCATTGTCATCAACTGTGAGAAGGAGGCATCTGGTGGTAAGGCACCAGTCACTTGGGACACATCTTCAAAACTTCGTCTTGTCCCTAGCCCCTATCCTCTCTGGCTCTCTCTGCCTCTTATTTGCCATGAGGTGAGCCATTTTACTCACATGTCATGCCGGCCATGATGTTCTGCTTCACCCTGCATGAGCCCAAAAGCATAGGCGCCAACTTACTGAGACCTGAAACCCCAACCCAAATAAATTCTTCATCACTTAAATTGTTCTCTCTGACATTTTGTCACCAAGACAAAAGTTGCTAGCTGAAAGTAACTTACTGTTATTAAATGGAGCCCCCCCCTAAATGGTGTGGTCAATATCCTAGGAGTTTGACAGTTTCAGATGAATATACCTATTAAATGCTTTTTCTCACTGAGTGAAGGAGTAAGGTACCATTCATGCTACAGATCTCTGTTTCTTTTAATGGGAGCTTTCTGGTTTTTTGTTTGTTTCTTTGGTTGGTTGGTTGAGTTTTAGGGTTTTGTTTTGTTTTTGTTTGTTTTGTTTTGGGGGGGTTTGGGTTAGGTTGGGTTGGGTTGGGTTTTTTGAGACAAGGTTTCTCTGTGTAGCCTTGGCTGTCCTGGACTCACTTTGTACACCAGGCTGGCCTTGAACTCACAGAGATCCCCCTGAGGAATGAGGTTTTTCACTCTGCCTTCATTTAGGCAGTCACCGGTGCTGGGATTACAGGTGTGGGTCACTGCACCCAGCTGAGAGTTTTCTGTTTTCTTGTATGTGTGTGATGTATGTGCATATGCACAGAAGAAGTGCATATGTGTGTGCAGGATTGTGTGCACAACTGTGCATATGAATTTGGATTCAGTAGCTATCCCCCCTTTTTAAAATCTGTCACTGGGACCAGGGGCTTGCCAAGTAAGCTAAGCCGCTGGCCGCTAAGTGCCAGGGTCCTGCTCACCTTTATATGGCAAGCACTTCACTGAGTGACTGAGCTCTCTCCCAGCCCCCTTTCTCTTTGTTTAAACTCCTAGCACTAATATTGTATCTCTTGGATCTATCAAGTCTCCATCATTCCTCAGGATTTACTTACCTTTGTTTTAATTTACTTTGGGCTTATTTTTCAGCAGAGTGTCACAGAGGCATCATTTGAAAATCACAAGGCTTATTCACGAAAACATTAGTCTCCCATACACGGCAAACATCTTACTCCTGAATCTTTTTGCCCTCGATCTCTAAATAATATTTTTAAAAACAGTTTTATATTTTTGCTAACTTAGTTGTACTCATTATTTGCAAGTGGCATTACAGAAGCTGAGAATCCCATGGTCTTTAGCATGTAACCACCCGTCTCATCATACGTGTGCACACTCGGGTTCCCTTGTCATCTACTATCATCTTATCTTGTGATAAATCAAGATGCATTAACTTGATCGATTCCTGTTATTTATGGTGACTATGTAAATTATTAAATGTGTATGCTTATTACAGCTATTTTCTCTAGACTTGAAAATGATCTTTTCTTGTTTTCCAATGTGCTTAACATTAATTTATTCCCCAAATACTCCAAAACTTGTGTAAACCTATTCTCAGTGCTCTCAGAGGTATCCCGTCAGTTTCCTCTGTGTGGACTGGCTGACTTCCAAGCCTACGGCTTGTTTTCTTGGCTCTCTTTTGTGTTGTTTCCGTTTACCTAATTCTGTTTTCTGCTTCCTTGCTCCGTACCATTATTCTGATGATATGTAAGCTCTGGAAACTTTCACAGACTAGATATGGAAAATGAATCCTTAATTAAATAGCTATTGTAGTTTGTTTCTCTCTGTGTGATGTTCTTAACTCTGAGCTATTTCTTTTTTTTTTTTTTTTTTTTTAACTCTGAGCTATTTCTTCTTTCTGAATTCTCCCTACCATGAGTTCAGACACATTTCCAGACTGGCTTTCCCTAAGTTTATCTACAGTGACTGTTTTTTAGTCTATCTATAGACTCTTAGTTCAAAGACCAAAAGATGTGATTTTTATAAAGTCTTTCTCAAATAAATATTTATCTTATAATAAGTATTAATAGATATTTTAAAATAAACATTTAACTGGCCATAATCACTGACTATAATTCAATTTAATGAACAAACAATTGGTAAGTGACTTGAAAGATTTTAATGGCTTGAAAAACAATTCCCGGTCAAATGAAAAAATAAAAACTTCTCTAGCAAAAAATTTAAAAAGATGGTTTAATTTTTAAAATTATGGAACACAGTAATACCCAGAGTTTGATAAATATTGAATTCCTAAATGTTTTCATTGTGAAGTAAAGTTACTAATGCTGCATACATATTCTGTAAAGGCTCTTTTTTAAGAAGGAAGAAAATTAAAGGAAAATTTGAAGAGAACGCAAATAAAGATAACAGATCTAATTGTTAATGTGGGTGTGGGAGCAGTTGGAAGAACAAATAATTCTAAAGGTGTTCCTTGTGATCCTGTTTGAAAAGTTAAAAGAGGAGGACAAATACACCAGAAAGACTATGAACAAAGAGAATATGTAATTTAGTGAGAATAAAAATAAACCAAAGTGGTGGGGTGAGTGGCTGTGGGTGAGGAGAGCCCTGGGGTTCAGTGCGGTGTAGCCAGGCAGTGTGAGAGAGAAAGGCTGACCTTCAACCAGCTATGTAGCCAAGGATGCCCTTAAACCTCTGGTCTAGCTGCCTCCACATCCTGGGTTAGGACATTGCAGACTGCTGACACCATACCCAGTTTATCTAGGGTTGAAGCTCAAGCCCAAGGCTCGGCAAACACTCTACTAATGGAGGCCCAGCTGCTCAATCTCCTTTGGGGAATCCTCAGTCTGTTCTTACGGTGGAGCTCTCATTCCCAGACTGCCTGATATCCAGCCGGCCTCTGCCAAGGGTAATCCCATATGCAACTCCGGCATCATCCCTGCAGCAAAGCCCCTCACCCACTCCTTAGAAAGTGGATCCACTAGCAAGTAGAGCGGGTTGTCTCTGACAAGACTCTCTTGCCTGCTTTTGGATCACTTTCCCCTAACTGGGCCGCCTTGTCTGCCCTCAGCGGAAGAGGATGTGTTTAGTCCTGCTGCGACTTGATGTGCCAGGTGGGTTTGTTTGGGGGGAGGCTCCCCTTTTCTGAAGAGGATAGGGAGTAAAGGGAGAAAAAGGTGGGAGCTTGGGAGTGGGTGGAAAAGAGGGATGGGGCTGCGATCAGAATGTAAAATAAATAAATCTAATTTTAAAAAGAAAAAGAAAGTCTCTGTTGAGCACCCGAGGAGCCATGGGGCTGTTCTTGTTTTCTCTCTTTTGTGGAGCCTAAATTTGAATCCTAAAACTCATGTGTTTAACTGGAAGCACCTGTAGCAGCCAAAATAAAGTAGAAAGCAGCCATCTGGTGGGCTGCACTGAGTAGAGGAGATAAAAAAAAGGTGACAGGAAAAGAAGTAGGGGGTGGAGGTTAAGGCCGTGGTGGAGGTAGGGAGATGAGAGAGATGAGGGGCAGGGAAGGAGGTTAACACAAGTGAGGTGTGCAGAAAAAGCCATGTGGAAGGCTGCTAATCTGTAAGACGAGGGAGGGAGCCGGGGAGAGGAGATTGATTCTGGAGGAGAGGATCGCTGCTCCTAAGAGCCACAGATTATAGTACACAAAAATCCAAAACCCTTTCAATATGAAACAAAATCCTTAAAACTGCAGGGTATTCTGTCTAGATGCTTTTTATTAAGGATTAAAATTACAAAATCTGAAGAGTGAACTTGACACCAAGACGGACGTCTGGGTTCGTTGCTGGAATTCATGGTAGAAAGAAAGAACTGACTCCCATGAGTTTTCTCTTAACCTCCACACACACACCATGGTAATCACTTTCCAACACACCACACACACACATACACACACACACACATACACACACACACATACACACACACACACACACACACACACACACACACACACACACCATGGTAATCACTCCCCAACACACACACACAAAAAAATTTTTTTAAGGTTTTTAAATGAGAATAATATAAGACAGTGTAGCTTTCTTGTGACTCAGTTTATCCACTTCATTAGACAAAAGCCAACCTACAAATGTCCAAGTAAGTCTTGAACTCTCAAGACAGATCCTATCAGAATTTTTATGGACAATATTCATAAATTCTTAGATGACCTTTTCTTTAATAAATTAGGTCTGTACTAGTTTGGTTTTCTGTTGTTGTGATGAGCATCATCACCAAAAGAAACTTGAGAATAAGATTATTTCATCTTCCAATTTATACTCCATCATCAGGGGAAGCCAGGTCAGGAGGTCAAGACAGGAACCTAGAGGCAGGAATTAAAACAGAGGCCACAGATGCTGCTGCTCCTTGCTTGCTCTGAGGCTCCCATTCAGTAACCTTCTTTTCTTTTCTTCTTTAAATTAAAATGTAATTTCATCATTTCCCCTCTTCTCTTTCTTTCTTCCAACCTCTTTCCTACCCTATCTTGCTCCCTTTCAAATTCATGTCCTCTTTCCTCTTATTTTTACACAATATAAATGCCTATATATACACACATACCATACACACATACATATATATGTATGTATACACATACGTGTGTGTGTGTGTGTGTGTGTGTGTGTGTGTGTGTGTGTGTGTACTGCTCAGTCTATTTACTGTTGTTACTTTGTATATTATTTCAGGTCTAAACTATTGATATTGAATAACCTACTAGGGGGTTCATCCTTGGCGAAGACTATTTCTCCTGCTCTCAGCAGTCCTTGATTACCTGTAGTTTTTTGTCTAGGAGTGGCATCCTGTGAGGTGTCCCCTTCTGTGTTAGCATGTCTGTTGGTGTTATACTTGGTCATGTCTTCTCTAGGCAGCCATGTTGTTGAGGTATCATGAGTAAATCTTCCTTGTCATTTCTAAAAGACATGAACTTGCAGAAATTTTTCTGTTCTCTAGCTCTTAAAATCTTAAAATCTTTCTGTCCCACATTTACCAATGTTCTCTGGGCTTTAGATACTGGCATTATGTTGTAAATGTATCAAGTAGGTAGAGCTGGGCACCCAACAGTCAGTTGTTCTTAGCATTTTGACCAATTATGGTTTTCTGTATTTACTAGTCACTATGTAACAGGTTTTCTTTCTTTCTTCCTTCCTTTTAAACCATTCTTAATTTTATTCCTAGGGAGTTTTTGTAATTACAGACTAATTTATTATACTCATAAGCAGTATGGGACCAACACGGACTGGCCTTTTTGCAAGTAAAGGATCTGCTGCTGCTTTCAGATGTTTTTCTCCATGAGTCTAAACTTTTTCTTACGCTATAATCTTTATCATTGTCTTAAAGCCAGCTGGTGTTTCTTGTACATCAACTTTGGTATGATGATGCTTTCTAAAGATGTATTTATAATGGCCAATGTATTTATATTATACAATATAATAATATAATATAATAATGGCCAATGTATTTATATTATAATGGTCAACCCTTGTCCACTTATTTGCTTCCCCTCTTTTGGAAAATAAGTGCTTTAATTATAAACTGTATAGAGACCTTGTATAAGCCCCCCTTTTGATTATTACAAGAAGCTAAATTATAACAAATGAAATGTTGATCTTTATAATAAAACAATGGAAAATCAATGGAAAAAATCAAAGTATCATATTTTTACAACAAGAAATAATAATAATGGCTGATTTGTGTGATTAACACTGCTGTGTTTCAAAATCAGCAAATGCAGCTTTGAGGTTTGTGTGAAGAACTGAGAAGCGTGGTTGGCTAGTGTGGGGCTGAAGCACCTGGGCCTAGAAAGAGCAAGAACCACAGGCTTCCTTGGCACGGCCATGTTCCTGTTGATGGCTATGGGAGATGCCCTTTCTCCCTCTCCCAACTTAGCCATTAAGCTGTGTTGCTTTTCCTGGTGTGGACCCTGGTGTGATGCTGCCATGTGAGATTTGTGCAGCTAAACCAATGACAGCTTCAATACCGGGTCCCACTAAGTCTCACTTTGCTGTTTGATGGAAAACGGCAGTGTAAGCGGAAGCTAAAGTCTAATGTAAGTTCTCACCAGGTGCTCTTGAGTACATCGCAAGAGAAGTCTTGTTGTTTCCAAGTTTCCCTTATAAGGAAGGAGAAAAAGACAACCCTAAAGGTCATGCCATTCTCAGTCAGAGGGAGGGAAGACCCACAGCTTTACTTGAATTCTACATGCTCTCTTTCTTTCATTTTTAAGGAGAAAAAAGATAGGAGGTTTTTGCTAATGGCCAGTGGGATGTTGGGGTTCAGAGGTTTAGGGACCTTCTACCAATACCAGAGAGAGCCTGGCCAAAAGGATGCAATTGGGCATTCTATTGGCTTAGGCAAGTAGTGGTAGTAGGTTCCCCTCTGAGACCATGAGCTCCGTAACCCTGGGTAGCTTGGCTAGGCTTCCAGTGTCAGTCTGATCCCTTCTCCCCAATTGAGAAGGCCTTAGGTCCACCTAGAGAGCTGTTGGTCACTGCCAGGGTATTGCCACTTCAGCATCTTTTGGGATATCTCACCATGATGGTCATTGATAGGCATCTGCACATCAGTTCTTTATCTTATACACCCCAGACACACCTGGCGTCCACAGTAGTCTGCCAACTGAGTAGTGAGCCATTGAGAGAGAAAAAGAGTGGGGAGAGAGAGGGGGGAGGAATTGAACATTAAGAAAACACAGATATGTCCACAGGCTGACTTGATGGAGGCAGTTCTTCAACTGAGCCTCCTTCCCAGGTTTGACAAGTTGACAACGAAGATTTGCCACCACACATGCTATTCCCTAAACATCTATTTTGAAATTTTATTTTTATTATTTTAAGTGTATGTGTGTTTGCCAGTGTGTGTGTGTGTGTGTGTGTGTGTGTGTGTGTGTGTGTGTATACAAGTGCAGACAACCACAGAAGCCAGAGGTGTTGGAGCTCCCTGAAGCTCCAGGTACCTCAAGGTAGTTATGAGCCACCTGACCTGGGTTCTGGCAACCCAACTGGGGTCCTCTGAAAGAGCAATCCAAACCATCTCTCCAGCCCTGCCTGACATCTTCTCATAGCTGGATGAGGTCTTAACTAAAGGCTTACCGTCATCCTCTCAGCTTCCTAGTATGCCATATTTTCCTGACAAAACCATAGATTAGATCTTCCACAGGCTTTCTCTTAATTTTAGATTTGTCTGCCATCTGGAGAAGCTGGAAAATAGAAAGTTTTATTTTCAAGCCCACCAAGCCCTAGCTCCTTTATATTTAACAGTTCCTTCTTTAGCTCGTCCCTCTCTCCCTTAGCTCATCTCTCTCCTTGTAAGCAGCAAGGAGTCAAACCCCTTACACTCTCCCCATGCAAAGAACCTTATCAAAAATAGTCATAGCCACGCCCTGCTTTTCACCTCACCATAGCGGCGATGTCATGGTTGCTGAGCCTTCTGCTTTTGCATAGTTACTTATGTTCCCCCAGCTCACTTCTCCACTTCATTCCAGTCCTTTCCAGAAGCCTCCCCAAGGGCTCTCAAGTTCCCCCTCTCCCCAAAGCTGTCTCACTTCTGCCCACTCTCTTGTCCTGATCAGCCTAGCCTCAAGCTTAGGTTTCTAACAGACAGCATTCCAATTTCAGATAGTGACATCCATCTCCGTTTCTATGGCTACATGAAAATTTTCTCCCAAAATTTAATAGCTGTAGTAGTTACTTTTCTCATCCTTATGGTCAAAATACCTAAGAGAAACTTAGGAGGGCGGAGGTGGGACTGGAGAGATGGCTCAGCAGTTAGGGGCACTTGCTGTTCTTTCAGAACAACCAGGTTCCATTCCCAGCACCCACACAATGGCTCACAACCACCTGTAACCCCAGTTCCAGGAGATTCAATGGCCTCTTCTGGCTTCTATGTATACTAGGCATTCACATGGTACAGAGACAAACATGCAGGCCCTCAAAAAAATAAAAATAAACAAATCCATTTTAGAAGTTCAGATAAGGTTTATATGGGCTAATGGTTTGAGGAGATCCACAGTGGTGAGGGAAGCACAGCGGGGCAGCTGTGGTGCTGGGCAGTGGCTGGGCAGGAGCAGGTAGTAGAGGGTTATCCACATCACAGCAAGCAAGAAGCAGAGAAAGCAAGCTAGAACCAGCCCCAGCCAGAGCATAAAGTTCATCATGTCACCAAGAGCTCCCTTGGTGATCGGGGTGCAGCACTGCTCATGTCCTACTGTCACCTAGCCAGCCAGCATCAGATCACCCCACCACAGAAGCAGGGATAAGCTTCACCAGTCTCCACAGCTGAACCTCACAAGACATCCTGCCAGGAAGACTCGCAGGAAACAAAACAGAGTGGAAGAAAACATAAAGAAACACAACTGGCTGCCAGGCCCTCCCTCAGCCTTCCAACTGCCCTACAATGGAATTAGCTAATATACCCTCTAATAGACAACCCATAGTTCTTTCTTCCTTCAGTTCCTCCAGTGTTGTATTAGAGGGCTTCCTTAGCCACGCTTTCCAAATAAGCAACTAACTTCCAAGCATCTGCCTTCCTCTATTCCTCCATACTTGGTACCCATTATGCATTTGCTTTCTCTTTGCTCTCTTGAAGCAACATTCTGATAGCAAAGATATCTATCTGTTGGAAATTCACTAACCCAGCTTTAAAATGAGAGAGGGGAGTTCCAAAAGCTGAAAAGGATGGATGGGTTGTCCGGCCACAAGAACATAGTCTTTCAAGCAAGGAGCCTAAGATGCTCTTTGGCCATTCCTTGTGTGTTGCTCTTGGAGTGCTCTTACAGTACGCCCATTGCTTAACTCCTTTTAAAACTGTTTTATTCATGATTAATGTATTATTTTACATATTAGTGGAGTCCACTGCAGTAGTGCAACACACTATGCACTGATCAGATCCTGCTGTTCCTTTGTCCACCCTCCCCAGCACACACGTAACTTCCCGATCTCTAGTAATTGCTTATATTAGGTTGACTTTTTCCTGCCTATATGAGAAAGAAGATGCAATATTTACTATTCAGTGCCTGCCTTATTTTGTCTAGCATCCTCCAGGCTCATCCATTTTACAAGATTCTGTTCTTTATGGCTGGATAATCTTCCTCCGTGAAAAATATGGTTCATACCTGAAACACAAGTGTGATCATGATCCCTCTTTCTCCTTGTATATTTATCACAGCTTCATATATTTTTACCATACAACCTTCACAATAACATTAATACTAGGAAGCAGACATCAAGGCCTCATTAGTCTTTTTTTTTTTTTTTAGTTATATCAGTTGACTTCAGAAAAGTTAAGTCCCATGATGTTCTGACTGCCACTCCAGATATTCCTAATTACCTGTGAAGCTTAAAACCTACACAGCCATGTTCCAGCCCACAAATTCTAAGTCATTCCATCTGAATAAGATCCTAGCACGGTTACATCCTACAACCTTGGCAGAGGATCCTCATGTACACACCAGTAAATAATTATTTCATTACATGGTTATCCCAACTACCATTTCCTTGCTTGGGATGTTGTGATGGCTTTCAAAGGTGTTCACAATGCTCTTTGGCATTCAAAGCCTTTAAACAAAGATCCCATGCCACCTTTCCAGTCACTAAACACAAAGCTGTGCTGTTCTGCCCTCGCTACTGGGCCATGCCCCTTCCTCCTTGTCCCCACCCTTCCTTCTGCTCATGCAACAGTAAGGTAATGCTCTTTCCTCTCCCAGGGTCACTTTCCTCCAAGTGTCCAAGGCCATCCCCAAATCAGGACATTCAGAAAGACTTTACATAGTATCTCCTACCCTATTCTTAAGGGGCTAACGTTTCAGTCATATCCCCCACCCTGTAAACTCCTGCAGACTGTGGGTGGGGCGCTATACTTAGGCTGTACTTCCATCACAACTAGCACCTGCATTATGTAACTAATACGTGCAAATTAAAATTCTTAAAATTCTGCTTGCTTGCTCTACGGAGCTATATAACACTACAAGTGCCCTACATGGACTGGCAGGACCTGATAAAAGCTCTCATTTACAAAATGTTGTGAAGGCTAAGCTGCCCAGCTTCCAGGCTCAATATTTCAGTCAGCAAATTCTTGCCTGTCAGGTCCTACACTGGACATATAAATAAATAATAAATAAATAAATAAATCATTTATGAGTTATAATAGTGAATATTCTGGGAGAGTTAGTTGTTTGTTTTCAAAGTGCCAAAGACTAAATGTTTAGTATGATCTGGAGAGAGGTTAGTGAGTGGTACATGTCTTTAAAAACTATCACTTGGACCAGCCAGAGGGAGTCCCCTGTGCATTATGTATTTCTAGCTCACAGCCACACCTTAGAGGAAAGGATCTTTGTCCTTACTGTCTACTTAGCCCATGATGGTGGTGGTGGTAGTTAATGTGTTAATTTCCATACAGCTCCCCTCTAGAAAGTCTACTGAGAGTCTCTGAAGCCTGCAGTTATGTGAAGAAGTTGGAATGGTAGACAAAAGAAACACTGAGTTTCTCTCTCTCTCTCTCTCTCTCTCTCTCTCTCTCTCTCTCTCTCTCTCTCTCTCTCTCTCCCCTCCCTCCTTTTCTCTTGACTACACATTAATATTAATCTCTTAGTTCAAAACACAGAGGCCAGCAGTACACCCACTGTATTAAAGCTATTATATGTTTCCTGCTTATAGAAACTTTATTTCACATCAGCACTTTTTAGAAGAGAATAGAGACAATATTTAAGATTATTACACTGTAAAACAAATTTGAATACCAAGCCTTTCTTGTCTGACAAATAAATCTAATCAGATTTCCATGTCTGAAAGAGTCACGTTGGCAACAGAAGATGCTGTCAGTCACTACAGCTCAAGTGTGTGAGATTACAGTGGACGCTTCCCAAAGAATCACTGGTGCACAACTGGAAACATGCAGACAGGATCTCAAGCAAATAAATGTATAGATAATTGGGGGGAAAAATAATGTTTTTCCCACAAACTAACAAACCACAAACATTATTCCTGGCCATATAAACCTTGCTCATATCTAAAAACAAATTTAATGACAGTGAAACCTGATTTGGTTTGGGCTTAGGCAACTGTAGCTAAAACAGGTGACTCTCTACTTTGATATTTCAATACTGACATGGTGGTTATTCTTCTGCGCTTTCCTAATTTTTGTTTCTACATTCAACTACCTGCCCGTCTTGCTATACCTATTATCAAAACAAACAAACAAAAACCTCTAAGAAAGAATCTCCCCAAAGAAGATAAGTAACAAGGAGGATCCAAGTGAGGATGCTTAAATCTCACTCAGAAGGAGAAATAGAACAGACAGAGATAGCGGTTGAAGAGAGGGAACAGGACAGGAGAGGGAGCACAGAGAGATACAAGAATGGAGATCAGACCTGGGGAGAAGGGGGATGAGAAGACATAAGGCCTGTAGAAAAAAAAGGAGTGTGGACAGGAACATCTCTGTAACAAGATGGAGACCTAGGTCAGGGTAGGCTTCTGGGAGGATATGAGTGGGACTTTAGCAGAGAGTCTTACTAGCAGGGGTCATAGAAACTGAAGAGGATGTATCCCTAGATAAGACCCCTAGTAGAGGGAGGGGAACACCAATCCACCATAAAAACTTAAACTCAAAGTTTACCCTGCCTACAAGATGTGCAGGGATAAAGATAGAGCAGAGATTGAGGGAATGTCCAACCAATGCTGGACCCAACCCATGACCCACCCCATGGGAGCCAACCCCTAACACTATTAACAATCCTCTGTTATGCTTGCAGATAGGAGCCTAGAGACTCCACCAAGCAGCACTTTGAAACAGATGCCGAAACTCACAGCAAAAAAAAAAATTGGGTGATACAGAGGGAATCCTGTGGAAAAGTGGAGAGAAGGAAAAGAGGGCTTGGAGGTGACAGGAGCTCCAGAAGAATACCAACAGAGCCAACTAACCAGAACCGAGAGGGGCTTGCTGAGACTGAAGCACCAATCAAGATCCATGCATGGCCAAGTCAGTCCTTGCTCTCCATGCATGGATCTTGACTGGCCATGAACTCTGGAGACCCCTATTTGACCACTTCCCCTTGGTGGGGACACCTAGTGACACCCAGAGGAAGAGTAAGCAGGCTACCAGGAAGAGACCTGATAGGCTGTGATCTTGTGGTGGGGGAGGAGGTCTACTTCTGTCACAGACCTAAGGGAGGGGAACAGGATGAAAGAGGGAGGGAGGGGAAACAGGAAGATACAAGTGAGGGGATAACAATTAAGATCTAATCTGAATAAATTACTTAAATAAAAATTAAAAATAAATAAATAAATAAATAAAAAAGATCCATGCACGGACTGGACTCAACACAGATGTAGCCAATGGGCAGCTTAGACTTCATGTGGGTCTTCTAATAATGAGAGCAGGGGCTGTCTCTGACATGGACTCTGTTGTCAGCTTTTTGATCACTTCCCTCTGGCGGGACTGCCTTGACAAGTCACAAGGGAAGAGGACACACTCAGTCCTGGTACAACTTGATGAGCTGGGGTGGGTGGGAAAGGGAGGCTTCCCTTTTCTGAGGAATAAGGGAGGAGGAAACAAGGAGAGGGAGGGAGAGGAGAAGAGGGATGGGGCTACAACCACGATATAAGTGAATAAAAAAATAAATGTTTAAAAAGAAAGAAAGAATCTCATTGTTTATCAAACATCACTGCTTCTAAGGAGACAGAAAAATGGTGCTCAGTTGGTAATCAGCCTGGCTGCAATTGGAATGGCATCCCATAATCCTTAGTTCTCTGGAGACCAGCAGCAAGTCACATAGAATTGCACAGGACCACCAGTTAGAAAGCCACCACGTGCCTCCCACTGAAAGCGCAGCACCCCTCTTCAGACTCTTCAGACTTAGCTCTAACGTACTTCGCTCTCAGCTTAGAGACCTGACTCCAAATTCAGAGCAAAGTTCTACTTCTCAATTTGCTCCGTTAGACTATTTTGAAGTTTGAAAAACTATATTTTATTATTTATTTATTTATTATTTATTTATTCAGTATGAAAATGTTATGGAATACTATGTTTAATGTATGTTTGTTTGCTGTCGTGGTAAATGCTGGCTCTGACTCTTCATTCTCACAAGCCTCAAATGCAGTTTTCAGTGCTGGTGAGACAGTGACCCCTCTGGAGTGTTGTTCTGCAGTGGAAGGGGGTCCATTTTGTCTCCCTCTGTGACTGAGTGAGTGGATGGCAGCTTGATATAGAGCTTATTATGATTTAAAAATGTCATGTCCCCTGCAGGTTCAGAGTCAAATGCTTAGTGTCCAGCTAGTGGTGCCGTTTTGGGAGACTATGCCATCTTTAAGAAGGATAGCCTAGCTGGGCTGTAGTGGTCCCAGCACACGGCAGGCAGAAGCAGGCGGATCTCAGTGAGTTTGAGGCCAGCCTGGTCTATAGATTCAGGATATCAAGGGCTACCCAAAGAAAGCCTGTCAGGAAAACCAATTTAAGAAAAGAAAGAAAGAAAGAAAGAAAGAAAGAAAGAAAGAAAGAAAGAAAGAAAGAAAGAAAGAAAGAAAGAAAGAAAGAAAATACCCTAGCTGGAGAAAGTGGGTCATTGAAAGGCAGGCCTTGTAGTCTGACCTGGGATGACCAGGGATCCAGACCAACGATTCAGCTTTCTGTCTGCTAACAGAACGTAACCGGCCACTTCACAGTCCCTTCACTACAGCCCCAAAGGTTCCCGCAGCCAAGCTTCCCAAATGCAATAGACATTACCCAATCACCCACAAGCCAAAAGAAGTCCTTCCTTGAGCTTCTCTTTATGTATTCAGTTCTGGCAACAAGAAAATAATATAGAAAAGATTTCAAACTGAGCCACCTTTGACCTATGAACAATAACCAATCACAAGGCACAGAGACTAAAGTCGGCTTCCCACAGCCCCAGGCTGAGAAAAGCCGTGGCAGGCAGGCATGGAGCAGGAGGGCCAGACAGAGACAAACTTCGAAGAGCAGGTGGGTAACGAACTGGTCCATCCTCCAGAGCTGGTATGTTTTGTGGTAACAAGAAAAAAAGTCCGGAAGCTGGAGAGATGGCTCATCAGTTAAGAGCACTGGCTGCTCTTCCTTAGGCCTTGGGTTAGATTCCCAGCAACCACATGACAGCTCACAATCTTCTAGTTCTAGGTGAGCTGATGCCTTCCTGTGACCTCCATAGGCACTTGCGCACACCAGGTCCACAAACACATATGTAAGCAAGAGACCCATATACATAAAAAAATTTTAAAGAAAAAAATAATTTAAAAAGAGGCAGTGTTACAAATCAAATCAACAGTGAGCTGACCGCATACCAGATGACACAAACATTTCCTACTTGTTTGGTAACTGCTTGAATGAAGGAAGAGTAAAAGACGTCATTACTTGGGTGGATCTCTGTGAGTTCGAGGCTTCCTGGTCTACAAAGAGGCCAGGACAGCCAGGGCTACACAGAGAAGCCCCGTCTTGAAAAAACAAAACAAATAAACAACAAACCCCTAAAAACTTTCATTCATCAAATGTTCCTGACTGATTCTCTCTCTACAGGCCTGGTCATTGTGAGTCCATTTAAGCTTTACATTTTAAAATTTAGCTTTTGAATATGTATAATAATACAAATGTATATGTAAAAAATATCTAATAAAAAAATCTGACAAAAGCAAAACAAAAATTTGGCTTTTGAAAATTAGTTTGCTGGCTACTGTGCCATTGCCAACCATTTCCTTAATGCAAAACCAAATCATATAAAAACATAAGAGTATAACTATAAAAATAATTTTTAAAAAAAATACTTGTTTTTATTCTGTTCTCTATTTTCCCTTGGGTTTAACACACTTTTCCCACCTCATTACTAAATATGAGGTGTGAATCCAGAGACCTAGGATTAAAATGAAATTGATAAAAATCACTTTTCCTGGGAATTAGATCTTATATTACACCATAAAATGTTAGTTGAAGTAATGTAACTGTAATAAAGAATGCTACTATCTTAATATCTTAACTCCTATAAGTGAATTGGGTACACTTACACTCTGTACCAGCTCTCTCTATAGAAACCTGTGCATCTTCCCAAACTGCAACTGAGTAGTACACACCAAATACCAAATTCTCCTTTCCTGCTCTTCCGTGAACTGATTATTTTAAAACTATTCCTTCCATAAATTATTTTTATATTACTTCTCTCTATATTTTCTAACTGTTCAACTTGCTACCAGTGTAAATAAATATGTATTAAATGTTTCTTTTATATATGGAACTAGCACAGATGCCAAGCAGGGTTGACTCATATTTATAAAGAAGGCTGCACGATTTTTTCCATGATATTAGTTGGTTTCCTGGGTGACAGAGTCTTGTTGCATCATATTCTTTATCTTTCATCCAAATTCCAATTAAATGTGCAAAAGAACACAAGCTGTATTTTCATTTCAGAGGTTATTGGGAAGATCTGCCAGTCTGGCAATTCAAAATAAAGATTGAAATGAAGTATTGCTTTCATTTCATCTGAGGACTTAAATGAACATATTTTGAAAAATTATTAAATATGACAGTGGATGGTAGCTTGATTCTTCTTAACCCTGGGATAAACTCTTACGCTGTACCCACCAGAGCTGCCCTGGTTTTCTTTCTCTACCCATCCTACCCACCCACCCACTCCTGACCTGTGACTTCACCAGGTTCCTACGGTCTCCTCCATTCCTCTTTTGTCTGGAAATCTCACTTTTTTCCTGTTTCAATTAATCTCTGTGTGGGAGAAAATACCCTTATAAGTCAATATTTCTTAGCTTTTGACTCATAACTATGCATTAACAAATCCTCAGATAGCCAGGCGCAGTGGCCCATGCCTGTAATCCTAGCACTTGAGGAGACAGAGGAAGGTAGCTCTCTAGAGTTCAAGGCTAGCCTGGACTACAAAGTGAGTCCAGGACAGCCAAAGCCACACACAGAAACCCTGTCTTGAAATAAAATTCCTTAGATGTGGATCTGATCTACTATTACCTAAAACAAAAGTGTTATTATTGGACTCATTGTTTTTCCACTCACTCTGTGTCATCCCCACCCCCCATCCCCTGATTGATGGATGGTGTGCTGGCTTGTCTTATGTCAACTTGACACACAAACTAGAGTCATCTGAAAGGAGTAAACCTCAATTGAGAAAATGTCTCCATAAGATCCAGCCATAAGGCATTTCTTTAATTAGGAATTTCTGGGAGAATATCAGGCCATTGTGGGTGGTTCCATCCCTGGGCTGGTGGTCCTGGATTCTATAAGAAAGCAGACTGAGCAAGTCATGAGGAACAAGCCAGTAAGTGGCACCCCTCCGTGGCTTCTGCATCAGCTCCTGCCTCCAGGTTCCTGTCCTGTTTGAGCTCCTGTCCTGACTTCCTTCAGTGCTGAACACAGAAGACATGGAAGTATAAACCAAATAAACCTTTTTCTTTCCAGCTTGCTTTTTGGTGTTTTGTCATAGCAATAGAAACGCTAACTAAGACAGATGGACGGATGAATCAATGCATTGACTGACTGATGGTAGGGATAGGCTCAGAGCCTGGAACATACTAAGCATATGCTCCCTACCACTGAGTGACTAGGACGACCTTCTTTTATAATGCTACTTGTCACTATCTGGCACAGCCATGAAAAATGGCAAAAGCCAGCGCTGCTTGTTGACACTGTCCAGCAAAGCTGAGCTGAACATTGTTGTCACCATTGTGCTGTCTTTCGCCTTGGATTTCTGATCTCTCTACATGTTGCATTTGTGGGGGACATTTTATATTATGATTCATTTATGTCTTTCCCCCCCCCAAAAGATTATTTCTTATGTAAGTAACCTCATCTGGCCCTACTCAGGAGTCTTCCTTGCCATGGAGATTGTGAAAAGCACAAAAAATGGATAGCCCCAGAGTTCTCTTGGCTCACCTGCTCCTATGCAAACTCAGAAACAATAGATTTGGCAACAGATCAGATTACAGGCTTCTCCTGTGTTTACAGGACATTACCCCTCAAAAGTAACAACTTAATAACAAAGATAGTTTGCTTAAAACAACCTTTGATAATATATAAATAATATAAAATTAATATAAAAACATAAGAATTTGTCAATCCTAAAGAGACTGGCTCACATTAAGAGAGAGAGAGAGAGAGAGAGAGAGAGAGAGAGAGAGAGCGAACAATTGAATAGAACAAGTCAGCCTACAGCCTGCGAGAGATCTAAAGCTTTTGAGCTAGGCTAATTCACAATTTGTACCTCAACCACTATGCATTGTTTGAGACTTGGGAACTCACCTAGACTGACTCAGATATTTAATGGTTCGCTTTTCTGATGAACAGAATGTCATATGTCAAAAATGTTTAGGTAGTCTTAAATGATTTGAGACTGATAATACCTATTCTCTCTGTAACACTTGTCCAGGGACAAAATGACATGATCTGTATTTCTTTTGTTATTTGTTTTGGGTTTTTTTAATTAATTAATTTAATTTATATCCTCTTCAGAGCTTCCTCTCCTCCAAGTCCCTCCCTGTTACTTCCCCTTCCCATATCAAGTTGTAGTAGGTCTGGGCACACCTTCTTTTATTGAGGCTAGACAAGACTTTCCAGTTAGGAAAGGGGATCCAAGGGCAGGTGACAGTCAGATATAGCCCTGTTTCTTCTGTTATAGGTCTCACATGAGGACCAAACTTTATATCTGTTACATATGCGTAGGGGCCCTAGGTCTATCCCATGTGTGTTCTCTGGTTGATGATTCAGTCTCTGTGAATCCCCTATAGGCCAAGCTACTTGTTTCTGTAGGTTTTCTTATAGAGTCTTTGATCTCTCTGGCTCTTTCAATCCTTCCTCCCCCTTTTCCGTAGCTGCTGCACCAATCAAGGACAATGCATGCAGTAAACCCAGACCCCCTATTCAGATCTAGCCAATGGACAGCATATTCTCCACTCTTGCGTGGAGAGCAGGGACTGACTCAGATATGAACTCTGGTGCCCCCCTATTTGACCACTTCCTCCTTGGTGGGGAGGCCTGGCAGCACACACAGGAAGGGGAAGTAGGCTATCCAGACGAGACCTGATAGGCTGTGATCATATGGTGGGGGAGGTGGTCCCCTTATGTCAGAGGTATAGGGGAGGAGAATAGGATGAAAGAGGGAAGGAGGGGGAATGGGAAGATATAAGTGAGGGGATAGCAATTGGGGTGTAATCTGAATAAATTATTTTTTAAAAAATAAAAATTTTTAAAAAAAATAGATTGTCTGAGCTTCATGTAATGTTTGTCTGTGGGTCTCTGCTTCAGTTTTTATCAGCTGCTGGGTGAAGTCACTCAGATGACAGTTATGCTAGGCTCCTGTCTGCAGGTATATCCGAATATCATTAATAGTGTCAGGGGTTGGTTCTCTCTCATGGTATGGGACTCAAGTTGGAAGAGTCATTGGTTGAACATTCCCTCACTTTCTGCTCCCTCTTTATCCCTGTACCTCTTAAAAGCAGGAAAATTTGTAGGACAAAGGTTTTGTGGCTAGGTTGCTGTGCCCATCTCTCCATTGGAAGACTTGCCTGGTTACAAGAGGTGGCCATTACATGCTCCATATGCCCTATTTCTAGGAATTTTAGCCAGGGTCACCCTCATAGATTCCTGGGAGTTTCCACTGTCCTAGATTTCTAGCTTGTCCCCGAGATAAGCCCCCGCTGATTCCAGGTCTCTCTCCTGCCATCCTCACCACACTTGATCCTTCCTGTTCCCCTCCCCGTCCTCTCTCCCAACCAGTTCCTTTCCTCCATCTACTCCAGAGGTCTATTTTATTTTCCCTTCTCAGTGATATTTATGCATCCAACCTTGGGCCCTACTTGTTGCTTAACTTCTTAGGGTCATGAATTATAGGTTAGTTATATTATATTTTATAAATAATATCCACTTATAAGTGAATATATACCAAGTGTGTCTTTCTGAGTCTGGGTTAACTCACTCAGGATGATCTTTTCTAGTTGCACTCATTTGCCTGAAATTTTCATGATTTCCTTGTTTTTAATAGCTGAACAGTATTCCATTGTGAAAATGTACCACAGTTTCTTTATCCATTCATTAGTTGAGGTACATCTGGGTTGTTTCCAGTTTCTGGTTATTACTAATAAAACTGCTATGAACATAGTTGAGCAAGTGTCCTTGTGGTATGGTAGAGTATCTTTTGGGTATATGCCCAGGAGTGGTATATCTGGGTCTTGAGATAGAGGTACTCCCAATTTTTTTTTTGAGATTGATTTCCAAAGTGATTGTACAAGTTTGCACTCACACCAGCAATGGAGGAGTGTTCCTCCTGTTCCACATCCTCACTAACATGAGCTGTCACTTGAGATTTTTAACTTAGCCATTCTGATAGGTGTAAAATTGAATCTCAGAGTTGTTGACTTGCATTTTTTTTGATGACTAAGGATGTTGAACATTTCAAGAATCCTCTGCTTAGATCTGTACCTCATTTTTAATTGTGTTGTTTGTTTTGTTGCTGTCTAATTTCTTGAGTTTTTTATATATTTTGGATATCAACCCTCTGTCAGATTTAGGGTTGGTGAAGATCTTTTCCCATTGTGTAGGCTGCCATTTTGTCCTTTTGATGGTGTTCTTTGCCTTACAGAAGCTTTTTTGTTTCATGAGGTCTCATTTATTAAGTGTTGATCTTGGTGCCTGAGCTGTTGGAGTTCTGTTCAAGAAGTTGTCTCTTATGCCAATGAGTTCAAGCCTCTTCCCCACTTTTTCTTCTATCAGAGTTAATGTATCTGGTTTTATATTGAGGTCTTTGATCCACTTGGACTTGAGTTTTGTACAGATAACAGATGTGCATTCTTCTTCTTCTTCTTCTTCTTCTTCTTCTTCTTCTTCTTCTTCTTCTTCTTCTTCTTCTTTTTAGGTTTTTTGAGACATGGTTTCTCTGTGTATCCTTGGCTGTCCTGGAGTTGCTTTGTAGACCAGGCTGGCCTCAAACTCACAGTAATCCACCTGCCTCTGCCTTCTGAGTGCTGGGATTAAAGGCATGTACCACTACGCCAGGCTTAATTTATTTAGTTAGTTAGTTAGTTACGTCTACATGTAGCCATCCAGTTAGACTAGCACCATTTGTTGAGGATGCTTTCCTTGTTCTGTTGTATAGTTTTGGCTTCTTTGTCAAAAATCAAGTGTCTGTAGATGTGTGGGTTTATTTCTGGGTCTTTGATTTGATTCCATTGATCAACCCGTCTGTTTCTATGGAAATACCATGCAGTTTTTATTACTATTGTTTTGTAATATAGTTTGAAGTACAGGCATGGAGATACCTCAAGAAGTTATTTTATTGTACAGAATTGTTTCAGCTATTTTGGGTTTTTTGTTTTTTTTATACATTGAGAATTGTTCCTTCAAAGTCTGTAAAGAATTGTATTGTGACCCCAGGCCCACCCTGTGGCAAATTGTGGACTCTATCAACCACACTGGCTCAGGAGTCAGGACTAGGTCATAGGGATCCAGCCAAGATGATCCTGCTAGACTCTCTGGCTCTAGGGAAGAGACTGTTCCTTGAGCCTCATCTGAACCTTTTACCACAAGATTAGTCCAGGGAGTGACTTATCCTTGACCTGCATCTACCATAGCCAGAAGAGTGTTGTTTCTGCAAGCATCCAGATTCCAGGATGAGACACAAAAGGCTAATGCTCTCAGCAAAGGCATTAGGCCTCCTCTCAAACTAGGAGGAGTTCAAGAATTGACTAGGGACAACTGCACACATGGGATCAGGGAGGCTTTGAGATGCTCATTAGATGAATCGCATCTTTTGTGAATAGCCTGGATTGTCCAAGTTAGGATGGCAGGCCAGCTGGACCGTAGGTGCTGGCCCACAGCATGGCAGCAACACATCCTCTGCTGGGGCAGGTAGGTGCTCCTGGACCATGTCTGCAGTAACAAGGGGCTTGCTGGAGGTTCAGTCTTCTGGAGGATGGTCCAGGGTGAACCAGAGCTTAAAGCAATTAGGATATCAGGCCTGCAGTTCCTTTAGGTCCTCATGAAGGATTATGTGTTTTCTAGTCTTGTTGTCAAAAAGCAAAAAGCACTGGATGGGATCTTCAGGGACTTAGAAGATGGCTCACATCAGCTGCAGCATTGGGGTGATTCCTGTCCCGCCAGCAACCATTCCCAATTTCTTCACCACTTGAAGTTAGGGTGGAGATTTTTTTGTTGGACTGAATATGAAAATTCCCTTTCCCAGCATAACTGAGCAACCTCCTTGTCCTCTGGACTCCACCACATCACCAATCTTCAGGCTATCCAAGTACTGAGACATCTTCCCTCCTTCAGGAAATTTGGGGTGCACACCTTTCAGATAGACCTGGATGACCACATAACCTTGGTCTTCATCACTGGTGACAGAAGTGTAAGGCCTGATGACCAGACTGTCACTGATATTCAGGCAGAGAGGAAGACTTGCTTGCCCGCAAGCAGCCCCAGAATGTGGTGGGAGGTAGGCAGGGCAAAACAGAGCCTCCTAGTGTGGCTCACAGTCATCCTGTCTAGCAAAGGCAGCAAGTACTTCTCATCCAAGTCCTATGGCCAGCAGGATCTTTGGACCAGGTAAGTACTCAGAGCCAAGCCAAGCAGAATTTCTTGTTTCAAAGACTTGATGTTCTTGTCATACAGATCTTTCAGTTGCTTGTTTAGAGTTACACCAAGATACTGTATATTATTTGTGGCTATTGTGAAGGGTGCTGTTTCCCAGAATTCTACTTCAGCCTGTTTATCATTTGTATAAGGAGGGCTACTGATTTTTTTTTTAGTTAATTTTGTATCCACCCAGTTTGTTGAAGGTGTTTGTTGTAGTCCCACTTCTCTCTGGGGTGCCTGGACACCACTGGACGCCATGACTGGAATGAGGACGTGTTTCTCTCTGGAACATCATGCAGAAGGCTTTGCACAAGATACACCTTGTCAGTCTCATGCCAATTCCTCTGGTGGCACAGTCCACAAGCCCCACAGTTTATCAGCTGTAGGATTTCTCTGGTAGAATTTTTAGGTCATTTATGCATACAATCATATCATCTGCAAAGAGCAATACTTTAATTTCTTCCTTTCCAAAAATTGTATCCCTTTGGATACAATAGTTGTCTTATTGCTCTAGCTAGGACTTCAAGTACTATATTGAAGAGATACAGAGAGAGTGGGCAACCTTGTCTTAACCCTGATTTCAGTGGAATTGATTTAAGTTTCTCTCCATTTAGTTGGATGTTGGCTATAGGCTTACTGTATATTGCCTTCATTGAATTTAGGTATGTGTCTTGTGTCCATGGTCTCTCCAAGACTTTTAACCTGAGGGATGTGTCATTTTGTCAATGGCTTTTTCAGCATCTAATGAAATGATCATGTAGCTTTTTTCTTTCAGTTTCTTTATATGGTGGATTAAGTCCCAATTTGCTGCATGTTTTGTGTTAGAAACTTTTTAGATTTAACATTTCCTTTGACTAATGTATCAATTTCTTCTTCCATGTCTTCTACACCTGAGATTCTCTCTTCCATCTCTTAAATTTTGTGGGTGATGCTTATGTCTATATTTTTGTTCTCTCACCTAAGTTTTCCATCTCTAGCATTCTCTCAGTTTGTGTTTTCTTTATTGTTTCTATTTCTATTTTCAGGTCTTCAACAGTTTTATTCATTTCCTTCACTTGTTTGATTGTACTTTCCTTTTTCCTTTAAGGGATTTATTTATTTCCTCTTTAAATGCCTCTATCATCTTCATATGATTGGTCATTTTCTTGTACTTCATCTTTGTTAGAATATCCAGAACTTGTTGTGATAAGATAGCTTGGTTCTGCTGGTGCCACATTGCCCTAGCTTTTGCTGATTGTGTTCTTATGCTGGCCTTTAGTCACCTGTTTGTCCCTGGTGTTGGCAGGCCTCTGGTGGTCTCTGATGACAGCAAGCCTCCAGGAAGGCAGACAGAGCTTGTTGTCCCTACTGCCAGCCAGCCTCTGGGGGCACAGGCAGAGCTGTGGGCTTGGAAATGGAGCAAACAGGGCACAGCACTTGTATTTCTTTTAAAAATCATAATTTTGGGTACAGCCGTAGTGTCACGGTCAAGTGGAACTGGTCACATGAGAGGCTTGCAGGTGCTGTCTCACAAGGGAACCAGTGGAGGCTGGACGGTGGTGACGAGAACCTGGCCTGGTGAGGGCAAGGGGTGTGCAGACTGAAGCTAAGTCCCTCCCCTTGTGCACAGGATGATTGATCACAGACGTGCCGCTCACCATCTTCACTAACATGCTGGGCATGTCGCTTTTCTTGCTCACGATTTTCTATCACTACATGGCAGTCAACAATCCCAAGAAGTGGGAATGAAAGTGGAGATTTCTGTGCCCTGGGGTTCCAGGACATAGTCTGAGGCAAGATGAAGGGTGTGAGGGGCCTTCACACTTCATTTCATCTCTCCTACCCATCATAGCATACAAAGAAACTACACCTGGACTTTTCCAAACAACTTCTATTTCCTCAAAGTCTTCCTTAACCCTATGGAACAAAAAGCTGTCACTGAATAGGGCCCAGTACAGGGGCTGCTTTCTCTTCTACTCACTCCCTCCAATATAAAAATACAAATATATTAAAAGTCATAATTTTGCCTCTTTTCTGGAATCTGTTTAACTAAAGAAACATCCTGGCTGCTAGGCAGTAAGAGATGCAACGTTCTCCCAGCCATGATCTCTGACTCATTCATCTATTTACTCCCCTCTACCTAATTCTCATTTTTCTCTGCTGGAATCTGTCTGAATGCTGAGGCACTACACACACACACACACACACACACACACACACACACACACACACACAACTATCCAAGTTTGGCATTTCTTTTTCTATTCAAAAGATCACTTTGTCCTGTTTCTGTCCATTTTCATAATATCTATACCTATGCAATGGTAAGTAAAAAGCTAATCTTTATAGCCAGAAGATAATAGTAAAAACAGCACCTGGGAAGATTCACAAAGCAGAGCCTCCTCTCCAACAAGGAAAGCAAAGAACATTGATTAGTGATCTCATACAAAACTGTATGGGAAAGACATCTCATGAAATAGAGGCACATCCTTCAGTAAACACAGCTGGAAATCATGTTAACCCCTATAAAAGGTTTCAAGAATAGCAGTCAGAACTGTCTCATGGCTGTAAAATTGAGTATTGTGATGACAGTATAATGAGTCCAGCTTACTGCAGGTCACCCAGAAGAAGGACTGAGTTGATGGAGCTGGTTTTAAAAAGTTCCTTGAGTTTTTCTCAGGAAGGCCTTATCTGAAACAGGAAATCAACAATAAAGTATTGTTAATCAATTAAAAGTGATTTCAAAGGTGCAGCTGTTCTTTTCCCCAAACAGCACAAACATACAATAATTGCCCATAAAAGTACCTGCCTAGTGGCTAACACCTTCCTGCCCATGTTCTCTGCAAACTGCATGGTGTAGGGCATGGGAGCTGATGTCTAGTCCACTGCAACAGTTATTTGCCAATGTAATGCTTTCTTTTTAAAAATATTGTATATAAATCTATTTTATGGGTATATATGTGTGTGCCTGAGTGTATACATGTGAACCACATATGTGCAGGAGACACTGGAGGTCAGAAGAGGCATCAGATCCCCCAGAAATAGAATTGCAGACAGTTGTGAGCCACTATGTGGTTGCTGGGAACCAAACACAAGTCTTCTGCAAGAACAGCAAGTGCTCTTCTTCAGCCACCTCTTCAGCCACAGCATAATTTTTATTCTAGCACTTAAAGCATTTTCTTCCAATTCACACATAAATTTTTATTTTAGCTTAGAGTTAACTTATATCTCATCACCGTTTTTCCCATATTTGTTACCTTCCCCACACACACACAAAAAGCCTTGTATCAATAGTTGGTATTCAATTTTGTATGTGTCTAAATAAAGGTATTCTATAACCATAGCTTTTATTTCTATGTACTCTGTACAACATTGCCAGGTTCTTTCATCATTAAGCAAATATCTGTGTGCTCATTACATGTCAAGGACTGTAGACATTAAGGATATAGTAGTCAACAAACAAAAAGTTATGACCTCTGTATGTATATTCAGAGAACTGATAAATTAGCAAAATACACAGTGTGTTAGGTGATGAATACTACAAAGGAAAATGAATGAAGAAAGAAGGCGAGGTTCAGAGGGTTATCTACAGGTAGAGTGCTTGCCTACAGCATGCAAGCTCCTGGATTTGCTCTCCAGCACCTCACATTCTCAATGCATAGGCTGTGTCGTGGGGGAGAGGCTGATTCTGGACAAGGTAGTACAGAAAGACCCTTCTGCACAGGAGGCATTTACGCGAAAACATGAATGAAGAATACAGTAAGTATGTGGGGGAAGAGGCCTCCAAGCAAATTGTTAATTAGTTCAACTTTTGTGAAATCCATGTTGGTATGTTCTCAGAAGCTGACACAAGTCTAAGAAATGTAAATCTCAACCTCCTGAACAGAACACCAACAGTTCAGGCTCTAAGATCAACAATTAATAAATGGGGCATCATGAAGCTGAAAAGCTTCCTCTGTAGGGCAAAAGACACTGTCAACAGAACAAGGAGATAGCCTACAGATTGGGAAAAGATCTTCACCAACCCTATATCTGACAAAGGGCTAATATCCAAAATATATAAAGAACTCTAGAAATTAAACATCACCAAACCAAATAATCCAATTTTTAAAATGGGGTACAGAGCTAAAAGGAAACTTCTCAACAGAGGAATATTGAATGGCTGAGAAACACTTTTAAAAAAATACTCAACATCCCTAGTCATGAGGGAAATGCAAATCAAAATGACTTTGAGATTCCATCTTACACCCATGCAAATAGCGAAGATCAATAACTCGAATGAGAACACATGCTGACAAAGATGTGGAGAAAGGGGAGCACTCCTCCACTGCTGGTGGGAGTGCAAACTTGTACAACCACTTTGGAAATCAATCTGGTGCTTTTTCAGAAAATTGGGAATAGTTCTACCTCAAGACCCAGCTATATCATTCATATACTCAAGATCTACGCTATACTTAGGCACATACCCAAAAGATGCTCTACCATACAAAAACATTTGCTCAACTACGTTCATAGCAGCTTTATTCGTAATAGCTAGAATCTGGAAACAACCTAGATGTCCCTCAGTTGAAAAGTGGATAAAGAAACTGTGATACATCTACACAATGGAATACTAAGCTATTAAAAACAAGAATCAGACTGAGTGTGTTGGCACACGCCTTTAATCCCAGCACTTGGGAGGCAGAGGCAGGCTGATCACTGTGAGTTCAAGGCCAGCCTGGTCTACAAAGTGAGTCTAGGACAGCCAAGATAACACAGAGAAACCCTGTCTCAAAAAAACCAAAACTAAACATTTTTTAAAAACAAGAAAATCTTGAAATCTGCAGGCAAATGGATAGAACTAGAAATGGTCCTCTTAAGAGAGATTACTCAGACCAAAAAAGATACACATGGTATTTACTCACTTACAAGTGGATTTTGGCCCAACATAGATGTGGGCAGATCCTGAGACTTGAAGCAGGACTCTGGGCAGTGTGCTGAGAGTTGCTGGTAAGGGTGGGGACATGGAAGGACTGGAAGGGTCATGTAGATTGGCCTGGGGTGGGGGTGGGGGGATTGCACACATTGAGGTTCCAGTGAAGAACAATGCATGCAGAGAACCAAGACCCATTCTCAGATGAACCAATGAACTGCGGATTCTCTGCATGGGGGAATGGGAGGACTGCTGCTGAACCTCTGACATGCACTTGGGGGCCTAATACTTAGTCACTGCTCCTTGGCAAGATGATCTAGTGGGCACACAGTGGAAGGAAATGCAAACCACTCTGATGATAGGCTGTTCCCAGAGGTCTAGGGGAAGGGAATAAGCAGAAGAGGGAAGGAGGGTGGTGAGGAGAAGTTAAGAGGGAGGGGATAACAATTGGAAGCTAAAGTGAATAAATTATAATAAATAAAATATACACTTAAAAAATCTGGATGGAGGAGGGGGTTGCTGCAGAGACTGATGCACCAATCAAGGACAATGCATGGTGCGGATCTAGACACTCCACCCAGTTGTAGTACATAGGCAGCCCAGTCTCCTTGTGGGTCCCACAATATGGGAAGTAGGGACTACTTCTGACATGGGCTCTGGACTCCCAATGTGGATCACTTCCCCCTGGCCAGGTGGACTTGCCGGACCACAGAGGAAGAGGATACAGATAGTACAACTGAGACTTGAGGACCCGAAATCAGGTATTAGGGGAGGAGGGCCCCCCTTGTAGAGGGCTAAGGGAGGTAGATAGAAGGGATGAGGGAGGTAGGGAGAGGGTATGAGGGAGGGAGGGTAGGATTGGGAAGTAATGAGAGAGAGGACTGAAATCAGGATGTAAAAAAAAAAATTAAGACTGCAGAACAGGTAGCTTACATTCCTAATCTCACTACACGGGAATAGCTCTGAGACAGGCTGAGGCATGAATGTCTATGCATAGTCAATGCTTCTTACAGAATACATGTAACTTAGGACTAGATGCCATTCCTTGTAGGACACGAATGAAGATGTACAGATGTCTTTCTTCTGCTCATGCAAAAAGCAGAGAACTAGCCTTAATCGCTATGTGCACCATACACACCTCATACACTTATAATTTTAGGATGGTATAATGCTTGTGAGAAACTGAATGTTTTCAGAGCAAAAGAACCAGACTTTGAACCTGGATCAGACCTGAGACAATTCATTCCTCTCAGCATGCTGGATGCTGACATCCTACACCTTTCATGTTCCAGCACTAAGTGCTTCAGTTGATGTTCTCCATCAGAACAGGACAGCTCCCAAGAAAGCTTCTGTTCCCAATTGGTCCAGCATTTCAGCCTATCCCACACAGGACTTAAATTAAGCCTGGAAGTTCTCAACACTTAGAAAATGGACCGCAAATGATATTCCTACCTTGTTTAACCATTTCCCCAATTTTATTTGGGCCCCTACAAAGGTATTATTCATATCAAATCAGCCAGAAGAAACCTTAAGAGAAAGATGCCCATATGCCTTAAGGGGGATTGGGTAGGTTTTTGGATGCTTTCTTGGGCTTTAGGTGTTTATTTTCACTGGTAGTTGGTTATAAGATACTGTTGGTCTTACCCAGAGAGAAAACGAGGTTGGACTCAGGGATCTCTCTTTGTTCCTTTATCATTCTTTCTTGGGCTTGGAGATGGGAGATGAAAAGAGAGAAGAGAGAATGTGGAGGTGCATGGGGAAGATAGACAAAAAGTGGATTGTTGAGTCGATCCCTCAACGTAAGGCCTTAACTGTGCACACAAGGTTATTTTTAATTCATTGGCATAGAAATCTATATACTGATGTAAAATAAGTTTTATTTTGATACGCTGGCTTAGGATTCAAATTTAAGATTTTCTTCACTCACGTTATATATGTTTCTACTCTATTGTGAGGTATTGTACCCATACCACTCAATAGAATACAAGGTTTACCTCCAATTCTTTGAAAATGCTATGGCAGGCTGTTTAGGATAAGTAAATTAGACAAGTTAATTGTCAATTGATCAAATCCTGGTCATTTCAATTACTAGTCTATTTATACCACAAAAATATATATCCTAGATGTAACAGATAGATATGATTCTCTACACAAATAAGGTAAGATAGTTAAGGTATTCAAAAACCTCAGAATCCTACAGAATATGGCATTTAAAGATGTTTATATTGTTTTAATGATTCTTTGACAATAAGACAGGTTAACTCCTGGTGACACCCAGCCTACCTCAAAGAGGATGATGAGCATCAGAGAACCTCCTTAAGGAGATGGCTATGGCTTCAAATGTGGCAAATACACCAATCAGCAAAATGTCTTCATTTCTAATGCTGCCTTAAAAAGGTCAAGTTTGGATGCAGGCAGAGTTGATGACCAAACTCTGCCAAGATAGGGTAGGCAAGTCCTCAATGGTTCCTGCCTCACAAATATGTCTGTCAAATACTGGGCCAGAAGGCTGAAGATTATGCTCCAACATTTTAGAGAGTTATGGGTGACTGTTCAGACAGCAAACTGCCTCTGTGGGGGTTTTGTTTGTTTTTGTTCTTGTTTTTCTCTCTCATTATTAAATTAGGAAGCTGCTAACCTGTACTTGCTGTTTACTCCGGTAATTAATTTCACTCTTTCCCAAGTCTCTGATGGAGTTGAAAACCAAATAGTTAAGTGTCACAATACAGCCTAGTTGTTTCAGAGTTGAGATGTCTTTAGGTCTAGATGGATGTTTTAAGTTGATAGAGATGAGATATGTTAATATTGAGTTATATTCAGAATTTTAGACTCACCGAGATAGGAAAATGCTTTCTTCAAGGTTGCCAAATACAAACAGCCAAAACACTGTGAATGTAACATGAATGTAATTCCTGTAGTTTGTTTTATGCAGGTGTAATAATATAGATGTATATGTAAAAAAATTTTTTTAAAGAAAGAAATGTAAATCTAAGAGTTTATCTCCTGGCACTTTGTAGAATGGAGATAGCTAGACCTACCTGATAGAAAGTTTTTTATATGATTTGTTTTCTCTCCAATTCACCTGGTCTTGAGCTGTTTTATTCATTTTTCCCCCCACTGTTTGTGTTCTCACAGGTTTCTTTAAGGGATTTTATTCATTTCCTCTTTAAGAACCTCCATCATATTCATAAAGGCTGTCTTAAGGTCTTTGTCTTGTGCTTCAGCCATGTTGCAATACTCAGTGCCTGGTTTGCTGGGCTCTAGTGGACACATTGTCCTGCCTGTTATTGATTTGCCATTTTATGCTGATATATAGGCATCGGCCATTGAGATTGTAATTCTGAGTTGTATCTTTGTTGGGTGGGTGCTTGTTCCTTGGTTTCTGTTTCCTCTCTGTTTCTTAGCAGAGCGTGTTAGCTGTGGGTTCCAGGTGAAATGTGTCTCTGGGTACTGGAGTTGGTACTTAGGAATGTGGATGGGCTGGGTTTGTGTGTACAACAAAAGTAGAAAACAAACACTAATATATTGTCACATAAAATGACCATTAAATTAGTCTAGGGATAGAAAATACAGGTCATTCATATCATTAGCTTTTTTTTTCCCCCCAGGCATCACAGACATTACGAGTCAAACACAGTAAGAGAAAAAAAAAAAGCCACCTCAAAATCTTCCTCAAGATAGTACTATTAATGGAAATTACCAGTGAATTTCATCTGGGGTGCCTCATGTTAATTGAAAATTTGGGGTTCCCTCTTAGGATTCCCATTCTTCTTAATAAAATAATTTAAAAACAGACTCAGAATGAAGCTTGAGGATAATCTTATTAAAGCTAAAAATAAAAACTACAAGGCACACAAGCTGGATAGCTCAGCAGCTGACTAAGGATTAGAGGGAAAAATGAGAAAACAAGCCTTTTGAGTTAGTGCTAGAGGTTAGCAATAGAGGTGACACTAATTGCCATGTGGCAGAAACAGAGGGTGGAGAGGGTGGGGTTTAAAACGAGAATGAGGAATCCCAAAATGTCCAATAAAGTATGATCAGAATATGGCAAATATTTAAAAGAAAAAGAAAAAGTGAAAGTTACACTGCAGGCCTAACCCACTGCATATCAGCAGTTCCTGAGGGAAAAGGTTCTGGGAAGGAAAAGAATGTTGTCTCATTAAAGGGATAATTATTCCTCCCATCTGTTTCACAAGACTTAGTGTGAATTGTTATAGTGAGGTGTCCAGGTGATTAACTGAGCTGGCTGAATTAGCTCCTATGCTTTAGGTATCTTGCAATGTTAGATCTCCACCTAGGGCCAGAGGTAGAACTTAAAATTCAATTCTTTTGACCAGAAGGAAGTAGCTTTGTCTTCATGGACCTCAACCAAACCCATATATCCTTCAAAACTACTATGACATTTCCCCATCTGAAGAGGTAATTCTAACATCATTAGGAGATGGCCTGAAATTAGGGAATAAATATAATCCATTTTCCATGTAAAAATCCTAGAGAAATAATCTAAATCTGGTCACTAAAGGAATTAGCATCTAGACTAGCATTTTGGCTACACCCTCACGTATCTCCTCGAGGGAGAAGTGTTCATTTGGAAGGAGGTAAGTCAGAGCTCCCTTCTGGCATTCCTGAATTGAGACCCAAGGATACTTCCTGCTCTAACCAAGGACAATGAAATTATTCACTCTGAGACCCTGGCTCCTGAACTGCCTACCAGTTTTTGTCTCCTGCCCTGACCACTACATCCTAAACTGACTAACATCTGCATAGCAAGTAAACCCTTTGCCCCAATACTTTGATTAGTGTTTATTGTATGAAAATACTTTGTTTCTGCTTTTTCTGTACCAAATAATTTTAAAGGATTGTTTTCAAAGAACTACACATTATATTCTATAATAAGAATATTGTAGTAATTTTTCAGAAAGAATTTAACTCTTCTTAACAAACTCTGTATGGTCTCAAAAAGTGTGATGGATATTCTAAGAGGCTAGGACACAACTTCTCAGCCTGTTCACCTATTCAGTAACAACCTAAAAGGCCAATTATCATCAGCTTAGGCCTCTTTTTCTTTTTCTTTATTTTTTGTTTTAATTTTTAAAATCATTTAATTTAAAATGAGACAATGTCTATTACATATCTGTGGCTGTTCTATAACTCACTATATAGACCAAGCTGGCCTTGAATTCACAGAGCTATATACCTGCCTCTACCTTCCAAGTGCCGGGACTAAAGGTGTGAACCACTACATCTGGCCCCCCTTTTTAAAAACAAATAAAGAAATTAAATATATGTTGGGAAGAGGAACAAACAAAGGGGTCTAGTAAGTTCAAGTTGTCTTCAAGGTATTGACACAAACTTTGGGCTTAAATAGAAAAATGATTCGCATGGGAGAAAGAATACATAATTAGGTAGTCCTGGTCAAGGTGTAGTCTTTCCCATTATTGTCTTAGTTCAGGACCTGCAAGGTGGATCAGAAGAAGTTATTGATCACTGTTATGCCCAAAGGAACTGATTTAGTTTCTTTTCCTATTGCTGTGGCAGAAATACCTAAGGAATAGTTCAAAGAACAGTCTATCATAGTGAAGAAGCCAAGGCAACAAGAGCTTGAAGCAGCTAATCAGATTGTATCCATAGTCAATAAAAAATGTAAGGCATGCTTGCCAGTAGTCAGTTTCATTTCTCCATTTTATACAGTCCAGGATTCCAACCAGGGAATAATGCCACCCAGAAATGACAAGTCTTTTATGGTAATCCCACCAGAGGTATATCCAGGGGCCCATATCCAGGGAATTTAAGAATCTATCCAGTTGAAATTAATAGAACACAGGCACCAATCCAGTTCCTACAAGGTGATCTGTCCCTGGGTGTCCAGTGTAGGCCACTTTTGTTCAATGTAAAATTATAGGCATCTTTGCATAGAAAATATAACTGAGCCATGGTATTTACTGTACAATATGAATTTCAGAGTGCTTGTAGGCCTATAGTATCAGTTCAGAAAAAAAAGCTTTTTGTTCTCTTAATCCTTATTTCCATGTCCATCTGTCTAGAGAACTGCATAGTGGTCTAACACTCTAAATTCATCTCATTAGACAAGAACAGAAGTATATGGACTTAAAGCAGCCAACCAAATTAGCTAATGATTTGTGACCTATGTATGTCCCTAAGATAACCCAAGCAGATTCCCTCAACAATTTCAACTGAAGACAGAGACGAAATCTGTTCATGAAATTAGAAACTACAGCTAGGTCTTAGAGACTTGGAGTTGAGCCCAGTTAGAGCCCTATGTAAAGTAAATTATCTAAAATGTCTGAAAAGAAAATAGAAAGACCTCATGATACACTGAGAGGCGAAGAGAATGTTCGCTATGAAATTTAGGTAGTCACAAGCATGTGGATGTTCTCAAAGCTTCCTATTATATCTAGGAGTAAAGGAAAGGAGAGAGAAGGGGATGAGCACAGAGGGAGAGGAGGTAATCTTTTCAATGCTTCTACTAGTTTAGCAACCAAAGAAACCAAATTAAAGTGACTACTTTGGAGACTGTCCTTTGTTAACCAAAATCATTAAAATTATCAAACTGTTAATTTTAAATTATGGATCAAAGACATTTGTTGTTGTATAAAAGGACTTAAAATAGAAATATTTGACTTTTAATTGTACATACATACATACATACATACATACATACATACATACATACGCAATAAAATGTTCCTGTGAAAGTATCTATCCTTCTGAGTAAAAGGTCAAAAACAACATAATTTAAAATAGCCATACAAGATAAACACTTCCTTTATCTTTAAACTGAGCAGAGAGGGTGGAAAAAGGATCTCTGCAGTGTACTTAAATGTCAGGAATAAGCTAACAGGCCAAGACAGAAGAATAAAAAGGAGTGCCACCCACAGACTTCACAACTCTAGGAATTTGTAATTCAATGTCCTAAAGACCAATTCTTGTCTTATACGTCTGCAGAATATTTGTAATGTGAATCAAGCATCAATCAAGAAACTTCATCACTTTAAAAATTCAGTTTAGCTACTCTTGAAAACCTATGAAACCTAGTGTGGTGGCTTAAATAAAAATGGCCCCCATAGGCCCATAGTGACAACTATTGAGAGCTGTGGCCTGGAGGAGTAGGTGTGGCCTTGTTGGAGGAAATGTGTCCACTAGAAGCAGGCTTTGAGGTTTCAGAAGCTCAAGGCAGGGTTAGTAGCTCGTTGTCTCTTCCTGTTGCCTATACATCCAGATGTGGAGTTTTCAGGTACCTCTCTGGCCACTTGTCTGCCTGCACACCACCAGCTTCCCACCATAACGATAATGGACTAAACTATAAGCCAGCCCCAATTAAATGTTTTCATTTCTAAGAGTTCCCATGGTCATGGTGTCTCTTCACAGCAAATAGAAACCCTAGCTGAAACAGAAGTTGGTACAAGGGACTGGGGTATTGTTGAGATGGGCCTAATTTATGCTTTTGTTTGGAGGAATGTGGACTGTGGGACTTTGGATTAGAAAAGCAGCTGAATTCTGTAAGTGGGGCTTAATGGACCCTACTAGTAGAAACATGGAAGACAGCAGTGCTGAGAGAGATTTTAACTGTGGGGCCCTAGCTCAAGAAGTTTCAGAGAATATTCATATATAGTCGAGAGACCATTCTTTAACATGGTTGCTTTCTGCCCTTGTCCAGAAAAAAATCTTTTTGAGGCTAAATTAAAGAGTTTTGGATTGTGTTTGCAGAGATTTCAAAACAGTCTTGTTGGGACTGTGTCCTGTGATTATTACTATTGTTATAATGAAAGAAAATCCCAAACATTTGATCTCACCAATACTCAGGAGCCAGATTGGGGTGAAACCCTGCTTACTCAGAGAGGCAGACCTTCCTACTCAGCTGATGTCCCAGAAGGAAAAGGCTCTTTCTACTTCTCCATGCTGTCTTAAATACCCTCAACTCAAATGTCCCTCCTTTCTCTTTATTCCCTGTCAGCTGGTTTCTTGCTCTGCCTCTTGACCTAGGGTTAACTTTAATTAATCCTATTTACAGAAAGCTCTTGGGTTAAAGGTGTGTGCTAGAGCTGAGCCACAACACAAGTACTTGTTTACAGTCAACAGAAAGCTCTAGGGTTAAAGATTGAGCCATACCACAGTTAGAAACAGGTTTTTACAGTTCACAATCTCAGCATTCACAATGGGATCAAATATCCTGCAACATATTACTAATCATGCATATGCAAATCTATAATGAAAAGAAGCAAGTTGAGCCAAGGAAGTTACGAAAGGTACACTTTTTTCTTTCTTTGTTGTTGTTGTTTTAAGACAGAGTTTTGCTGTGTGTAGTCTTGCCTGTCCTCGACTTGCTTTGTAGACCAGACTGACCTAGAACTCACAGAGATCTTTCTGCCTCTGCCTCCTGAATGCTAGGATAAAAGACACCACTACTGTCAGCCGGAGGCTATAATTTAAGGAGAAAGGGGCACCAGCAAGTGGAACAGAATTAAGTCCTGTATTCAATGAAATAAACAGATTAAAGAAAAACCTTATGTTAAATGGAATAAACAGTGATGACCTCAGGGCAAGATCCCACCCAGCTAAGCTTTCAACTTGTTAAAAGGACTTAGAGCTTAGAGCCAGGTGTGATGGTGCAGGCCTTTGATCCCAGCACTCTGGAGGAAGAGGCACCCGGATCTCTTGAGTGTGGAGCCAGCCTCGTCTGTAAGTTTCAGGACAGCCAAGCTTAGGCAGTGAAGGAAATGATCAAAAACAGAAAGCTGGTATGGATGTGTTTGAATGTGGGTGTCATGTTTCAGGCCCCAACCAGCATCAGAATGTGGCAGTTTCGGCCATGAGGTTCTGGCTTTAGAGTCAAGGATAGATGGAAAGGGTTACAGAATCTCCATCCACAGCTAAGGAGAGCTGGTGGGGCCAGTAAAGTGTCAAGGATGTCCCTAGATGGAAGCCTAGAGAGGCCATTGTGTAAAGCTGTGAAGGTGAAGCCTAGAATGCCTTGAAGACACCAAGATGCTGGAGATGCCAGCGTTGTGGGACACCTGCTAAGGAAAGCCGTTAACAAGGTGTGGAGCCAGCCCAAGAAAGAGAAATGTGTTGGTAGTCAACAAAACTGAAAAGAATTCGAGATCTGAAGAGTGCTTTAACATCAGACATGGAGATGCAGAGTTTTGAGTTTGCCCAGCTGGTTTTCATTCTTGCCTTGGTCCAGATTTCCTTACTATGCTCCTTTCCCTATGTTTTAGAATAATGTAAATGCTGTGCCAATATATATTGGAGATACATGATCTGCTTTTTCATTTTGATTTTAAAGGATTACAGTTAAGAGATTGCATGAGTCTGTGCCTGGTTACCCCTGGGTAAATTTATCAAAGCACTAAGAGATAATTTGTAAGAGACTTAGGTTGTCTTTACCAGGAAATATCATCTAAGATAATGGAGGAACTCAGGGACGAAAAATAACTTTTTCAAAAAATATCTGAATTTAGAGGATTGTTTGTTTTATCAGTAGCCTTAATTATTATAAAATGAATTCTGTCACAGCCATTTTCCTCTGTTATAAAATTTATATTTAGATCAAAACAAATTGCCAAATTTAAGCAATAATGAGGAGAAAATTCTAATTACCTAACTGGAAAAAAAGCACTAAACTTAGCATGTGTTAAAAAGAAGCAATATAAAAACACTGAATAGTTAAGCCATCTCTTGGAAAAATAATACAAAACAACTAATACCTCTCTATAAAAGAGTTACAAGAATAAACAGACCCATTAACTGTCAACAGGCAGTTAATTCAATCCAATCCATCTACCTGGATAAGACAGCCCTAACAACCACTGGTTGCCTGAGATTCAAATCCAAGTAAGTATGGTAGTTGCCATGGTGACAATATGGGGATCCTGGAACTCAGTAGTACTAGGTATTTATGAAATTCATAACACCAGTGCTTCCTCCCACACTCTGAATCATAGCTCAGGCTTTATAACTTCATGAAATATGATTTCATTCTAACCTTTGTAAGTTGACATTGTTCCTTTAGCAATACAATGCAGGCATAAAAGTCAAAAGAAATAATCTAGCTCACCTAACATGTAAAGAACACATATTCAATAGGCAACATAAAGTGTATTGCCTTGATAAATTATGTGTTGCTACTGGAATTTTCTGTATTTTTATTGTAACTGGACATGATTGTATCTTATTAATTCATGTCTTAGTTCACGGTTATAGGTAACAGTATCCCTATCTTTGTTTAATAAGAAAATAAAAATACAAACATAATACCTAGAAATACTTTTATTTCAAGCAAAATATCTTTTTTTACTTAAATAACATTCTTAATTATTAAAGCCTAACATTAATAGTACCCAAGAAGTACAAAGCAGAATATAACTGTCTTCACAGGGTTGGGTTTTGTTGTTGTTGTTTTGTTTTGTTTTTTGGGGTTGGGGGGGCATTTTTTGGGTTGTTGGGATTTTTGTTCTTGTTTTGTTTTCCTGGATAGAGTTTCTCTGTGTGGTCTTGGATGTTCTGGAACTTACTCTATAGAGCAGGCTGGCCTTGAACTCAAAGATCTGCCTGCCTCTGCCTCCTGAGTGCAAGAATTAAAGGCTATATCAACACTGCCCATGTCCAGTTTTTGGTTTTGTCTTTTTGTTTTTGTTGTTGTTTTGTTTTGTGTTTTATGCATTCCGGTGACTTGCATCTAATAGGCTACCAATAATAGCATGCTGCTACTTCTGAATTTTCTTTTGCTCAGTTGCTAGTTAAAAATAAAAGCAGCAAGCCGGGCGTGGTGGCGCACGCCTTTAATCCCAGCACTCGGGAGGCAGAGGCGGGTGGATCGCTGTGAGTTCGAGGCCAGCCTGGTCTACAAAGTGAGTCCAGGACAGCCAAGGCTAACACAGAGAGACCCTGTCTCGAAAAACCAAAAAAAAAAAAAAAAAAAAAAAAAAAAAAAAAAATAAAAGCAGCATATTTCTAACAGCCTGAGCTGGAAACAATCTAAACATCTATCAATTACTGGATGGCCATAACAACAAATGCAGAGTGGAATGCTACTTTGCAACATAAAGGAATGTATGGTCTATCATGAATGAACCTCAAAACATTATGCTAAGTAAAACAAACAAACTGTGAGATCATATATTGTATAATTCCATCTGAAATGTCCAAAAAAGGCAATGTAGACAAAAGTGTACATAACAGTTTGGGAAATGGTAGAAGTGAGGATTAACTACATACAGAGCCTTACATGTGGAATAAAAGTGTCCTGAATCTAATTTATGGTGATGATTGCATCATTTAACAAAATTACTATAAATTATTCAATTACATGCTTGAAAGAGAAGGTTTTATGGCATGTAAAATGTATCTCAATGAAAATGTAGGTATGGTTTTTTTGGGGGGGTTGTTTTTTTGTTTTGGTTTGGTTTGGTGTGGTTTGGTTTTTCGAGACAGGGTTTCTCTGTGTAGCCTTGGCTGTCCTGGACTTTTGTAGACCAGGCTGGCCTTGAACTCACAGTGATCCACCTGCCTCTGCCTCCCAAATACTGGGATTAAAGGTGTGAACCACCATGCCCGGCATAGGTATATATTTTTAAGAGCAAAAGAACAGGGTTGCAGAAATCCCCGCCTGATGAAAAATCAAAGACCAAACAGGTTAGGCAACTTCTTTAAAGTCCACCTAGCTAGATCTCAGAAAACTCAAAAAGAATAGCTGATACTCAGCCTCACCTTCCCGCTCATTTTACTGAAACTGCTCAAGGAATTTTTAATTTTTATTCCTTTATGGATTAAATTTGTTCTTTCATGCATATGTTAGTGCATTGTTGACTCTCTCTCTCCGACCTTTTGTTTCTCTGTCACTCATAATCCCTCCCATTCTTCTTCACAAACCCCCCTCCAAAATACATGCTTTTTTGTTTTGGTTGAATGGTTGTTAATATTTATATCGATTATCTTAAATCAGCAGTTACTCCTTAACCAACTTTATACCCAGATAACCACACAAAGACTAAGATCTATTTAACTAGCCTGGAGCACAATATTGAGCAATAATTACTCCATTGTTAACCTCGACCTAGTACAGTTCCCCCTTTCAGTTTGTCACACCACACTTGCTTTTTACTCCTATGATAGGCCCCAGCTCATTCCTCCTGGTGTGTCCCAGTCTTCCCCATGTGCATCCCTCCGGTCCTTCCTGCTCTGTCTCCTCAAGAACATTATGCCAACAGTTTTATGATCCACTAATGATGCGAAGGACTGTCTGCGTGGCTGTAGGTTTGAAACTATTCACTGGAGCGTGGTGGGCCCACTGCCTAGTACACAACTCAAGGCAATAACAGTTCCTCCCCCAGAATCATCAGTTGTCAAGTGTATAATAGGGATAGAACTATAAAAAACACTATAATAATTACATAGAAATATTTATTTCAAAGGGATTCTGAAAGCACCAGAATTTGAGAAGCAATGAATGATTCAAATCTATAAAACATTCATGAATAAATAGTAATATGCTGAAAAACCAAATCAATGGAAAATTCATCTGTCATCTTCAGGCCTTACTTTCAAAATGGGCAATAAAAAAATTAGGCAGGTTTTAACTGTTACTAATTTTGTTTTGTGGAGCTTTTTTATGTTACTAGTTTTTGAAAGAAAACTTCTTAAGTCTACATAATAATATGAACTAATAATTGTAAATACAAGGAGACAAAAGGAAGTTATCATCATTTTAACAGTGACCCATGCAAGAACTATGAATTGTTGTCAGAACCTATTCAGGGTATGGTTAGTTAGAGAACTGGACATTAAAAAACAAACAAACAAAAACACTTCCCAGGTTATTTAAAGGAAAAAAAAATAACATAATTAAATGCAAGCGTGGCCCTTAATTGGATCCTGGTTTGTACAAAGCAACTACAAAACCTATTTTGGAAAATATTTGTAAATTTAAACATGGAATATTAGCAAATGCTCAAATGTTTTTGTCACCTGTGGTGTTGCTGGGATGAATATATGAATGTATATATGTGTAGATATATGAAACTCATTGGGATGCTGAGATGACTTACAGGCTGCAATGCAACTAATTCAACAGCGGCCAGCTGTGAGTGGAAAAGTACAAGAACCTAGCAGCTGCTCAGTCGCAGAAGGCTGGGGGGCCTCAGCTGGCCTCCTGTGTGTGCTGGAACCCCAGAGAAGTCGGCCCCAAAGCCCGGGAAGGAATGAGGTGCCAGCAAGGAAGGGCATTCAGGCGACGAACAAAGGCTTCCTTCTCCCGTGTCATCCTGCTGGTTTCCAACAGAGGGTGTGGCCCAGATTAAAAAGAGTGTCTTCCCGACCAGTACAGAGGTGTGGTTTCCTTCCTCCAAGGTCCGGAGCAGAAGCGGTTTCACCCGCTTCAAACCAAGCAGAATATCTCACAGGTGTGCCCTCCATTTCTGCATTGTACTTCATTCCAGATAGAGTCCGGCTGACAACCAAGAATAGCCATCACAGAGGTGTACGCTAAAGAGAAGCTCCGGAAGTCCGTGGCTCCACTCAAAACACTGCAGTGACTTTGAAACTGAGACTCAAATTCAAGGCTTAATTTCCTAATCTACTGTTACCACTTAACGTTCATTGAATGCACAGAAAACATAATAATTACATCAAAGTTTGTAGACAAGGGATCAGAGAAGTGACCTACCTGGAATATGTTTTTATTCAAAGTACCAACAGAGCTAATGGAGATTCAGAGGTAATAGGATACTATTATTGGTAGCTTATTTGGCTCATGACACCAAAATGTGTCACTCACACACACACACAAAGTGAACGGAAAGGTCTGCTCTCATTGGGCTAAAAACATCTAGAATAGCTAGTTTCTTAGTGTATGCAAGAGACTGTTCCAACGCTTTCAAGCAGCAGTAGTCCCCCGTTTTTTGGTTTTTCGAAACAGGGTCTCTGAGTAGCCCTGAACTCACTTTGTAGACCAGGCTGACCTGGAACTCAGAGATCCACCTGCCTCTGCCTCCCAAGTGCCAGGATTAAAGGTGTGCACCACCACCGCCCGGTTTATATAAAATCTCTTAATCCTTCCGATTTAGCTGCTTCTTACCACTGGAGAACTTGGAGAGCTTCCTTTGGGAGCGCCAAACTAAAGAAAAGCGCTCCTCTCAACCTTGTTTTCAGGAGTAACAGATGATATAAAAATATCTTAATTCATGCTATATTTGTATACAGGGGGTTGTTGTTACGGAGGTGAATGTACACACTGGTACACTAACCATCTGTGTCTACAGCTCTCTTCAAAGACACTTCAATGACTTTATGAAACCGAAAACTAAAACCTCTGTCTTAACTTCCTAATTTGCTGTTGTTACCACTAAGTAATGATTAGCTATTAATAAAACATGCTAATTACACAGAACTTTTACAGACAAGGGTTCAGAGAGCCTTTAAGTCTGGGTACCAGCTCTAAAAAAATAAAAATAAAAATCCTTAGTCACTTTTTTCCTGCCTCTAAATACGAAGGGTGGCGCTGTCGTCACTCGTTCCGCATTGGGGCGTGAGAGGCCTCTGCCAATCGGAAGAGAAAAGTCCTCGAGCTGCCTCCACCCGGCTCTCAGTAGCCTATTTCGCCCTACTCTGAGCAAGAAGGTTGTAGAAAGACGCCGCTGCCTGCGGGGCCTCGGGGGGCCGCAACCTCAGCCCAGCGAATGAGAAAGCGTCGGGACTTCGCGCCGCACGCCCGAGTTCCGCCATGAGCACGCTGCAGGGGCCGGGCCTATCCCGCGAGGGACGCCGTGCGTGGCCCCGCCCTCGCGCCACTAGCCCCGCCCCCTATCCTGCCGGCGTCCTGGATCACGTGCCGCGCGATCCAGGCAACCAGGAGCTCCCCGGTTCCGGAAGTCGCTCACAGCCGCGCCAGGCTCCGCCCGTCGCCGCTGACGTCAAGCCCAGTCTCTACCACTACCGAGCCTCCGCGGCCGGGTACGGGTAGAGCCACCGTTTCCTCCGAGGCAGCGCGGCCGCCTCCGGGCCCTGGGTCCGTTCGAGCGAGGGTTTTGAGGTTGTTGACTGGGCCGGTCCGGGAGCACTGGCGTGCGGTACGGAAAGCCGGCGGCTGGCGGCGCGCAAGGTCTCCCCGCCTAAGCTTTTCCCCCCCTCTCCGCCACTCACGCTGCACTTGGTTCCGCCGAGGAGCACGACGGTTCCGCCCCCTTCTTCCTTGTCATTGATGTTGTTGTTCTTGTCAGTGCCGCAGCCCCGACCGCCGGGAGCGCGAACCCGAGCCGGGGCCGCCCGGGTGGTGCGGTGGCGGCGGCGGCTGCGGCTGCGGCAGCTGCGCCGGCTGCGGGGCCTGCTGCGAAGAGTGCGCGGGCGGCCGGAGGCGAGCGGCCGGCGGCGGGGCCGGATGGCTCTGTGCGGGCAGGCGGCCGGCGCCGCGTCGCTGCCCAGCGAACTCATCGTGCACATCTTCTCCTTCCTGCCGCCGCCCGACCGGCTGCGGGCCTCGGCCTCCTGCTCGCACTGGCGGGAGTGCCTCTTCTACCCGGCGCTGTGGCCCCAGCTCCGCATCTGCCTCCGCATCTCGCCGGCGGAGCAGCCGCGGCTGGAGTTCCTCATGCGCAAGTGCGGCTGGTTCGTGCGGGAGCTGCGGGTTGAGTTCGCCGCGGAGAATTACCTGAGCGGAGGCGGCGGCCCGGGCGACTGCAGCGGCGGCGGAGCCGACACGGGCACCGGAGGGGAGGAAGGAGAGGCCCTGCAGCTGTCCTCCCGCTGGCTGGAAGTGCTGCGCATCTACTTGGAGCTGGTGTTGTGCGTGCTGCTCAGCATCCGGAACAACAGGTAGGCTTGCGTGGGAGCCTCGAGGGTCTCCCCTTCCCCTTGCTAAGATCCCGTGGGATGCCTCGGCGTGGCCTTGTGTAGGTGCAGCTCTCCGTCCTGACCCGGATGTTTCTGGAGACAAGAGGCGATAACTGAGCGACGCTTTATCAAACACCGTTTCTGCGCCTCCCAGGCATGGTTTCATTCATCCGTTCTTGGCCCTGAGATAGAGCTACCGGTAGCTCTATCTCATGGCCAGGAATGTGATTCTTATTTTATGCGTAGGAGAGTTATGAGTTACGAGTAAGAAAACAAGACGGTTTTCCGATTCTGAGTTTGACCTTTGGTGATAGATAATTCTTAGTGAGGAGGTGTCCATGATTTCTCCTGGTGTTCATGATAACAAGACTTAGCCTGTAAGAATTCCTTAACAGTTCTTTTCTTACCTGAAATAGCTTTATTAGGCTAGGCCAGGTTCAAAGAATGGGAGGAAAGCTTGTTAAAAATTATTGGGGGAGAAAACAGACTGAACTTATTCCCAATGATTCACACAAAAGTAACGCCATATAATTTGGGGTGGGGTAAAGAAGTTGGCCAGAGTCTGTGAGGGCTAAGTATGAAACTCATTTTGCATTAGGTCTTTACTATAATTCCACATAGCTTATAACCCATATTCAGACTCCAGGGCACACTCCATATCCTAATCAATATTTCTCTATTGTCCCATGAAAGTCTAGTGTCCTTCAAACCATATTTATGTTTTCTGTATCTGGATATTTATTCCATTCTTACAACAACTCTTAATTTGGGAGAAAGTTGAGAGAGAGAGAGAGAGAGAGAGAGAGAGAGAGAGAGAGAGAGAGAGAGAGAGAGAGACCCTTACATAGTTGTAATCAGAGCGGTCAGGGCAGAAAATATTGTCCACTTTACAGACCAAAAGCGGGTCCTTAATAGGTCAAGTGATGTGCACATTGCTGTATGACACTGTTTCTAAGAGCAGTGCCCTTCCTTTCACAATTAATATCCCATCATCTTTATTTTAAGTATGGTTGTGGTTAATGCTATGTCTATGTATAGATTATGGTTTTTTTCATAATCTGTGTTTAAATCCAGAGATTAAGCAGGGCAGTAGTGGCACATGCCTTTAATCTCAGCACTTGGGGAGGCAGAGGGATCTCTGTGAGTTCGAGGCCAGCCTGGTCTACAGAAAGTTCCAGGACAGCCAGGGCTACCCAGAGAGACCCTGCCTGTTATAGGTTAGACTGTAGGTGTTACAGCATTGTGTTGTGTGTGGAAGCCAGGCATGATACAGATCTGGAATCCCAGTCCTTGGGAGCTAAAAAAGCAGGGAGATCAGGAGTTCAAGGTCATTTTGTGCTGCATGACAAGTTCAAAGCCAGCCTGGGTTTTGTGAATTTCTGTCTCAAGCAAAACAATATAAAAAAAAATGTTTATGGGAACATGACTCCATTATTCCAGGGCTCTGACTGATTTCTAAGCTTTTCACATTAATCCATTCTATTTCCTTGCTTTGACTTTATTTGTCAAGATAGACTACTAAGGCTAAAAATATTCTTAATCAGATATTGGAGGTTTTCGCTCAGAGTTGAATGTAGCTGGGAACCAGCTGATTTGTTCTGAAATCAACTCGCCCTGCAAAGAAAAAACAACACAGTCAGGGGGTGGTAAGTGCCTTTGATTCAAGTAAAAACAACTCACAGTGCGTAGTTCTTTTAGGTATATTAATAATTTCTAGGTGGATCTATAGCATATATACACAATAGTAGTGTCCTATAGTTTGTCTTTCCTTCTCTTTTTCACCCTTACCACTTAAGTTTTTGTCCTGATGTACTTGTTTGTGAGTCCACATGTGCCTGTCCTGGGTCCACTATCACTTCTCTGCTAACAGCCGTCGGTTATCCATGATTGTAAGGTTTTTTCTTTCATCTGCTGTAGTAATGGAACACTACACTGTGGTGGTTTGATAGCATATTTACCATATGTATGTGCATTATTTGTATTAATGCTTTTATTTTATTGTATTTTATTTTATTTTATAACTTAATCATGTTGGACTGGAGTGTAGCTTAGGTGATAAGAGCTTTTCTAGCACTGTTTGTTTGTTTGTTTGTTTGTTTGTTTTTCCAAGACAAAATTTCTCTGGGTAGCTGTCTGGACTCGCTTTGTAGACCAGGCTGGCCTCCAACTCACAGTGATCTCCTGCCTTTGCCTCCCAAGTGCTGAGATTAAAGGTGTTTGCCACCACGCTAGGCTTTCTAGCACTTTTCTACAGAAAGCCCTGGGCTCAGTCCCCAGCACCACTTAAATTGGGTGTGGTAGCACAGACTTGTTTTTCAGCACTTGGAAGAAGCAGAAGGATCCAGAATTCAAGGTCAGCCTTGACTATAGTTAGTTTAAGGCTAGGGTGGGATACACTGGTCCCTTTCTTTCAAAAAAAAAAAAGTTATGTTTATATATTTGGAAATAAGTTAATGCCATCTTTATTTTTGGAAGTGTCTAAATACTCTTGATACTATAAGTATTCAAATGTTACAAATATAAATGAGACTTTTCCTTAAAGCTTTAATAACTTAAAAGCATTTTAAACTTAAGTTTCTTATTCACTAACTTTAGTGAAGCCTGTGACTTTTTAAAACTTTTTTTCTTAACTTTTAGTGACGTTTGTGATTTTGTGATTATAACTACAAACCTAAAATAGTGTATTAACAGTGTCACTTAGTAGTTTTTTGTTCATTTTCAAACCAAGTATTTTCCTAGTGTTAAAGCACAGGTGTGTGTTACCACTCCCAATTTAATGATAATGGGGACTGAACCCGTGCTTCTTATATGCCAAAATTTAATAACTAATGAGAAGTATAAACATACATTCTTTACATTTTATAATGCTCTTGGCTTTGTGATTTCTGCCATATTTTAAGCAGAAAGCAGAGTATGAATCATACTGTGTCAGACATTCTGCTTCCAAGCCTTGTGCTGAACTGCTTTACACAATTCATAGTTATTTTTCTTTTGTTCCAGATGTGTTCATACCCCACAGGAAAAGAACTAAAACCTCAACCTAGAGTTGTGGGGTATAATCAGGTTATTGATCTTCTGAGAGAATAACTGGCAGTTTTTCTTGATTTGAATTACATACTGGCACAGTGAATATGGCTGCCATACTGGTATCATATATGTTAGCTACAGATGATAATCAACAAAGGTAAAACACAGGGTTTCAGAAATCTTTTCTCTACAGAAGGCAAGAGTTCCTGCCTTGTCTAAAGATGCAGTAAGAGCTCATTAAAATATTTTGGTTTGTTCCTTGGTTTTCTCCCTCCCTCCCCTCTCCCTCTCTGTCTCTCTATCTCTACCAGGCTGGACTCAAACTCAGAGATCTACCTACTTTTGGCTTCCAACTGCTGGGGGTTAAATGTGTGTACCACAACTTAAAATGTGTGTTAACTGAGTTGAACTTCTTCTGCCATGGCTCTTGAAGAAATTCATCCACATTCAAAACAAGTTCAGAAATATATTTGTAGCTTTCAGCCAAGGTGTTAAATTAAGTACTTAGTTTTGAGATACTTAGGAAGAATGAAAACCTTAAAGTTACCAGTAAGATTTGAGATAATAAGCCGGGCGTGGTGGTGCACATCTTTAATCCTAACGCTTGGGAGGCAGAGGCAGTCGGATCTCTGAGTTCAAGGCTAACCTGGTCTACAAAGCGAGTCCAGGACTGCCAGGGCTACACAGAAACCCTGTCTCGAAACACCTAAATAGATAATAAATAAGTCCAAACGTTAAAAAAAAAAATTTTTTTTGAGATACTATATAACAGGCTCACCTATTAAAAATACTTTTTTCTGGAGCGTTCCATGAATCTCATTTGTTGTAGGCAAGTGCACTTCTTTAGCAGTAGATGTGAACATGTTGATACCATTAAATTGATGCTTATCTTTCCGCTCTACAAATTTCATATAAGCGTCATATAAGGGTAGTATTTTTTTTTTAAAGGTTTGTTACACCAGGCCAGCAAAGTTATGTATGGGGGTGGTTTTTCTTCTTTATAATTCTAGGATTTGCCTCTCCTTACTAGTTTGTAGACAGGCCATTTTATGGTTACATCATTATCCTTTTTTATTCATATAGTATATGCTTCAACTAAATTAACTGCTAAAAAGAAGAGTTGCCAGGTTTGATGGTGTGCACCTTTCATCCCAGCACTTAGGAAGTAGAGGCAGGAGGAGCTCTGTGAGTTTGAGGCCTTCATGCTCTATATAGTGAGTTCCAAGACAGCCTGGGCGACATAAATAGACCCTATCAAAAATAATAGTTTTTGCTTACAATTTTGAAGGTTTCAGCTTGTTCAATTACCCTCTTGCTTTTAGACCTATCCCATTTTTTAAATTTTCCACCCTCCAGAATTGCTCAGGCCTATTTTAGCTATGGACTTTGAGAATAATCCGTATCCAAATTTCAGCACTATTTCATCAAAAGGTCAATTAGTAAATCTTAGATTTGGTCTTGTTATTTGACATACACAGGTAAGGAGTCATGTTGTGAGCACTAAGAAATAGTATACACCAGGCCCTGTTACACACACACAGCCTGGGAGCTGGGGAGACGGCTTCATGAGAGGAGCATCTGCTGCAGAAGCTTGAGGACCTGAGTTAAAATCCTCAACATCATGTGGCCTCCTCACTGGGGGCAGGAACATGGAGATCCTGGGAACTCACAGGCCGGCCTGCCTAGCGGAAAAGATGAGCTTACTGTTCAGTGAAAGACACAAGATAGTAGAAGAAGACATCCAGCATCCTCCTGGCCTCAGTGTGCATGCACATGCAGATGAGCACCCACTGTACACACCACACCATGGCTGAAGTTGCAGTAGTAGACAGAGTGGCACATAAAGACCTCTTTGGAGAGGCATTTAGAGCTGTATTGTGAGTGGCTAGAGTTGCCTGTGTGTCTCAGAGCAAATAACACTCCAAGTACACGGAGCAGTTCATGGCCTCAACCTGACAGGATTTTTATCTGGAAAGAGTGATAACCAGGGCAAAATAATAACTCAGTCATTTCAGGAAAATCTCTGAGAGGCAGACGGGAAGAATGATGGAGCTTATAGGAGATTGTCATATTCATTTATTCCTGTGAAAAGATACAATGGCCAAGGCAACTCTTATTTGTTTTTAAAGGTATTTAATTGGAGCTTGCTTACAGTTTGAGAGGGTTAGTTCATTATCATCATGGCAGGCAGGCGGTATGCATGGTGCTGGAGAGGTAGCTGAGAGTTTTATATCCGGATACACAGAGAGCATGTAGAGAGACACTGGACCTGGCTTCAGTTTTTGAAACCTCAAAGCCCATCTCTGGCAACGCTCTTCCTAATCCTTCTCAAACAGTTCATCAGCTAGGACTAAGCCCAAAAATACATGATCCTGTGGGGGAGGGGAGAGCTCATTCAAACCTCCACAACAGTATTACAAGAACAAAAAAAAGTCTTCAGCAAAAATTTTAGGGACAAGTCATAAATGAGGGAGGAGCTGGCAAGGCTCCTTCCTTGAGGATTTATGATGGATTAAAGGTAACTGGAGGACAGAGGGGCATTTACTTGAGTGTTACACTTTCTGGTACTCTGCCCATGCTCTGGACCTGTCAGCCTTTTGTCATGGAAGGGGAACTCCTGGACACCATCTCACCATGAGGGTTTATGTGCCTGTAATAGTTGCCACTATTCCGGTGCCCGTACAACTCTAAACAACTCCTCCACTCTGAACAACCCTTCAGTCATGTTCCTGAAAGCAATCTTAATGAAACTCATTGAGTTCAAAAAGGGCGAGGGGGTATCGTTTGTGATTATGACAGGTGGAACTAGAGGGAGAGGGAGGCAGGGGAGTGGGTAGAGGCTTTCAGGGTGAATGTACATCATTGCCTAGGGCGAAGGTGCTGGGAATGCCTTATTTGCATGAAGAGGAATTGCACATGCTTACTAGACATGACCTTAGGGAAAGAGGAAATTTAAACTCTAACCTATGCTAGGCTACATGACCACTTCAACAGACATGCAGGCCCAGGGCAGGGAGGAGGAGTCGTACTCTTGCCAATCTCTAGATGAGATTTTTGGAGTTTTGACATGCCTAGACCTCACACTTGCTCCAGGCGGGCTCCTGGGCTCTACAGGGGGAATTAGTTGGGACGTGGAAGAGAATCATGTGAGTGGAAAGGGAAAAAGAAAAGGATAGTGGGAGTGAATATGATCAAAACATACTATGTAAATGTATAAAATGTCATAAAAATTCATTATGTAATTACACTAATAAAAACTGACTTTCAGGAAGAGAAGACATTTTCTTTAAAAACCATACAAAGTCATGTGATATCCTGTATATCCTTTTGGTATATACTCATGTACACTGAAAATGTGTGTGCACGCACCTTCATAGGGATATTTATAGCAGCTGTATTAATGATTGCCAAAACTCGGAAGTAATCAGTATGCCCTTCATAAGTGAATCAATAAACAAACTGGTAATCTAGATAATAAATTATCATTCAGTGCTAAAAAGTATGAGATATTAAAGACGTGAAAGCCTCGAAGTATATTGCTAAATAAAACAATCTGAAAAGGCTGTATATGAGATTATTTCAATTGTATAAAATTCTACAATAGGCAGAACTGTGGAGGTGGTAAAAAGATTAGTGTTTGCTAAGGACTAATTAAAGGTTTATGGATATAGTTATTATTATTATTTGTATGTATGCATGCACAAAATGTATGGCACAGCATGTGAGTTATAGCACACATGTGAAGGAGTTGGTTCTTTCCACCCTGCCTTATGAGGTCAGGCCTGCATACAAGCAGTGTACCACCTGAGCTTTCTCACACCTCAGATCTTATCTTTAATCCATTTAAGCCAAGCTGTGTCTTTTATTTGGAGATTTAAGATCATGTTGAGTTACTACCGAGAAGTTGGCTTTTAGAGACTGCAGATCATACGTTTATGGTTCTTATTGAGAATTTGGTTGTAGTTGGTTATTTCCTGGTTGACTTTTCTTTCTTCCTTACTAATTTTAAAGGTTTGCTGGCTTACTGACTAGAAAAATGTTTGATTCTTTCCTATTCTATGCTCATTTCTTTTTGTGAAGTTTTGTTGTTGTTGTTGTTGTTATTGTTGTTTTTGTTTTTCGAGACAGGGTCTCTCTGTGTAGCCTTGGCTGTCCTGGAATCACTTTGTAGACCAGGCTGGTCTCAAACTCATATCCATCCACCTGCCTCTGCCTCCCGAGTGCTGGGATTAAAGTTGTATGCCACCACACCTGGTTTGTGAAGTTTATTCTTAGTTCTTATAATTGTGGCATTCTTTCTCATCTGTGCATAGTAGTAATCTTGTGGTTTTGGTTTGGTTTATTTGTTTGTTTGTTTTTGTAGTGCTGTCTGAGAGGGCAGGAATTGCTTAATTTATGCTTATCCTGGAGTCTGTTTAATCCATCCATTTAAGGGATAACAAATAACATTGCTAGCTAGAGAAACCTTGGCTTGTGGTTATTTACTGTCAAGGCTTGAAGCACATCATCCTATTCTGTGTTGGCCTTTGCGTTTCTTCTGAGAGCTAAAGTAATGCTGATAGGTTTGCCTTTTTAAGTAACTTGGCTCTTTTGGCAGTTTTGAATATTCTTTTCTTCATTCTGAATTTTTTACTTTGAGAGATTCTTTTCTGGTCATGTTTGGAGTTCTAGATGCTTACTAATCTTGGATGACTACAACTTGCTCTGTATTAGGGGGAATTTTCTGCTCTAATTTCATTGAATATGAATTTGGGGGGGGGGGACATTGTTTGTTTCCCTAATGCCTTTGGTTTGTATTTCAGCACCTTCTATTTCAAGGATTGTTAAACAGCACTGGTCTTTGGATCATATCCTACAGTTCTTGAGGGTCATAGCCATAATGACATTTTCTTTACTGATATCTGAATGAGGTAAAATCTCGACCTTGCTTTAATCCCTGGTATTCTTTCTTCTTCTGCTCAATCTAGTATGCTGTGCCCTAGGACTATAAGGTGTGCCATCCACTGGGTCAGATTTGTTTTGTTTTGGCTTTTGTTGAGCTATTTCATTTCTAAAGTTTCCATGCTATACAAGTTGTTGAAATTTTCATCCTAGTCTTGAAATAACTTCCTTACACCTGTTTGAGTCTTTTTAGTCTTGATCATTTTTAAAACTAAGTGTTTTAAGATAGGAAAGATGTTTTCTTCAAGGCTGTCAGATACAAATAGCCAAAACACTAAGAATTTAACATTTGTATAATTCCTGATTGTGTCATGGTTCTTCTTGCTATAAGTAGTTTATTGTATATATGTATAATAATAATATAAATATATATGTAAAAAATAAGAATGTTTATTAAAAATACATTGTATGTCCTAAAATGAATATGCAAAGCTAATATTTCAGAAACTCATTTGTGTCAAATTGTTGTGAGTTTTTGTGTGTTTGAGTTTTGAACAAGAAAATTTATATTGATATTTCATAGGACTTTTAGTGCAAATTCTTTGTAACTAACGAATATGAAATGAAAATCCTTACATCTTAAAAAACAAAAACAAAAACCAAGTGTTTTAATTCCTTAAATCTCAGCCATTTCAGTATCATTTGGTTCATTTAGTGAGGAGTGAACTTTTACAGCATTCATGTTGCCTTTATATATGTCTTTTGTTTCTACACTACAAATGTGCACATTTGTTGGCATCTATAGCTTTTGCATTGGGGTCTTAGTGGAAGATTTCTCTTGAGGTCTCAGTCCCCATTACTACTCGGAGGAAATTAAAGTAGACATAATAACAGTAGTTCAGAAGCAGGCCAGAAATTTTAAAGCATAGAAATTTTTTGTAAAATATGAAGGCCAGTTACAGCAATGCCTCTAATCCCAGCACTTGGAGGCAAAGATAGATAGATCTCTGTGAGTTCAAGGCCAGCCTGGCATACATATCAAACTCTAAGACAGCCAGGGCTACATAGAACCTATCTCAAGAAAGGGAGAGGGGAGGGAGAGAAGGAAAGAAAGGAAGAAAAGAAAGATAATTAGACAGGCATCAGCTGTGGTAAATGCCTTCTCATACCAAAGGCTCTGTGCTAGTGTGGGCATAGGCATGGAATGGTAACAGCAAAGCAGCTGAGTTTCTACCACTTGTCTCTTAGGCCTTGAAAACATAGAAAGCAGCAGGGCCAAGGCTGTCTGTGTTGGCAGTTCAGGGCACAGACACTTAAGTGCTCAGTCATGCCCAGCTGTAAGGGTCCTCCACAGCCCTCTGTGATGGAGCACAGTTCCTCCACATAGACTCACACGTCTATGAATTAGTATCCCATACATAAGCAGTTCCCTGGACCCACTCTGATTCTCAGAGTTGTCACTTGCTTGGTAGAAAGATACGACCTTTGGGGCTTGTGGATATAAAAATGCAGTGGCTACTACTGCTATTGAAGGTGAAGTTTGACTATAATACCTCTCGTAAGATGACTCACTACCACAGCACCACAAATAAACTAGTGCAGGTCCCTCCCCAGCATCTGTGTGCATTGCTGTGCAAATATCCGATCTCCCATTTTAAGCTGTTTTAGGTTTTCTTTTAGATCTCTTTCTGTTGCGTGTGTGGGGCTTTGTCTTCATGTATGTTTATGCACCATGTACATTCGGTACCTGCAGTCCAGAAGAGGGTGTTGGCTAGCCTGTAATTGGAGTTACAGGCAATTGTGAATCACCATGTGGGTGCTGGGACCCACACCCAGTAGACTCTCCTCAAAACATAGAGGTTTTTTGTTTTGTTTTGTTTTAATATGCTTTGGCTTATCTAAATGTTTGGTCACAAAACTGGGGAAGGTTTTCTTTATATTTTACTTGAAGTGTATTTCTTACAGAAAATAACTTTGGGGAAATGCCCCATTTTTCAGCTAAGTTACCTAGTGTTTTAGGGTTTGTACTGCTGTGAAGACACTGTGACCACAACTCTTATAAAGGAGAGCAGTTCATTGGGATTTGCTTCCAGTTCAGAGGGTTAGCCCATCATCATTATGGTGGGAAGAATGGCAGAACACAAGAAGACGTAGTGCTGGAGATGGCTAAAAGTTCTGTCTCTGCATCAGCAGGCAGCCGGAAGAGAGAAACTGGACTTGGCTTGAGCTTTTAATGCCCCAAAGCCCACTCCCAGTAACGCACTTCCTCCAACAAGGCCACACCTCTCCTTGTCAAGTAGCTCCACTCCCCAGTGACCAAGTAGTCAAATGTTTTACTATGGGGCCATTCCTTTTTTAGATGTCTGTTTGCTTGCTTCCTTTCCTCCTTCCCTCCCTTTCTTGAGACAGTGTTTCCCCATGTAATAGATCTGGTGGTTGTCCTGGGATTAGCTTTGAACTCACAGCCTTACTTTTGCCTCCCTAGTGCTGGAATTAAAGGTGTGTGCTACCACTACCAGCTTATTTGAGAAGTTCTTATGATTGACATTTTTATAAGTTAAAGTGCTCTGTTCCCAATGTCACTCATTTGTACCTAAGACCTGTGAGTTCAGAGTTCCAGTTCAGTCACTGTTTTCCACAGTGGTTAAAGCATTTAGATAATCATTTTAACCATTTTCTCCTGTAGGAACCTCCAGAAGTTTAGTCTTTTTGGAGATATAAGTGTTGTACAGCAGCAAGGAAATTTGTCCAGCGCGTACCTCAGCAGGGTAGACCCTGACGGCAAGAAGATTAAGCAGTAAGTTCTGCAGTAAGCTTTACGGGGCTTATGGTGATAATAAGTCTAGCTCCTTTCTGAAAAGTCACAGGACACAATCAAGAATGATGATTTCTGTTTTCTAAAGAGAATATATGGGCTTGGCAGTTAAGCACTTAACCCACAACTGTGAAGGGCCTCATGTGAACCATGCACGGACATGGCAGACTACCTAGAATTCTAACCTTGGAAGGCCTGGAGACCAGGGATCCCTAGAGCAAGGTGACCAGAGGAGACCGGGCCCTTTTAGCAAGCTCTGGTTTGATTGAGAGACTGTTTGTGTGTCTCCCTCTCTCTTATACACACACACACACACACACACACACACACACACACACACACACTCACTCACTCACACAGAGCAGGAGGTACAGTATGACTCCTAGAAGCATTTTAACCCAGCATTTTAGTGGTGGTTATGTGACACTTCGTGGCATAAGTCTTTTAGGATAAACTATATAGCTTGCTGGGTACTTCTTGCTGAATTAATTCTTAATATTTTACTTTATGTGTTTGAGTGTTTTGCCTGAATGTGTATATATGCAACACATGTGTGTCTGGTTTCCACAAAGGTCAGAAGAGGGAGTCATATCTTCTGGAACTAGAGTTAAAGATGTTGTGAGCCACTATGTGGATGCTGGGAAATGAACCTGGATAATCTGCAGAAGAAAGTTCTCTTGTGCACAGTCCCTTACTGCTATTTAAAGGTGTTGTTTTTCACTTGCCTTTGTTATAAAATAAGTCCTATGTCATCAGTCTTTAATTCCATAATGTTAGTTTGAAAAATGCTATTATCCTAAGATGAGAAACATTCCTACATGTTTAATGTATCTTATTATATTATAATGTGAATTTTAATTGCATTTGTAGGTTAGATAGAAATTAATTATTGAGAGAAATGTATCTCAACATTGAATGTCATGTTGCCCATTTTTAAAGTCACCATTAAAGGATTTAGAGCTGAGTGCTAGTGACAAAATTCTGATAATTTCCTTGTAGAATTCAGCAGCTGTTTGAAGAAATACTGAGCAATAGTAGGCAACTAAAATGGCTGTCCTGTGGGTTTATGCTGGAAATAGTGACCCCAACATCCCTGTCGTCTCTGTCTAACTCAATTGCCAACACCATGGAGCACCTGAGTTTACTGGACAACAACATTCCTGGCAACAGCACTCTCATCACTGCAGTTGAACTAGAGCGGTTTGTAAATCTGCGTTCACTTGCCCTGGATTTCTGTGACTTTACAGCTGAGATGGCGAGAGTCTTAACCGATAGCAACCATGTGCCTTTGCAGCGACTGTCTCTTCTGGTCCACAATGTTTCAGTGATGCACAAGTCATTAGACAACATGCCAAATGATGAGCACTGGAAAGCCCTGTCACGAAAGAGCTCCAGCCTTCGGGTCTATCTAATGGCTTTTGATGTCAAAGGTGAAGACATGCTAAAGATTCTGAAACCCAGTATACCACTTGAGAGGGTTCACTTTGATAGCTACGTCACTTGTGTCTCAGGGGCTATTGTTGATCTTATATCCAGGCAGTACGACAAGTTCCTCACCCATTTTATATTGATGAATGATGTGATTGACACGTCCGGTTTTCCAGATCTTAGTGACAACCGAAATGAAGATCCCTTGGTTTTATTAGCATGGAGGTGCACAAAACTCACTCTTTTGGCAATTCATGGTATGTGGTCTTGTTCACTATAACTTGATACTGACATCATGCCTAAAGTATTTTATGCTCCTAAATATATCACAAGTAGAAAGTCATATCTCAACCCCGAGTGCTCTGTCTGAGCACCCCACTTTTTCTGCCATGGCTAAGAAAACAGGTGTATGTCTACCTGCTGTGAATATGTTCATTCCAGTCAGAAGATGCCAAAGTGCTTAGTACAGAAGGGGGGGAAACAAGGCTTTTATATTTACAGCCCCATCCTTCAGATTCTAATTTTAATGTATTTACTATATTCTTGAAATAATCTATTGGTTAGGTACATGTTATTTCTTAGCCATTCATCTTAGTTTGTGAACTAGTCTCATTTGAGTGGAGTTGCTATTCTGATGAATTAAGGTAACAATTTACTTCAAAGACAGTTACAAAAAAAAGGCACCAGGCATGGTGTCACACATCATAATCTTACCTCTTGAGAGACTGAGGTAGGATTGTCATTAGTTTGAGAGGCCAGCCTGGACTGCATAAGTGAGTTCTAGGCCAGCCTGAACTATAGAACAAGACCTTATTTTAAAATAATAATAAGGCACGCAAAGAATATCTTAAGCTCTGTATGCTAACTCTTACATTGTTTTTGAAACTATTTTCTTAGCCTGTTGTTGTACTTTTAGAGTCTGTCTTCATAATTGGGCCATATATTACAGGTAGTAGCAAGAAACAGATCCATATTAAAAGTAATAAGGGGTTGTTGGAATGGTTCAATGGATTGAGTCCTTACTGTGCAAATGTGGGACCAGAGTTCAGATGCCCAGAACTCACATAACAGCCAGTGGCCCCCTCAAACCCTGTACTCAGGCAGAGAGCATCCCTGGGTCGAGCTGGCTCTAGACTAGCCAGGCGAGCTCTGGTTCCATTTCAAGATCCTGCCTCAACAAAGAAATTGGAGAGCACCCAGGGAAGACACCCAGCGTTGTCTTGGGGCCTCCACAGGCAGGCATGTACATGTGCATCCACTTGCAAATACACACACATGCATGCACACTTACATAATACACCCAAAAATGTATGGGGGGGGGGGAGGGAAAGGAATCAGCAAGTGCCAGGTTATTTAAAAGTTAATTTAAACCAGCCCTTTTAAAGTTTTTTTCTTCTTTCAAGTAAAGTTTGTCCATCTTCTGTCCCCCTTATCCTTTCCCAGAGGTGACCTCTGTTCTGAAGTATTCCTGTGGTTTCTATGACTTCTGATAGTGAACAAGTTACCTTCAAAGTTTCAAGTGTCGTGAACTTGAGACTATGCACTGTGAGACACCATAGGGAATGATTTTTTATAATGAAAAATTACAGGTTACTATATATTCTTAATAGAGACCTATATAGGAAATAAAATTTGTTCCTTGTGATACATTATCCAAAGTTAAAAATGTATTTATAAACTTTAAATGTCTTTTGTTTTGCTGAATGAAATACCAGAATCAGATTATATACCACTTACCAGCTCACTACTGTATGCTGTTTATCAGACTCCTAGGTAGTCGTATTTCTTTTATTCTTAATGTGTTAGAAGGGGAAAGGACCAACATGGTAAATACAAATTTGAAGCTTCTCAAGAAGCACCTACTGAGGAACAGACTAACTTGTCAGAGACAAAATAAAACAGGAGAATGACAGCGTTGCCTTCTGCTTATCTTTAAGGTTACACCGTGTGGGCACACAACCTCATTGCCATTGCTCGTCTTCGTGGCTCTGACCTAAAAGTGCTTGAAGTCACCGAAGAAAGCATTGACTTTGACCAAGGTGAACTAGCCGACCAGGATGTGGATCCAGTACATAACCTTATTGAGCAGGTATCCCTGGGCCTTGGTCAACCTTGGCATGCAGTCTTGGACATTGAATCACTCAGTGTCTTCACTGAACCAAATCGTCATTTTTACAGAGAGATGCAAAGCTTCAGTGAAGACGTTTAGCTTTTTTTAATGTATAATTCCTGTGGCTACATATGCAAGTAGGGTCCCATTATGTTTTTTTTTTTTCAGTAGTGTAAACTAATCCTTTTGTGCTGTGTTTAATCAGTATTAGCTTTATAGAATTATAAATGTATATTCTACTTCTTGATCAAAGAACGTAGTCGGGTATTGGTTTTAGAAGTTCAAAGTGACACTGTATAGGGCTTTCACGGTTAATGGCATTGTTACCAAACCTTAAGGACATACAGCCAATGGTCATCTGAGGTTACTGGCTAACTTTGTTTTTCACTGAGTTACTCTGCCTTTTTGACATTTTTATTCTTTGTTTGTCAGAATCCAGAGCTCAGGAGCCAAATATTTTTATACGTATATATATATATAAATAAATATCCATAGCCTGGTGGATTTGTATGCAATGCACTGCATCTATGTATTCTGATAGCATCTCATTGATTTTGGTTTGAAATAGAAGGGAAGATAGTATCCCAAATGAGTTGTCTTTAACAGAAAGCTGAGTTTAACATTCATTACCTATATAATAATTGATATTGCCAATTACCATTCTGAATTTCATATAGCATAAGTTAGACATTGCTTAATCCCTTAAAATGCATTTACATAAACATGAACACTCAAATTGCTGGATTTTTTAAACTGTATCTGACATGATTTTTTTCATATGTTACATTCAAGTTAGCTTCTCTAGCCCAGATTTCAAAACAGTAGAGGAAGAAAGAAACCATATTCCAGGGAAACCTCTGAGGCTAAGTCAAAGCACAGAACTGTAAACGCACAGGCTTGCAAACCAACATTGGTCGTGAAATCCCTAACAAGTCACTGGATTCTCTCTGTCAGCGCGCGTGTCAGCTGCCAAAGAATAGATTTACATGAAGAAGTGCCCACATGCTGGCAGGGGCTGGCCAGCTTTGGTCAGCCAGATACTGCTAGATTGTAATATTTAAGGTCGAATTTCGACCTGTGGTACACAGCTGTGCTGTGGCTCAGTCAGCAACCTCAGAACTCTGAAAAAACAAAACAAAAAAAAAAAGAAAAAAAGAAAAAAAAATGCACCTGTTTCACTGTGAATAGTGAATGTAAAGGAAAGAAAGGAAAAACCAAAAGCTTGTTCCATCACAGGTATGAGCTGCTATGATACATGAAGAACATTCCATGAAGTATGTTTTAAAACCTTGTTATATCTGAGAGGCTTTAAAAGCCAATTTAACTGTTTCAGGGCAACCGCGGTACAGACGTGGTCTCTGTGAGACTTCCACCTGACCCAAGTTTTAAATGGTACGAATGTTGTGCATTTAATGTTAAGGACAGTCTGCAATAATAAAGTAAGTAGCCAACGTGGGTGCCCAGCAGTGCTGAGACCTGGCTGCTCTATTGTAAGCTTTGGAAACACAATTTATGCAACAGATGTCCAGATATGATTCTATTTATGGAAAAAGTTTATATGTTTTACAAATGGTTTTACCATCTTATATTAAATGACCTTTTGACAGGTGTGCACTGTTTTGTCTCCAGTGAGCACATACCATGCGGATTTTATATGTACATCAGTAGTGTGAATCCACTGGCACAGTGTGTGTAAATGCCAGATGTGGTGAGATTTTATCTTGTATATGTGATCAGACAAAAATAACTCCTGACAGAAACTGTAAGGAAACCAGCTGAATGTTTGACCTGATGACTGATGTTGTATGGTTTATGTTAAATGTATATTCTTTTAATCAATGAATAAAGCATTAAAAAGTGACCATTATGATGTATTTTATACAAAACACAAAAAGTATCAATGTTTAAATAAAACTCTTAGGCTGTGTAGTTTTAAATTTTTTTCACTTTTAAAAAAAGGCAAGCTTAAAAACAGTACAAGTACTATGACACACTCCTATAATCCCAGCTCTTGAGAAGTTCAAGGTCAATGTTGTTACCTTTCCGTTGCTGTGACAAAACATCATCAAGGCATCTTATAAAAGAAGTGTCTAATTGGGTTTGCAGTTTCAGGGGGTTAAAATTCATGGTGGTGGAGGGAAACCATGGCAGCAGAAACATCTGAGCACTCACATCTTGATCCACAAGTAGAGGACAGAGCTGAGCACTGCACAGCTCTTTTGAGACCTCAAAGCTCCACCCCCCAGCCCCGTCTTAGTCATTGTTCTGTTGCTGTGAAGAAACACCACGATCAAGGCAACTCCTATAAAGGAAAGCGTTTAGTTGGGGGATTGCTTACAGTCTCAGAGGCTTAGTCCATTATGTAGGGAGAATGGCAGGATGCAGGTAGGCGTAGTGCTCAAGGTGAGAGCTTGACATCCCGATCCTAAGGCAGCAGGGTGAGGCTGGGAGCCAGGGGATAGACTTGGCTTGCCATAGGATTTTGAACTTCAAAGCCCATTTCCAGCAGCAAAACTTCCCCAACAAGGCCACACCCACTAATCTTTCCGAAGAGTCTACGAACTGATGAATAAGAATTCAAATATATGAGCTATGGGGCCATTTTCATTCAAACTACCACACCCACCTCAATGACAGGCCACATCTCCTAATCCTTCCCAAAGAGTTTTAACACCTGAGACCAAGTACTCAAACATAGGAGCCTTTTCTTTTTCAAACCACTATAGCCACCTGCTATTGAATAGTGAGTTTGAAGAGCTTGGGGTGCATTCTACATGAGACATGATCTCAAAAAGAAAAAGGAAAAAAAAGACTGGTTAACAAAATCCCACTGTAGTGTTCATTTAGTATACATTATTAATACTGCAAACTTTAAGGTGCTTCTTATTTTTTAAAATTCCTTTATTAGATGCAGGAATTATTGCCACTGGTAAGCACTTGATTAGCTACTGCTGTCTTAATGTTCTCTCCGTTCTTGGTCCCTGAGATCAACAGCCTTTATACAAGGGAAAAGAAAACAGCTTCTTTCTTTTTCCCATCTTGATTGTTTTGGGTGCTGACTCTTTAGACACTGATTCCTCTTGGAGTTGTCTAGAGTCTTTTGAATCCTTATTTCTTAGACACATCTGATGCCTTTGAGTGACTCAGCATGTTTGTGTACGGAAAAAATTACAAACAAATGTACCCATGCATATGAAAAGGAAAAGACTGTCAGCAACTGTGATTGGCACCCAGGTGAAGAGTGACGTGCTGACCTGAAGGACTCAACTCCCAGTCCTGGTCCTGCTGCTTCAACACACGCTCTTCTTGGTCAAGAATGGGACTTGACAGCGTCCCAGCAGGCTAATCTCTGACTTCGAGGCCAGCCTGGTCTACAAAGCTTCCAGGACAGCCATGGCTACACAGAAAAATCTGTATAGTCTTAGGGGGAGGGAGGGAGGGGAGCAGCCAAAAAAGAACAGGTTACCTAATACTGATTTTCCCTTAAAAATAAGTCTCAGCTGTTTTTAACTTAATCGGTTTTAGACAAATAAGATAGTCTTTAAAATATATATATTGAATAGTTTCAATATAGTGACCTAAACTGCTTGTTTTACATGTCTAAGAATACAACTTAATGATAAGGTTTTCCCCTCTCATGTGAAAATGCCCTGGGTTCCATCCCCAGCACTTCCAAAAAGACAGGAACAGCAGAATAAAGTCATCTTTCCATATCTTCCACCATCCTGGAAATAGAGAATTTAGGGAACCAATAGGGTGGGGCTCTAAAGGACAGTGTGTTTGTGGTTGAATATGATGCAGAAATAAGCTTGCTTAAACTTGTAACATGAATTACAGTGGCTCTCTAGGAAGCAAATAAGAATTGTCTTCCTGGAGTAGCATACAAACATGAAAAATATGCAGGGACCCGACTACCCTCCCATTGCTTCCTAGCCCTTTTTCACATTCTGGCAGAAAATAGCATAGAAGCATAGTGATACACACTAGGAAGAATTGGGCCTCCTGCTCCCGCCCCACCCCCCACCCCAATAGCCTGTAACATTTGCATTTCCTTTATAGTTACTAAATGCAACATTTTATATAAAACCTTATGTTTACTGTGTGTGTATGCGCCTGCCACAGTGAATGTGTAGAACACCCTGAGTCCAAAAGATCAAACTCAGACTGTAAAAACCATCTTCTGACTCTTATACAGAACTTTCAAATACAATCTTGTTATTTGTCAACCTCTTCATAAATTTAATGCTGCCATTAATAAAAAAAAAAAACCCAGCCAATGGGTGATAATGGTTAAGCCTTTTTTTTTTTCAATATCCTTTTGAAAGTATGTTAAAATTAAGACATTTGCTTTGGTAGAATGTTGACATTTCTTTCTATATGGATTTCAGTTTTAAGTGGATTTTTTCATATATCAAAATAGTGATGCTTCTACAGATAGCTCAGCTAACTTAATTATACCTTTCCACTCTTAACTGTACTCCTAGGTGAAACACCACTCGGAGCAAGGATCAGTTAGCAGCAGTTGCTTGAGGAAAGTTCCAAGTGGGTTTTGTTTTGTTTTGTTTTTCCAAGTGGGTTTTTAAAAGTACGTCATTGTGGGAATAAAAAAAGATTCTGGTTAAAGAGTACAGATTCTGGTTAATTCTGGCCATCTAGTACACATGTAGCAAAGATTATAATACACTGATAATGTATCCTTTGAATTTGCTAACAGTACACCTCAAGTCTTCTCCATGTACCCACAAATTAACATGTGGTCATACATTAATTAACCTGATTGTACTAATCATCTCACAATAAATATGTCAAATCATTATTTACACACCTTAAATATGTATAAACTTTTTTGTTTGCTTTTGTTTTTCGAGACAGGGTGTCTTTGTGTAGCCCTGATTGTCCTGAACCTCTCTTTGTAGACCAGGCTGGCCTTGAACTCACAGGGGTCCTCCTGTCATTGCCTCCCAAGTGCTGGGATTAAAAGGGTACGCACCACTGCCCAGCATGTACATGCAAACTTTCGACGGTCATGCCTCATTAAAGTTGAAAATGCCACTGCAGTTAAATATTTCAGTTGAGAGTGCTACTGTCATTCAAGTAGGCATATTTGATGAAGACACCACCCAAAGGAACCAGAAATAAAAACAGTAGAGATGGGTGAGTCCCTCAAGGGTGCTACCCTCAAGACCCATTCACACTTCCTTTTAATCCTGATCATAGATTCTCAGTCTGCAGTGGATGACAGCACCTACGAAGGCTTGGAAGACTTCATGCCTATACCAAGCTAGAAATGAAGAGTGGTGACAGTGGGCTGGGAGGAGTAGGTCAGTGGCAGAGCACTTGCCAAGCACATGTGAGGCCCTGGTCTAGTTCCTAGTACTACAATAACAAAAATTCAAGACATGAGCCTGTGGGGGACATTCAGATTTAAACCACAACAATGTTCATAATATATGCAGGAAATGAAGCATTTAACGTTATCTTAGAAACATTTACACACAAGTCAAGTTTGTGTTTAAGAGAATGCCCTTAGTCAAGAATGAATTCGGAAGAAATGCTGGTAAATTAACTAGGACTTGTCAAGGGTGCCTGTGAATTATTTGCTGTGTGTGAAGCAGAGCTTTAGACACTCAAGTATGTGTTCTCTTACCACACAGCACCTCTGAAGTCACCAGCATCTCCTCTCCATTGCATGAAGAAACAGAAACAATAATCTTGTCCAAATTCCAAGGCCAATTAATGAGATGAAAGCTCAGGCAGTCAGACAGGCCCCTACAGTATCACCCCATCCTGCCACTCAGGATGTGAAAACCAGGCTGGCCTCCAGCTCATAGAGATCAACCTGCCTCTGCCTCCCTGGGAGTAAGTCCTCTGCTGGGACTAAAGGTGTGGCCACTACTCCTGGCTCCTTCCTGCCACTTTTCGTCCTGTAATTTCACTGCTGGTGAGCAGGTATTCCTTGGTTGCTAGGCAGTGTCCATGTTCATCTGCCAATGTTCTCCTAGTGCCCTCAAGGGCATTCTTTGTGCCTGGTGGGATTGAATCTGCTGAACCACAGAGAGAATGACCATAGGAGCATGAATTCACATCTCTTACAAAGCAGATGTGAAGAAATGGTAGAAATGTTAAGTATACTACATAGGTTTATCATTTCATTCTGGTTTTAATAAGAAAAATCAGGGTTGGTATGTAGTCTGCCTACTGTTTGGCAACTGTAAAATTAGAATGGCAAAATAGAATTCTGCTCACCTGAGGTGATACTTTGTCAATTTTTTTTTCCGTTACTGAACATAAATGTGATTTTTTTTTGTACTTTATGAACATTTTCTTACATATGCTTATGAACCAGACTGGTGGAAGATATATAGTGAAGAAGTAGATCAAATTCTGTTAACATACAAGCTGACTGATCCTGTTTTCCTCTAAATTATTAAATAAACTATTTTGGCACCTTATCAGCGGTAGGTGGTTATGTGACCCTTTTCTTCCAAATAAGGAAATTAAATTACTTTGACTTAGTATATTCCTTAGAAACATGTTAATAACTAGACTATTCTTTTTATTAAAATACTAAAGAGAAAAGTGAGATTTTAAGACTTGAGTTCATGCTAAAATAAACCATGCGCTTATGGACAAACTATTTGAAAATGTAGAATTAACACATTTTGTGATTTGAGAAATAATCAAAAAGGACTTAAATACCAGATCAGTGAAATGCGACTAGCCAGTTGCTCCTGCTGGGATTTGGGTTGACCCAGAGGAAGGACTCTACCTCTGGGACTCAAAGTCACATCCAGTGTCTGAGGCTTGAGAGCACAGGCGCTCACTCCACAGGAGGGATTTCCAGTCTGGTGCAGTAAACATGATTGAAAGCCCAAAGCTACAAGTGTAGAGGAATGGTCATTCAGAGCGTGGCTGTTCTGGCAAGAGATCACATCCAAAGACTTTCTAGGTCTGTGTGACCCAGCTGGGATACAAACATACCTTTAGCCCAGATGACAGAGGCAAACAGATCTGAGTTCAAGGCCAACCTGGTCTAAGCAAGTATCAGGTACAGAAAAGCTTAGGTCCTGGCAGGGTGATGCATGCCCTTAATCCCAAACAAAGGTAAAGTTAGTTTGTTGAATGAAGCACCCATGATTGAAAGGGATGTCGAATTGAGTGGCAGAAAAGGTGACAAATCAGAGAAGACTTGACAGAATAGGACACACCCAGCTCTCACAGGAAGAGAGAGGACAGCGAAACTACTTATGAGGCAATTTTACAGAGAGGAGGCAGTTTTACCAGGACAGTAATAGAGAGATGGATTACAGAGAGAGAACTCGGGTGAAGCTGGGACAAGCCAGAAGATTAAAGCAGACTGCTGAATTAGTTTGAGACCAAGCAGAGCAATCCCAAGCCAAGAGAGAAGCCAGATTAAATAAGTCAGCTGGGAGAAGAGTTTGATCCAAAACAGCTGAGTTGAACTAGCCAGCCCAGAGCTCAGAAAGAAGTAAGGGTGAGCTTTCTTAAGTCTCAAACGCTGAAAACATTCTAGGCCTAGGTTAGATTGTATGGAGGTTAGAAGCTTCCAGGACTAGGCCTAGCTTAACAGAAAGAGGAAGTTAGCCTCCCAGACAATTGAGTCAGGAGAATAAAAGTTACTATTACATAAAAGTCCTAGAAATCAACTGTTATTCTGCTCAGTGAGTTGATTTGACATACAAACATAAAATCACCCTCCAAATGGTTTTATTTATGTCCACAGTTTAGTGCAGCTCTCAGCTTTGACTACAGATTCTCCCATTTACCGTGGGTAGCAGTAACTAGAGACTCAAAATTTATCCAAGTGGTAAATGGACTGCTAAACGCCCATCCGTCTTTAACACCCCTCCCAAAACTTGGAACCTCATAGACAGGAGGAAGGGATGGAATGTAAGAGCCAGAGGGGGTAGTGGAGACAGGTGAAGCACTGTCTGCAGAGCACGGCTGTCCTACCTAATCCTGACCGAAGGCCCTACAGGAGGTATGAAAACTTCAAAGCTGATGCATGTAACACTGTACAAACTCAACATGAGACTACATACCATGCCATCTGCTAGAGTGGTCACGAAATTAGAGTCAAAACTAGCTCAGCTTCAAACAAATCAAGTCTTAATGTCTATAATCACAGACACTGCCTTTCCTGGAGACTTCAGGAGAAACAGGGTTTCTATGTGTGACAGCCCTGGCTGTCCTAGACTCAATTTGTAGACCAGGCTGGCCTAGAACTTATAGAGATCCGTCTGCCTCTGCCTCCCCAAGTGCTGGGTTTACAGGCATGTGCCACCACACCCAGCTATAAATAAACGTTTAAAAGTCCTTTTTTTTTTTTTTTTTTTTTTGGGGGGTTTTCAAGATAGGATTTCTCCATGTAGCCTTGGCTGTCCTGGAAACTCTCTTTGTAGACTAGGCTGGCTTCGAACACACAGATCCACCTGCCCCTTCCTCCTGAGTGCTGGGATTAAAGGCACGCGCTACCACACTTGGCTTTTCAGCAAAACCTGCTACCAAAAAATGTCATTTTCTCTGACCCAAATTCTTTTTGTTTTCCACCTGCTTCTGCCTCCTAAGTGCTAGGATTAAAAGCATGCACTACCACACCCAGGTCCTCTGACCCTAATTCTAATAACATTCCTAAAATCTATACAAAACACAGAAAAAGTCTATGTGCAAATATATTACACTATCTTCAGGTTTTTTAATTTTTTTAATGTATACAGTGCGCATTAGATCACATTATAGATGGTTGTGAGCCACCATGTGGTTGCTGGGGATTAAACTCAGAGCCCCTGGAAGAGCGGAGAGTACTCTTACCCACTGAGCCATCTCTCCAACCCCCAGGTTTTTAATTTTTAACTGTGTGTCTGTGTGTTTGTGCACGCTCAAGGTCAGAGGCATCAGATGCCATAGAACAGCAGTTGTGAGTAACCTGTCTGAGATCCTAATTCAGGTCAACTGCAAGCGCAGACTGCAGCTGAGCCATCCGTCTCTCCAGCCCTAGCTTCAAGAAGAGATTATTTACAACTGCCTTCACAAATAGCTTCACACTACACGAAGACTGTAAAAGCTATATAACAAAAATAATGTGTTAATTTGTATGGAAATATATAATCAGTTATCTACATAAATATATAATATGGATCTAAACACATGCCCTTCAGAAGACATTCGAAGGACAGAGGCCAGGCAGGACACCACCTGAAGGGGTGGAAATGCTGCTTCCTAACAGATTTCTGCTGTTTCAGCCATTGTCTACCTTTCTGCAAGGATTACAAACTGCTTCTGTTTTGTTTTTTAAAGTAAGATTAATCAGAGAAAGTTGCACATATAACCTGTAATTATACGTTCATATTGGTCAAAGCAATTCCCAATTCAGTTTTGTCAGCTTTGACCCTTCCCTTTATCACCTCAGTTAGCCTACGTGTAAAGGAAACTAAAATGTGTCTCTGTTGTAGGATCTTGTCTCAATGCTCAACAAACTTAGTGACAGCCAGTCACTGGGACTCACAGAGAAGGAGACAAACTTAGTGTGTGATGTACTACTGTGCTGAATTAACATTTAAGTTATAAATTTGGTTTCTTAACTTGTAAAATTTAGGTCAAATATGCAACAGTTATGCACACGGTTATATGCACATTGAAATTAGTAGCATACTTGAAACTATAAATACATAGCTAACAGAAAGTGAGATGCTGGTCCTGGGAGAGAGAGAAGGAAAGTGGGTTTAAACAGAGATTCAAAGAGGTTAAGATTAAATGTGTGCAGGCAGTCAAACAGCCACCCAGGACCACACAACAATGAAGAAACGTGTGATGGAGAAGGTGGGAAAGATGGAAGAGTAGAGCAGTAAATGAACTATGGAGAGAGGCAGGAACTGGAGACGTGACATTGTGACATTGGTGACAAATGTGAGAGAGGCGAGGTCGACAATGCCAAGCAGGGGAGGGGGAGGCTTGCAACAGGGAGCTCATACAGATGCAGATCCAGTACCATCCATTCCACCCCCAACATACCACCTGGCCTTGGGATCACTCCAGCTGTGGACAACCACGGCTCAAAATGAGGAAGGTTCACCTTCAGGACTTGGCCTTCTAAAGGACCGCTGTGTGGTAAGATGGATGACTGCAGGTGGAGATGGACATCTGGCACAGGACGTAGAAGACTTCTGTGACGACTGCTACTTCCACACCTCCCACTTCCCAAAAAATTAACAACCTAAACAGGAAGCCATGCAAGAGAACTCTTTAAGATGTGTGATAAGGATGCTAAGGGGTAGCTCTCAACTGATGACTTCCGGTGGAAATGTGGGAGAAGGACTCAGATCTATTTAAGGGACAAGCCACTGAGAGTTGGATCACACTTCAGTGAGTATATAGCTGACATAAACTGGACTTGGTTTTGTTTTGTTTTTGTTTTTGTTGGGGGGGGGGGTTAAAGAGGAGGCAGACATAGGCCTGGGAAGAAATGTGATGGGACAAGGACATATGATGCAGAAATTCTCAAAGAATTAATAAAAATATTACGTTGAAGAAAAAAACTTAAATGTGGGTATCAATATCCTATGTTCCTACTTCAAAAGTAACTAATACACTGATAAATTTTCTGAATCAAGAAATAAAACGGGAACAAAGAAGTAGAAGCATTTGTTCTAAAAAAAAACTAGAATCAGAATAAGGGAAACCGTACATTCCACATAAAGCCTTCGTCCCCAGAGAGCAGAAATGTCTCACAGGATTAATGTTCCCAGTAACAACACACAGGAACGTTCCAGTCACAATCACAGCGTTTTGCTAGAGAACGTTTAATGTGCTGTCCTTTGACACTGAAGGCCAAACACAACTGAATAAGTGAAGACCAGCGGCTGAGCACACCACGCCTACTGTGAAGTCCGTCAGGACCCGCTCTCTCCTTTCACTGAGTATGCAAGACTAAGACCACAACCCCAGAGCATCTGAAGACACTTGACACAAGCTCAAAACAAGGACAAACTGCCTCACATCAGTGATACCAGAGCAGCTCTCACCACCACCCACAGTAAACACTCAACATCTTACAAGAGGCAAATCAGAGCCAGGCATAGCGGTGTACACACCTTTAATCCCAGCACTCAAGGGGCAGAAGCAGTTGTGTCTCTGAGCTCAAAGCCAGCCTGGACTACAGTGCAAGTTCCAGGGCAGCCAGGGCTACACAGTTGTTGTCTCAAACAACTAACTAGTTATAATGAGAGAAATTATTTAAGAAAGCCAGTCAGTATGACCAGCAAGATATAAGGGGAAAAGTGCTCACTGTGCAAGCCTGACATGAACTGTCTCCAGAACCTACAGTGAAAAGCAGTTAACCTGCCAGTTGTCCCACGACCCTGCATGAGTCAGTCTCTCTTCTCTCCTCTCTTCTCTTCTCCCTCCCCATACAAATATACACATTTTTAAACTGCTAAAAAAGAAAACTAATCAGTGAACTAAGTTTTAAAAAAATCTGAAGTTCACCAGGGATGGTGGCACACACCTTTAATCCCAGCCAAACCCTGTCTTAAAAAACCAAAACCAAGGCTGGAGAGATGGTTCAAAGGTTAAGAGCACTGACTGCTCTTCCAGAAGCCACATGGTAGCTCACAAATATCTGATGCCCTCCTCTGGCATGCAGGTGTACATGCAGGCAGAACACTCTATCCATAATAAATAAATTTATCTTTTTTTTCTTTATTAATTTATTCTTGTTACATCTCAATGGTTATCCCATCCCTTGTATCCTCCCATTCTTCCCTCCCTCCCATTTTCCCCTTATTCCCCTCCCCTATGACTGTTCCTGAGGGGGATTACCGCCCCCTGTATATGCTCATAGGGTATCAAGTCTCTTCTTGGTAACCTGCTGTCCTTCCTCTGAGTGCCACCACGTCTCCCCCTCCAGGGGACATGGTCAAAGGTGAGGCACCAGAGTATGTGAGAAAGTAATATCCCACTCTCCACTCTACTGTGGAGAGTGTTCTGTCCATTGGCTAGATCTGGGTAGGAGTTTAAGGTTTACCGCCTGTATTGTCCTTGGCTGGTGCCTTAGTTTGAGCGAGACCCCTGGACCCAAATCTGCCTATCATAATGTTCTACTTGTAGGTTTCTAGGACCCTCTGGATCCTTCTACTTTGCCATTCTCCCATGCTTCTCTCATCTAAAGTCCCAATAGAATGTCCTCCCCTCCGTCTCAGTTTCCTGGTGAGTGAAGGCTTTCGTGGGACTAAATTTATCTTAAAAATAAAAAACAACAACAACAACAAAAAAAAAAAAAAACAGGCAGAGGCAGTGGATCTCTGAGTTCGAGGCCAGCCTGGTCTACAAAGTGAGTCCAGGACAACCAAGGCTACACAGAAAAACCCTGTCTTGAAAAAAGAAAACAAAAACAACAACAAAACAAAACCAAAAACCTCAAGTTCAACATTTAAATAGAAGCAGGGTACATATTTTGTACGGTAAGTCAGAAAGACCACAAAATGCTTTACTTGTTTAAAACAGAACTTTGTTAGCAGGTGTTTGTCTACATGCCTATCTGTGCACTACATGCATACCTGGTATATTTGGAAGCAAAAAGAGGCCATCGGATCCCCTGGAGCTGGAGTTACAGAGGGCTGTGACCCACCATCTGGATGCTGGGAACCAAGCTCAAGTCCTCTGGAAGAAGCGCTCTTAACCACTAAGCCACCATCTCTCCAGCCCCAAATGTTTTACTTTTCAACCACTGAACTATGAGTGAAAAGACCAATTTATGAAACCATATTTATGGGAAATTGGCTGGTTTTATTATCGATGTCAAACAAGACTTGTAGTTAATTAAAATTTTATTTGATTAAACAAAAAGTTACTTTTACATTTGTCTACAACCATGGTGAGTACATTCCTGGTATAAAGTGACAGCCTTTTGAGTTTAAGATATCCCCAATTATAAGATTACATATATAAAACTACTGTAATTATAGATGAGGTAATCAAAGTAAAATAGCTATACTATCTAGAATAAGATAAAATGGAAATAATTTACTCATAATTCATATTTAAATCATCTTTATTTACAAAATACTATCCTGAGAATTATAATTCCATTAAGCTTCAATTTGAGCAAAAATATAATCACATAAGTAACAGCAGTTACTTAAACTGAAAATGAGAAGAAAATGACTGCCAACAAGACCAAACGCCACTGTCAGGTCTCCTGTGTGTCTGGAGGTTCAGCTGCAGGTTCTTTTGAAGGCGGAATCAAGTCTGGGGGGAGCTCACTTCTACTTTCAGGATGTGCGGGCGGGGGGAAGAAGCCAGGTCTTGGGGAAAGGTAAGGTGGGAAGCCCCTCGGTGCATACACATTTCTCCCTGTTCATAGAGATGAGTAAAGGACACTGGAGTTTAACCCTGTGCGTGTTAAACCCCCTGCTCCAGTAGCTATTATGATATTCAGTCACACCAGAACACTCGCTCTCACAAATTAATTTTGTCATTGACAAATGTACTTCTTCAAATATATAGGATTAACAGAAATATCGTTCATTTCATGTATGTTTGTCCTACCTTAGTAGTTACACAAGATCCCAATACACTTAAGACTTACTTTGAAACAGTTCTTCAATGTAAAAATTTCAAACTTAACATTCAGATCAGTGATTCTGACTTGATCATCTCCTGAAATACCGAGGACCACCTTCAACCTTCCCAAACAAAACTCATTTTGATTCACCTTGAACTTTAAAACCAGCGATGAGGTCAGAGAGCGACTGATTACCTAGGACAACTAAGCTGGTTCTTGTCTAGTACTGGAAAACATCATTTACTGGACAAAAACGCACTTTACCAAATGGTAAAGTATGCTCTAAAAGAAATAAATTACTTTTATTTTAAAATGTAAAATTATGAAGGAATTTCAGTAAGCTCAATAAATAAACAAACAAGATCTTAGATTTTAAATAAATATGGTCACATAGATACTATTTATGAAAAAGATTTTATAACACTTTAGGTAGTATTCTTAAGACTAAAATTTAAGTATTTACTTTAACTAATGGCCACAATAAATTTCTATCAAATGAAATACATATAATTTTAATCTTAAAACTACTTGTATATTCAGTGGTTTCCTGAACTATCACAATACAGTTAAAATTCAAAATTAGCTAAGGTGGGTCAAGGGGAAGCCCAGCTTCCCTAGACGCTGGACTGTGTGTAGCCTGTGAGCTGCACAAACCGTTCCTCTCCCACATGGCTCTGATCAATGTTTATTACATATAGCAACAGGGACCAAACTAGAGGAAAAGCACACATGGACTTTTACAGCCTACCTGGGAATGGAGGAGGTGGTGGGCCAGGGAAGTCCCTTGGTGGGAAATAATCTCGAGGACCTACATAGACGCTTCCTGGAGGAGGTGGGAGTAAAGGAGGTGCCCTTCTCATGAACTGGTTCCTCGGGTCCATTGGAAACAATGGGTCTCTGCCTGGGGGAAACGGTGGAGGAAGAAAGCCACGGCCCACTGCTTCACACTCAGCAGGAACAGGGGAATCAGGCACATTTGAATTCTGTAACAGATTGACAACCAGCAGTCAGAGGAGTGGCTCAGTCTCAGAGCCTTTCCTGGGAATGTTATCTATAGAAGGATGCTTGCAGCTGTCTATGCTGAAAGTGGTTCACGCCATTCTAGAAAGCTGAAGAACAGACTCAATTTTCCACCTCAGCTTATGAGCTACTTGTTGCTATCATAAATATTTTTACTAACAGTAACAATAGTCTATGTGGTTCACACTAAAACTCAAGTTCAGTTCAAGCATATCAAGACATTTAAAAAAACAAGATACTGTTGTCAAACACACATGCAAAAAGAAAATGTTAAGATACTGATATATTTTTTTGATACTGATATTTTTAAAAGGACCAAAATCAATGCTTTATTTTAAAACTAAAGCCAAAATAAATGTTATATTTTAGAACTAAAATATCTCAAGATTCAAATAAATTTTCAAGAAAGAAAATCTGAAATTGTGTTCAGATAGTAAACTGGCTTTAAAACCCATCCACAAGTTGTGGTTTTTTTTTCTTTACATGGTAGCTATCAAGGTTTTGTTCTCTTGTTTGTTTGTTTTAGTATGTTTTACTTACTGAATGTGCATGGGTGTTTTGCCTGCATGTATGTCTGCATACCACGTACATCAGTGTTCTCAGAGGATAGAACATGGCTTCCGATCCCTTGTGACCCACCACGCGCGTGCTGGGAATCTAGCCCAGGCCCTCTAGGAGAGCAGCCAGTGCTTTTAACCTATAAGCCATCTTTCCAGCCCATTATCTGGCTTTTTGAGACAAGACCTCCTTACGTAGCCCACACTGACTCTGAACTCACAATCTTGCCTCAGCCTGCCAAAATGCCAGGATTACATGTACCACCAAAACCTGGCTTGTGGTCTGTACTATTTCACCATAGGTTACAAGCCAAAAAAGAAACAGTGTTAATGACAAGTAGAAGTGTATTTTATTAATATAGTGATAAAACAAAGTAGAATAGCTCTAACCTTACTCTAGTAAAACCAAAAATACTAGTTACAGATACATGAGTAGAATTCAATTTTCAACACTTACACCAAGATTATCTTTGGTATCATTTCTACTGGATTCCAATTCTGATGATACTGGCCCATCTAGATAACAACAATTAAAAAAAAAAAAAGAAGGAAAGAAAAAGAAAAGAAAGATAAATTAAACCAGGAAAAAAATCCATGAGTTCTCAATTCATTCCTAGACCATTTCCAGATCAAAATGACACTGATATGTTCCTTCCCCTTCTTGGGACAGGAGAACAATTTGACATGAGTATTCCACATTAGGGTCCCAAGAGCAGCCTGTGGAGGCCTGTGGAAACTTCAGTACAACAGACGTCTTTTTGCATGTCGTGATGCAACACTTCCAGCTGACTGCTAGACAAACTTGCTGCCATAGCCTCATGAAGGACTGCTTGGGAGTCCGTTTCCTATCTTTTCTGTTTGCCTTTATTCCCTCAGGATACAATATATACTTCTATGAAGTACCCTTATGAAACGCAATGAGTGTACAATGCAATTTTAACTTAATTTTCTGAATTTTATTCTTTCTTAATGTTGTATACTTTGATAGCTACAGTAGATACACATACTTCTGAACTTCAGTGGGTGGTTGAGTGGTAGTTGAAGAGGTTTCAGTGAACAGATTAAATCCACTAAATATGAAATGGGTAAATAAGATAACTGATTAAGAACATGAACCCAAGTTATTTTCCTGGCAGTCTTTTATACATCCGTTGGCATTTGGCTGCCTAATGTTCTTGACTGCTAAACAGGACATATGAAAATGGACTGAAAACAATGACAAGTTAGCTATGGAACAGTTTATACCATAAGGAGATATAGCAAACCCTTACTATGTTACCCAAACTAACGTTCAACACATATTTACATGACATGCCTGTAATACGAGCCAACAAGGAAGGTGTGGAGAGATGCTCAGTGGTTAAGACACTGGCTGCTATTTCCCAGAGCCCACACAGCAGCTCACAACCATCGGTAACTCCAATTCCAAAGACCTGACACCATGCTCCAGTCTCTTCAGACGTCAGGCATGCATGCGATGCGCAGAAACACATGCAGGCAAAACACCCACACATATCACACATAAAAAAAAATCTTTTTTTTAAAAGACAAGAAATACAAACACAGGAAATTTAAAAAGGAGATTTTGGCTTTTAGAGCTCTCTCAGGCTGGATGGTTGTGGCACCCAGGAGGCAGAGGTAGGTGAATCTCTGAATTCTTGACCAACCTAGTTTACAGAGTAAGTTCTAATTAGAAAAAGAAAAGAGCTCTCCAAAATGGTAATTATTTTAGCCTTTTGTTCAATTCTCAGTCTTACAGACCATCACAACTATTTAATCACATACACATACAAACACACACACACACACACACACACACACACACACACACGCATACATATAGTATTTCTTACCCACTTTATCCAAAGAAGGCATATTGTAACTTCTGAGTTCTGCTGGTCCAGAGAGTCTGCCAGAATTAGAATAAAATCTGTCTTGCCTTTGTAGAGCTGGATCAGAATATGGTTGGCCTAGAAAATAAATTATTAGAATATCTCCATGAACATAAATTTTAAATCTAGTTTATTTAGGTTTATACATTACACTTAGACATTTCCTCTGCATCCAAACCACTGTGATCAACGATTGGAGAAAAGTTACACTAACTTTGTTTCATAATACACAACAAGCATGCTTTGACTAGAATTTGAATGTTTCAATCACTGTGTATATGTAAGTTCAATCTACACGTGAAATGCTCAAACAAGACAACTTAGAATCTGTGAAAACAGAATTTAAATTCAATTCATCTTCAAACTAATAACAGTACCTCAAGGAAACCGCATCAACATGTCAAAGAAAATGCTGGGGGAAAGATACTCACCAAGAAAGAAAAGCACAGAAAGAAATTCAGTACACCATTACATTTGTCACAACAGAAAGTCACAGACACCACCCGGGCTCAAATTTTGACTAACTTTAGAATTTGAGTTTTAGCATTCATGCAAAACTTAAGGAGTATCTCACTAAACAGGCTCACAGCTCAGATAAAAGACGTGTGCACACACACTCTCTCTCTCTCTCTCACACACACACACACACACACACACTCACATGCATGCAAACACACACGTTTGTACACCAACTACAACAACTTCAGACACCCTCCTTCAGTCACAAGGATCTTTTAGAATGGGAAGATGATAACTGTTAATTCCTTGTAGAAGTTAGCATTCTAGAAAAAAATTACAAGTAGTCTACTTCACTCTTGAGAGCTGTTGGCAGACTTTACTAGGTAGAGTATGCAGGTATCAACTCCACAACTCTGGAGAGACAAAGAAGGTGAACTGTGTGGCTCTCTCATTGGGTGTCCTGATAGTTTCACACCAACTTAACACAGCTAGAGACATCTGAGAGGAGGGAACCTCAACTGAAAAAAATAAGATCAGGCTGAAGGCGAGTCTGTAGGGCATTGTCTTAATTAGTGATTGAGGTGTGAGGGCCCAGACCACTACGGGTGGGGCCACCCCTAGGCTGGTGGTCCTGGGTTCCATAAGAAAGCAGGCTAAGCAAGCCATGGGGAGCAAGCCAGTAAGCACCACTCCTCTATGGCCTCTGCATCAGCTCCTGCCTCCAGGTTCCTGCCCTGTTTGAATTCCTGACTTCCTTCAGTGATGAACTACAATGTGGAAGTGTAAGCCAAATAAACTAACTGGGTTTCCTCCCCAAGTTGCTTTGGTCCTGATGTTTCATCAAAGCAGTAATGACCTTTACTAAGGTACTAGCCTACGACAGACAGCAACCAACAGCGGCAAGCTGTCTCCCACCCTTCACTAGGCAGGGGTTCATAATGTGGACTGCTAGAACTCAGTATTAGCTACGTCACCTGATTTAACCACATGGGACTCCCCTGAAGCTTCTCTCCTGCAAAGCCAAGGAAACCACTTAGATGAAACAGAGTCAGTGGAGAGATTGGTATTTAATGAGTTCCCAAGAGCAAGGGAGATGACTAAAGAATGCTGTAACTCATTTGCCACCTTTCAGATCTTAGACAGGGGCTATGGAAACCCTCTATCTAAACAGACTGCTCCCTGCTTCTTCAAACATGGGATTAACTAAGCATAAGGACGATGACGATGTGGGAAAACCTGAAAGCTTATTAACTCAGCCTTACTCAGGTCTCAAGAGACCACATTGATGCTTTATTCCTAATGTACATTAAAATATCAGAACTCACGAGTTTATCCTTTGACAAAGTACGTACATTTCATCTCCATCAACAAAAGCAACCTGTCCTTAAATCCAGGGCCTATCAGGTGGCAGGTAATAAGCAATACAATGTTGGTCTCAATATAGTACATGTTCTTAAGAGTTTAATGGTAATGGAAATCAGTAAATATAATGTTGCTGCCTTTTTAAACATTCATTTATTGTGTGTATGTGTGTCCATACGCCATGGCTTGAGTGTGGAGGTTCAAAAGCTCTCAGGAGTCAATTCTCTCCTACCATGTGGGTTCTAAGTGTTGAACTTGGCTTTTCAGGCTTGTTGGCAAGCACCCTTACTCCTGAGCCATCTCACTGTGTGGCTCATGTTTTAATAAAGGTAATATGAGAAGCAGACTATCAATGACATAACTGGGAGTAAAAATTAAGTGGGGTCAAAGGGCTTTACTAAACTCGGCTGCTTACTAGAGCCGGACAGTAAGCAATCTACCGCTGACGAACCAACAGAGAGAACTGTCTGACCTGGAAGCCTTTTCCCTGCACACTAGCTTTTTGCAGTTCCAGAAGGTTCTCTGTAGTCCTATAGAGACGAAAAGTCACCAGTGGAAGCACTGATCAATCCTGTATGCTACAATAACGACCTTCCAGGCAAGATACACCCACCGGGACAATAGTGCCATGGGTCTTTTGGGAATGAGCGAGCATTTTCTAATCGAATTGGAGGCCTGCTTTACAGGAAGGAACTCATGTAAAGTACTGCTCAAACGTCTGTGGCTCGGGAGGTCACGGTCCCTAGAGGGGGACCTACAGCTGTTATTTTGCTAAATGGATGTTATCAAAAAGAAGCCAAGCCAAACACAGGTCCAGTCAGATGGCTCTCTGGTGGGCCAGGCAGCCCTGGAGAGAGGGACTAAGCATCTTAAAGTAGGACAGACCCACAGTGTTCACAAGACTCAGAGAACTGCAGGCTTTCGTGAGACCGTAATGCTCCCAGCAGGAGTCTCCAATAGAAAGACGTCCCACCCTGTTGCTCTGAAATGACCTGGAGGTTGAAGGCTGAGCGTCATCTTGAGAGGGAACCTATATAAGACAGAGCTAATTTGGGGGACTGAGAACAGAGGTCAACCACAAATCAAGAAGCCTGAACTCAACCAGCCATGACCAGTATGACAAAAACCTAGGAAACTGTGTGACAAGCCGAAAAGTAAAAAGTGAGAAGCCGAAAAGCAAGAGGCTCAGCTGAGGACACAAGTGGCAGGCCAGCCTCAGGAGCCCTCCAGTCAGTGTTCGGGGCTGCAGCACAGGTCCTGAAGCACAGGTCTGACCTTGGCACCCGCAGATGCTCCCTGTCTACAGACAAGCCACACCTTCACACATCTCAGGCAGGCAGCTGTCTCCAGCACTCCCAATAGGAGACAGCTGCCAGCCGGTCACCCCAGAAAGTATGATCTGGGGAGTCTCAAAAAGGTGGGAGAGTATGCTCCAGATGCAGGACAAATGCTGCAAGGTCAAGCAGCAGCAGGAGAATCTTAACATCTATGTTTGTGAATACATGTAGATAGATATATTTTAAATATCTCAAGATAAAGAACTGAATTCTAGGCAAGAAATGTTGCTAACAATGGAAATGTTTACTTTTTAGTTATACATCCTTACATTATTCAGATTTTCAAAATTAAACATTTATTACTTTTATAAGCATCAAAAACAATGGGGACAAGCTTCCTGTAATGTGAACCATCACCTCCTAATATTCTTTTGGAAAGACTTACTATTCTAAAATGTATCATGATTTTTAAGATAGAAAACACATACGGTCCTCCTTCCTTCCACCACTGTGTCCCCCACATATGATATCTTGCAGATATGAACAGCTGACTGTTGTATTCACACACCTGGTGGAGGGGCTGTCATCCTGCGATCTTGTTCCCATGGAGGTGACAGGGATCTGTCGGAAGGTGCTCTGGGAGCATCCGATAACCTGTCATAGCTCAAGTCTCCTCTTTCAGTGTTCATCTGATGGTCCAGAACATTCTCAGGGCCTCGTGAGCCTAATTAAAGAAAACACAAATCTACCTTATCTCAAGAAGTGTCCCAAAAGGCCTACTATCAAATAAAATCAAGACACTTTTTAAAAGTGAATACTAATTCCAACAAAGCTTCCCTAGGATACATTTAGATTATAATTCTATCAAAACCATTTGTAAGAAATGGGAAAAATTTTTACAGTGTGCATAAATTAATACATGCTTACAGGCTTGGAGTATAGCTCAGAGACATTTGCTTAGCTAACACAAGGCTCTGGGGTTAACCCAACACACACACACACAAAAAGTGAATAAATAGCCAATGACACTAGCCTATGAAATTCATTTTAAAGCATTATTACCATCATCATTTCACAACTACAATCAGTGGGTAAGTAATAAATGCTAAATCTGAAAAATAACGTATAGAAAGTAAAGTGTAAAGATTTATACTAAGCAAAATTATAAGCTAAGTAAAAGTTAAGGTTTTTGCTGTTTATGCATGATCTCTACTGGCCATCTAAGAGGCTACTAAGCAAGTAGATTCAGACAGCTTCTTTGGAAGGGTACTATACTGACTAACAATAAGAGGCCAAAATTTGTATCATAAGCAACATGAATCTCTAACTCTAGCCAACAATGGATAAACATTCTAGAAAATCCCCACAGCTTTCCTTCTAGCTTGCTCATCCTCCTCATCAGTTTATGGCAAGGCTGGGAAGAGAGAACACTCAATCCACTGGGCTGAGCTTAACTCGAGTGGAGCACACAGGCCTTAAGGAGAGATTCAAAGCCTCTCCTCATCACTTGCCACCACAGGACAAAGCCACAGATCAAGTGACTACCAGGTGGACACTGCAAACCTGAAAATACAAAAGCTTAAAGAGTTTTAAGAACAAATCATATACAATTCACTATCTAAATATAACCTGTTCTCCTTATACACAATCCTATTTAAACTTTCAAATTTCAGGGTAACAGTCTTTCACTGGTCATAGGGAACTTGGTCCAAATCCAGATTTTAGGCCTGTTGGTAACTTACAAAGAACTTCTGTAAGTTTTTGGACAGACAGGAAACAACTTTGCAAATAATCTAAACACACTGTCACTTAAAAGTAATTAAATAGAAGAGGAAAAGTAATGAAATAGGAAAGGAGAAAGTAAAGGTAAATTTTACTCTAATTTGAAACATACATTGACTATAAGCAATCCTTGACTTATGCAACTCAACTTCCAGTGAATTAGTTTAGCCAATTAAACCCTGTTTCTAGGGTACTGTGCTCAGCTCTGGATAGCTGCTACCCATGTGTGCTATGCAAAGGTAACTGTCTTAATGAACATGCTTCTCCTAATGAAATGTGGTAATACTATATAGAAAATACTACAAGTCACAGAAGTACAAAGGCAAATACTTTGTGTGGTTGGCTTCAGCTGTGATTTACACTAGTATGTAACATGACATGACAAACATTTCTTTTTTTTTTAAGACTTATTTTATGTATGTGAGTGCTCTGTTTTCATGCATGCCAGAAGAGGGAATCAGATGCCATTACAAATGGCTGTGAGCCACCATGCCTTTGCTGGGAATTGAACTCAGAACCTCTGGAAGAACAACCCACATTTCTTACCTATCATAAGTCAATGTATAAAAAGTGGTGGCAGCCATGTGGTCATGGCGCACGCCTTTAATCCCAGCACTTGGGAGGCAGAGGCAGGCGGATTGCTATGAGTTTGAGGCCAGCCCTGTCTACAAAGCGAGTCCAGGACAGCCAAGGCTACACAGAGAAACCCTGTCTCGAGAAAAAAAAAAAAAAATCAAAAACAAAAAGTGGTGGCAAGGAGCCTAACTGACAGCCCTAAGCCCCAGGCTTACCGCACACATGTAAATTTTGAAACTTAAGCCCCTTTCTGGAGTGTTCGATACAACTCCCCTAGGGCTCCATGTCTGTGGCAGCGCCACTTTCCCTAGAAGCTTCCAGATCAAAACCTACAAAAGCAGAGCTGGTGCCCAATGCAAGAGCATGAAGAACAGTTGCTCATGGAGCAAACTGAGTACAAAGAAGAAACACAGAGGAAACAGGCTGAGCTGTTCCTTCACCTGCAGCACCTAACCTGGGTGCCTGCAAAAGTGAGACTCCCGCTGCCTGAAGCCAAGGCCAAAGAGCAGGGCTCTAAAATCCCTGCGCTGGTGCTGGGCTTAGCAGAAGTGGAAGGCTGCCTGGGAGGCTTGGAGATGAGTAGACTCAGTGTGCAATGCAGATATGCTTGCGTTAGCTTGCTGCTCAGTCTTATTTGTAGGAACAAATTTAGTTTGTTAAATCACTTACATAAATGGTTAGAGACACTCATTAGCAGTTCCTACACTCCACGTAGCTATGGAAACATAGAACGAGCAAGGTGGTATGGGAGCCACGCAGATAACTTGGGCTCAGTCCCTCAAAATGTCAGTAAGAGTTAGGTCTCCTCCTATGGTTAAAAAGGGGGTGGGGTTTTCAAATTCTGATTTTCTTTTTTTTTAAATTTTATTTTATTAATTTATTCTTATTACATCTCAATGATTATCCCATCCCTTGTATCCTCCCGGTCCTCCCTCCCTCCCTTTTCCCCCTTACTCCCCTCCCCTATGACTGCGATTGAGGGAGACTTCCTCCCCCGTATATGCTCATAGGGTATCAAGTCTCTTCTTGGTAACCTGCTATCCTTCCCCTGAGTGCTACCAGGTCTCCCCCTCCAGGGGACATGGACAAATATGAGGCACTAGAGTTCGTGTGAAAGTCAGACCCCACTCTCCACTCAACTGTGGAGAATGTTCTGATTTTCTACAATAAGAAAAGTTACTGAAATTAAAAAATATATATTTAAAATATCGACATTCTGATCATGTTTCATCAAACACACTGTACGCTGTTATACCTCTGTCTTACACATTCTTTAACCTGTTACCCGGCATAGGTTGAGTCTTTCTTACTGGAGAGACTGCAACAAAAGTGCCTGCAATTTCTATTTACAGACCTTCAGAGCTAAGCACCACAAACCCAAAATCTACCGTACAAAATGCTTTAAAATTTACCTCTCGTTCAGTAGTACCCCCAGAGAGTCTGGGATCCAGGGCACTCTGTATTTTCAGAGCTGGGTTGGCCACATGCACTGCACTATGTGCAAAAAGGAAAAATCAGAACAAGTGCTGTGGAGAGTCTGGCTGTTTGGCTGTTTGCTTTCTGAGGCTGACTCTTACTCTGCAGCTATGAATGGCCTGGAACTCACTGGGTAAACCAGGCTGGCCTCAAGTTCCCACAGATCCTCCTGCTTCTGCCTCCTGAGTGCTAGAATTAATGGTGTGTACCACCATACCTGGCCCAATATTCTTTACCCAGCTAAAAAACTAAGTCAATCTATGATAAGTGCAAGGAATGCCTGTACTTTGCAAATCTCTGTTTAGAGATTATTTTAAAGGTAAGTTGAGAGGAAAGTATAAAGTAAGAAAGAAATGCAGAGTATTAAAAATGTTTAAACAATATACCTCTTCCTCCTCCCCCTGGAAGCAAAGGTGAGAGTCTGAGTGGACCCTCCAACAAAGTTGGAGGAGAGAGAAAAGCTCTCGTTTCAGATGAAGGCCGGCCCAATAGTGAGGGACTATATGGGGAGTGTTCTGGAACAATTAAAACAGCAGACGTAAATGCACATGCAGTTAGTTGTACCATAAAGCTAGAAACCTAATCAACAACTGTCATCGAGTCACCCTACTGTCAGCATAAGTCTCATCTGTGCACTGAATACTACACTGCATTAAATAAAAGAGGAAGCATGGTACATTAGACATTTAGCCATTTAAAACATTAGGTTGTACATACGAATACTCAGAATTTGAATTCTGTCAGCTTTACACACACACACACACACACAGAGTTAAACAATATTCTCATGTTTTAAGACTTTATTTTGCTTGTCTATGTTTGGATATGTACATGTAAGTAGCAGTGGCCTACAAGGTCAGAGGCACTGGATCTTCTGGAACTGAAATTACAGGGATCATGAGCTACAAAGTCCTCTGCAAGAGCTGTATGTGCTCTTAACAGCTGAGCCATCTCTTCAGCCCTCAGAGAGATCTGATATTTAAAATGTGAAGGAGATTCTGTCTATGTTGAATGTCCTTTATTTTAATTTGTCCAATACTGAGGGCAAGCCATAAGCCCCTAGAGAAATTTTATGTGGTTAAATAAGTGCAATTTTCAGAACATGTGGCATATAAAAACAAAACAAAACAAAATATCAACAAAGGAGCCACAAACAGAACAAAACCATTAGCTTAGTGTTAAGTAACCACACAGGTTAAACAAAGGATGCTGGTGTACTTGGCAATTACAGAAGGATTTAGGGAGCATGACGTTGGTTTGCTTTTTTTGTCTGTTTGGTTGTTTGGTTGGTTGTTTGAAAGAGTCTTATTATGTGGCGCTAGCTGGCCTGGAACTGGATATTGCAGACCAGACTGGCCTTAAAAACAGAGATTAACCTATCCTTTCTTCAGAGTACTAGGATTAAAGGTGTCTGTTTCCATGTCCATATGGTTTGAAATTCTGGTGGCAATATGCTTCCCAATATTTCAACTTGGAAGGCTTACAATATGGAAATGTTTAATTTAAGTCACAGCCAGATATGCCATGTTCAATCATAAAAGCCAGATTTTGAAAATAAATAAATGCATAAAATACTCTGAAGAATCAGAAATTACTTTTGAATCCTTACAAGTAAAAGATTGTTACATACTATCATGCATCCAATAAACTTCTCTATAATTCTGATAACTAAAAGCCCTACCATTTTGCAAATTTAATTACTCCCAAATTGTGGTTATACTTTCAAAAATCAAAAAGTAGCAACAAAAACTGAACTTAAACATCAGGGAATTCACACTTGAAACACAGTAAGTCTTATAAAGTGTATCTATTACACCCAAACGGTTTACAGACAAGACCAAAGCATGGTTCACGCTCCCGCAGACTCCTACATGGGATTTATACTAAAATTCTTATACACTTGTCTCATTCGGAGCTTTGCTATTACTTAAAATCTACAGTAATTTGGTATTTTTAAGTGTAAGACATGTTTACATTTTAACTCTCAAAGTGATTTGCTGACTTCCAGAGGGTATTAAAAACAGATTCTACCTATAAGTATTTCTTTTCATAACCATAGCACTTTAATTCCACTTCAACTAAAATTACTCTGTTTTTTTTTTTGTTTGTTTGTTTGTTTTTTTAGTTTGGTTTTGGTTTTTCGAGACAGGGTTTCTCTGTGTAGCCTTGGCTGTTTTGGACTCACTTTGTAGACCACACTGGCCTAAACTCACAGCAATCCACCTGCCTCTGCCTCCCAAGTGCTGGGATTAAAGGCATGTACCACCACTGCCCAGCTTTAAAATTACTCTGAAAATGTCTAACTCAATAATAAACCTGCAGAGATGCTAATTGGATCTTTAAGGGACTAACCCCCCTGGTATAGTTACAGTAATCACTATTTAGACTAGGTCTGAGCTGAGGTTTACATCAGTGCTTTAGGAATGTTTGAGGAGCAATGTAAATCCTCACTTTACCCAGGCAAATGTTCAAATGTTGTTACTATATAAACAGTCATGATGCTATTGCACTGAAGCACTTCTCATTCATGCTCCTAACAAGTAACTAATAGTACCTTAGTAAGAGCACTGGACTCTACAAGGAGCTGACAGCACTAAGTGTCTATCATGCACATCACTGAGAAAGGAAGGCACCAATCATTTTCATTATTGCTAGGAAAACAAAACCCAGAAACTTAAGAGGTAATGATACAATTTCGAATAGAATCCTGGCTACAAAAAACAAAATATTGTTAAGTGAAAATGTTAACGTACACTAATGTAAGCTATAGATACAATATATATATATATATATATATATATATATATATATATATATGGAGACATAATATGTATTTCAAACAAGGGGTTAAAAAAAAAAGACTACCTCTGCCAAATGCTGTATTTGGAACATCAAGTGCATAAGGATCTTTTTCTAAAAGTTCAAATTTAAACTCTGTTTCAGTTAATCTGCAAACAAAGAACAAACATCTCTAAGTTACTCATCCAAGTGAAACACCACATTTTAAGTAAAGGCGAATTCCAAACCAGCTACTCTCACAAGCTCCATATCTGCAGAAAAGGAAACTTTGCCCAGACACCCTTACACAGCCCCACACTGACCTGGGGGTGAAGGGCTTCTTGTTAGGGCACTGATATTCAGTACGACTTGGCTCTTTAAGACTAGATTTGGTGAGTGCTACTCACAGAGTCCATATTCAAGATGAACTAATGCAAATGTGTCATTTTATAACTAAGGAAACTGAGACAGGGAGTTTAACTGACTCCCTCTAAATGAGAAGACCAGAGCTACAACACAGAATGCCTACTCTGAGTCTCCTACACTTGCCCTTGTGAAATTGGAAATCCCAATAATTGACACTATTTTGTTTCTAAACTTTGTATCTGTAAATGTCACATTTTTAAACAAACGGCATTTACTTCCTGATCCTCAGACCTGAAATATAACAACTGTTTGACTTTAATTTCTGAGCTACAAGCCAGAAGACAGAAACTAGTTTTTAACGTTGCTGAAAGTACAGTCTGGCAAGCAAGTCCAACACTCTACAGCCCTGAGAAAAGCGTTTACTCATCTCTTTTATTCTTTCTCTCACTTTACTACTGTACAACATGACATCCAACAGCAACAAACCCAGGGGCTGAGATAACTACTTTATCTATCTAGCAGTGAAGAATATTAATTTCTAAGCATCACTGTGCCAGAGACAAACACCCTTTCTTTTGCCTACTCTTGTTTTTTCTCTACTCATACTGGTTTAATTTGTTATAAGCTACACTTTTTACAATGCAACTTATAAAAGCTTCTTTAAAGTGCCACTGCAGTAGCCTAAGAATGGTACTTCAAGCAAACAAAAATAAATGAATAAAACTTCACACTAGTAAAACTAACTAGATATTTCACAATGGATCATGTGAGAACTATAATTTTTAAATTTATTTTTATATTAGCATTACATTATGAAAAAACTGTCTCAAGCTTTTAAATATTCCCACAGAGATACTTACTTCTGTCTGTTGAGAGCATTTTCTTTCCTTAAATCATTGAGATTTCTTTCCAAAGTCCGAGCTGCCAGCTTGAAGAAAATAATACATTTGAAAATATATCTATATAAACTTAAATGCAAGAGCATCATAAATATCAGCACGATGGCATAGAATATCACAACTGGAAACAGACATGAGTCTGTATCTATTTTAGTAATTTAATTAAAACATTTTAAATTTAGGGAACTTTTCAAAAAGGAAATGAGTTTCGTGCCCGCCAAAAGCATGAACCTGGAGTACATTAATTGTACTTGTTAATGAATGTTACTATTTAGATTCAATTCAGAGCCTAGAATTATTTGGTAATGTAACTATCCAATCATAACAGGCATGCTGGCAGACAAGCTTAGAGCAACGTCAACGAAACAGATGGTCATTATGGGAAACTAAAAAGGCCTAGAACAGTTTCACAGATCGCCAACAGAAGTCATTTTTTCTAAAACCTAAATACAATGCATGCATATTGCTCATCTATTAAGTACAGAACAATGTTCCGACAGCATTTAAGTATTGTGTGTGCGTTGGTAGTGTGCAGCACTGTGCCCAGCTTATTTATAATAAATACGAAGAATATACATACAATATTCCCAAATAATCATTAATAAAGGCTAAACATAGTGTTCTACATATTTTCAAGCTACTCTGTGGACTTTACAGATTAGACACAGATATATAAATCATTAGATGGATCAAATAAAAAAATGTGTGTGTGTGTGTGTGTGTGTGTGTGTGTGTACACGCACATGTGACTAGAGGTGTCCAAAGAGAACAGAAGAGGATGTCAAATCACCTGGAACTACAATTACAGGCAATTGTGAACCACCTGACACGCTCAGAAGTACAAGAGAGTCCGGGGCCTCCAGAGAGCAACAAGGCTCTCCAGCAGCACGGTTCCTCTTAATGTCTGTATGCTTTTATAACTAATTACATTCAGAAAGACAAGTACAAACAAAGTACAAAGTAAAGACAATCATTTCTCAGTGTCTCTGGTCTTTGATATTACCTCATCATTGGTAAAATTAATAAAAAGTGGGGGGTTTTTGTTTAAGACAGAGTTTTTTGTTTTGTTTTTGGTTTTGGAGACAGGGTTTCTCTGGCTGTCCTGGGCCCACTTTGTAGACCAGGCTGGCTTCAAACTCACAGAGACCCACCTTCCTCTGCCTCCCCGAGTGCTGGGATTAAAGGTGTGTGCCACCACTGCTGGAAAAAGTGATTATTTTTAAATACTGTTTATGTTTTTGCCTAATCTAAAACGAGCAGTGTATTTTCTGAAAGGAATTTGACAAGGGGATTTAGGGAAACTTAAAACTTACCCAATTATCATGTGCCTTTTTTTCATGAGAAATAACCTAAAGACAAAGTTAAAGTTTTTCTTAAATAAAAAAAAAACATTCATTCCCAGCACTAAAATTCAGTGCACAAATCACAAAGTCAAGCTGCCCAGCATCCCTGAGAAGCATCCAGCATCTGAAAGTATACATTCATGTACACATGCTCTACTCTCCTGACTCTCACACATGAATGCACGGTTCTTTATGCCAACAAACCTCATATGATAATCAACTACAAGGCTTTACAAGGAAGAGATCAGCAGCCCAACATGGGACTGCAATGGGGACAGAGACTCATCTGGGATATATAATCCTCATTCTCAAAGGAAGAAAAAAGTTTCCTAATTTTGATTTCATAATCTTTGGCTCCCTGGAAATAGTTCAGACTCATGACCACCTCGGACAGGAGGAAACTATACTCCTGCATCAGCTCTAGTGAGTCAAACTGTGTAAACAACAGCAGTTACAAACATACCTGCCCTTGATAAGAACGAATTGTTCTCTCCAACTCTTCTTCAAGATCCTTGGCGCGCTGTCTATAAGGAACAGTAATTATTGCCCTATGGTTACATATAGTAAGAAATGAGAGCACATGACTACACAAGTATAAACAGCAGCAGTGGCGCTAGCCTTTAATCCCAGCACTCAGCACTCAGGAGGCAGAGGCAGGCGGATCTGAGTTGAAACCAGCTTGGTCTACATAGTGAGTTCTAGGACAGCCAAAGCTACACAAAGAAACTCTCCTTAAAAACCAAAAAGAAAAAAAAAAAAAAAAAAAAAAAACGAAAATAAAAAACAAACCCCAGCCAGCCAACCAACCAACAAAACAAAGAATCAGGCCAGGAAAAGATATACTTTAAATTTTGTCAGCATTTCTCAAAGATAAGCTTGGGGTTATACTTAAAATAAAGCAGAATAATATATATGATATAGTAATATATGTTTGGGAGTTTTATTGTTCTTTTCTTTTTTTGTTTTGAGACAGTTTGTGTGTGTGTGTGTGTAGCTTTGCATGTCATGGAACTCACTCTGTAGACCAGGCTGGCCTCAAACTCACAGAAATCCCCCTGCCTCTGCCCCTGATTACTGGGACTAAAGGCATGCATGCACCTCCCCCACCGCTTCTTGACCTAATTTTAACTTCAGTTAAGCCTTATGAGTACCACTGCTTGGGTGTGGCTAAAACAAAGTCACACAAGGACTTGTACAATAAACAAGGTCTCACCAGGCTCTCACAGTGTAGCCTTGCCTGGCCTTGAGCAAATTTATAATCTTCCTATCTCTCCATCCCAAGTGCTGGAGTCACAGACACATGGCACCATGCCTGGTCCTCAGGTTTTTATTTTCAGGACAAGGAATCCTGAAAGATTTACTCAGATGCCTGTAATCTTAGCAGAGTCTCAGGAGAGAAACTCTTAGAAGGCAAAATATGACTTACTGTCTTTATACAACAAAGAAGATAATTTCTCCCTCTATATAAAACTAAAATTTCCTCTTCCCGGGGTAAAGAGAAGTGTTGCTAAGAATCAGAACGCTGCTTTGCTTGTTCCTTTTTGATAGAAACATTCTAGTATTTCCTTAGATCAACTAAGGACTGAACCAAAAGCTCTCGCTAAGCACTTACTCAAATGCTAAGTATGGCCTGCTCCTTTTGTGGCACACTTACTCAACGTTAGTACTATTGGGGAATGGCACTGTGCACTGTGTGATCGGGTGCTGATTTCTGTGCCGAGATCTGGTTGCAGTCTAGACATTGTTACTGAAAAATTTCCAATCTCAATGTTGTGTAAAAATTCTTCTCCATCATCTCTGATTCGTTAACAAAGAGCTCAAGAGCCGATAGCTGGTCAGGAGAGTTGAGGCCTCTGAGGGGGCAAGAGCAGCCCGGGTGAGACTAGATGGCAGGTCTCACATGCTGGGAAGTAAGCCAGGTCAGCATAGCTGGGTTAGAACAGATGAATATCTGCCCAGCTTAGTGCTTTGAAGCTTATTAATAAGTGTATTAGGTCTCTGTGTCATCGTTTGGGAGCTAGGACAGGCGTAGAGAAAACCGTACCTTAATTTCACATTACTGTGTACATTCTTTCCACTTTGAACAAAGCCACTTGAGCTTGGATTAACTGTCCTGTCCCTTCTCCTTCTTTGAGAGCGGGTCTCATGTAGCCCAAGCTGACTTCAAACTCACTATGTAGCCAACGCTGGCCTTGATCTTGTGATCATTCTGTTCCACCTCCCAAGTGCTGGGATCGCAGCAGTAGGATTACAGGCCTATGCCACCACACTAGCATTAATAACTACAAACTTGAAACTAACATAAACTATGTCTATATTCAGTGTGAGACTTAAGTATCAAATCCCTGAAAAGAAAACTTTTCCCTTTTATATTTTCTAACTATCTGCAAAATACCAAGAAATCCGAATTTAAAAATAATGAAATAAAAATAAGCCATTCCACTGGAGGCAGCGGCGGCGGTGGCAGCGGTGGTGGCACATGCCTTTAATCCCAGCCACCTAGGAGGCAGAGGCAGGAGAGTCTCTGAGTTCGAGGCCAGCCTGGACTATAGAGTGAGTTCCAGGACAGCCAGGGCTACACAGAGAAACTTTGTCTCAAAAAAAACCAACAAATAAACACGCCCATCATTTTGGTTGCCTCTTCCTGACGCTATGCTTCCCAACAATAAAGAGTGCTTCATACCTGCAGGTCTCCAGCTCTTCCTGACGCTATGTCTCCCAACAATAAAGAGTGCTTCATACCTGCAGGTCTCCAGCTCTTCCGTCACATGGCTGATCCGCTCATCTACTTTGGAAAGTTTTTCCTCTTTCTCTAATCGGTAATTTTCCTCTACTGTTAATTTCCTTAAAACAAAGAGTATTTTATTTCTTTTAATGTATGTAATACATATAATCAACTACATTTTAAAAATCGCATAGAACTGATGTGTTCCACAAAGCAATTGACATACACTACTATAAGGTCATATACATGAGAAAAAGGTCTGTGTATTTCTGATATGAAATTTAATATTTGTTCATTACAGTGCTATTAGAACTAACAGTCTCAAGTGTTTTATATTAATTCATTAGATATAAATATTATTAAAAACTGTTATAACTATCATTTATCAAGGTTTCCTGTAATAATAAAGCACTATATTGGTTAATAAAAACACAACAACTAGCTGGGAGGTGGTGGTACACGTCTGTAATCCCAGCTCTCGGGAGGCAGAGGCAGGCAGGTCTCTGTGACTTTGAGGTCAGCCTGGTCTACAGAGTGAGTTCAGAACAGCCAGGGCTACCGAGAAAAATCCTGTCTCAAAAAAAAAAAAAATCCCCCCCAAAAAAACAACTGCAAAAAGAAGCCAAAACTAATATACTATGGCTTTTTGTCTCCCTTCTTGTTTTTGTTTTTGTTTTTTAAAAAACAGGATCTCACAATGTAGCACTGGCTGGCCTGAACTCACTGTATAGACTAGGCTGGCCTCTAATTCACAAAGGTCTGTCTGCCTCTGCTTCCTGAGGGCTAGGATTAAAGGCACGCAACTACACTTGGCCCCATATTTTTAACTAGTAGTCAAAATAATGGTTTGTTCCAGAACACATTAATTATAATAACAGAATGAATGCTACCAGCACCAGTGCTAATCCTGTCCCTACCTATTTCTTCTACTAACAGTGAGCCACTGGTGTGTGATGGAAGCTTCTGTCAGGCTTTTCCATGGGCTCTTTTACTATTCAGCAGCTGTACAGAAGGAACTATTATTCCCATTGCACACACACACAAAAAAGGAAACTGCAGCAGAGACTCCAAATACACTATGTAACACCGGGTCCTGAAAAAAATGCACCAGGAGGCCATTTCATCACAAAACAAGATGGCTAAGAATCAGTGGGTGGCACTGTCATGAAAGTTTCATCATATCTGTGGCTCAAAGGTGCCCAACCTGCCATTATGCCACATGACTGTCACTGGGAGCAGGCCTCGGGAGCATCAGAATCTCCCCCGACTTCCAGTTTTCTCTCTCTTCTTCAAGGTTACACAATGATCTCTCAGCTTCTTGTTCCAAGTACTGCGTCCATGCTCCCCTCACAATTACTGCTCTGGAACTGCAAGCCAAGCGCTCCCTTCTGTAAGTTGCCTTCACCACAGGATTTTGATTTTCAGGTTTTTTGTTTTAGTTTGGTTTGGTTTTTTGTTTGGTTTTGTTTGCTTTGTTTTGTTTAGTTTTTTCAGTCATGGTACTTTATCACAGCAATAGAAAAGTAACTAATATGGCCTTAAAATTGAAAATGACTCCAAGAAAGTAAACTCCACTGATGGAACTTTAATGAGAAATCACATATTTAAAACAGTACACTAAACTCCTGGATTTTAATATTTCTCTTCTTTCCAGTATTAAACTTCAAAAAGTACAAGCACCATGAAATATCAGTCATGAAAAACATCAAGTAAATACATTTTAAAAACACATCAGAACTGATACATTCCAAGAAGCAATTTCCATACACTACTGCAAGGGTCACAGGCAAAAAAAAAAAAAAAAAAAGTCCGGGTATTTAAATCTGAATCTAAGAAAAGAAATCTAGAAAATAATTGAGCCTAAATTATACCCTATACAGGCAAGAATTAAATCTAACATTTTAACAGTTCCAACAACTTTCTATTTCCTACCCTGAAAAACAACTAGTGGTCTAATTCAGCTTGAGTGGTGAGCATCTTCAGAAGAGAGTTTATAACGTTTGGGGATTCAACATAGTTGTGCTAGTTAGGTTTTTTGTTAACTTTTCTCAAACTGCAGTCATTTGAAAAAATGGAACCTCAATTGGACAAATAGTTCTACAAGACTAGGCTGTAGGCAAGCCTGTGGGGCATTTTTTTTTTTTTGATTAATGATTAATGGGCCCATGGTGCATGGCAAGTTTCCAATCTTTAATAAGTATGAGTGCAGTACAGAGGGTGGAAGTGAATGAGTGTAACCAACCATCTAGCAGTCATATCTCAATAGAACATGAATAGTCTCCACTAGTTTCCAAATATAGAGTGGGTTCTTGTTATCTGAGCTCATTCTCTTCTGATAAGTGACCATGAACTGTTAAATCTGCAAATACTGGGGCCACTACAGGATTACTGTTCTGTTAACCTCTTTTCACAAAACTCATCAACTAAACAATACACAACTTTGTTTCACATACAGACTCTTTAAAACTTGCCGTGGGCTGGAGGGATAGCTCAGTGCCTAAGAACACTCAGTGCTCTTGCAGAGGCCCATGTTGTTCCCACGTGGCGCCTCGCAAACATCCTTAACTTCAGTTACAGGACCCATGCCTTTTCTGGCCTTGGAGGGCACCAGACACACACGTGCTGCATAGACATCCATGCAAGAACTCACACATACACATAAAATGAAAATAAATCTTTATGGGCTGGAGAGATAGCTCAGCAGGTAAGGAAGAGCACATACTGCTCTTGCCGAGGACCTGAGTTCAGTCCCCAGCCCCCATGTCCAGTGCTCATAACTGCATACATCTACAGTTCTAGAAGATCCAACACTTCTGACTTCTGTAGACACCAGCACTCATGTGCACAGGCCCACACATACAGACATAATTTACAATAAATCTTTTTTTAAAATAAGTTAAAAACTACAGTGGTGGCAAACACTGCAATCCAAACACTTGGAAGTGGAAGCAGAAAGATCAGGAGTTGAAGGTCATCACTGACTGCATATCACAGTCAGGCCAGCACGGATGATACGAAACAGTCGCAAGCAAAATAAAAAACGTCTTACTTAATATACACTATAGATTTCCCAACATTAAACTCACAGCCAACAGCACTGTAAATTATGCCCAAACAGTTAATCTTTGTAAAGATATTTTCTCACAAACTACATCATGGCTTTTTACCATCAGGAACACTCAGAGCAGTCAAGCTTATGTCTGGGTCTGCATGAACAGCTAAGGCACCAGATAAATTACTTCTCAAAAGATGTGACATTCAGTAACTTTGAGAAGGATACATGTTCACAGAATAAGACCTGTAAGAAGTTGTTGTGTTCCTCCTCAGCTGGGAGTGCTCACCCTGGGAAACTCAAATCCTTCATCATTCTCTGCAAACCCATGAAAGGCCACGAAAGCTCTAAAATAAAATGAGCTTTTCCGGGTTGCAAGCACATTTTATCAATAGACAAACTCTACATCTAGAATGAATGAAGGATAAGGACTTGTAACTTTAATTAACTCCCTAAAGGGAAATAAAAGTTTGCTAGGTTTTATAATGAAAACTCTATGCTATAATTTGTCCTTGTAAATCTGCAGTGTCTGGATCAGTATCACAGGTTCTTCTCTCTGCCTTGTTGCTAGGCATCACTAAGCGCAAAACACCCTAGCATACTTATCTGTATGTTCAACAAGTATTTACTGGAAACCTACCATTTTCCTCCCAGTTTAGGCCCTGGGAATGTAAACAAAAACATAGTATTTCTTACAGAGCTTAAATTAGTTATGAGATGGAAGGCAAACTCCATGTTTAGAACAAGTATTGTTTTAGTTAGAGCAACCAGGGAAGCATTCTTTAAGATGATGGCTGAACCTAGACCCAAATAAAACCAAAGATCGATCCATGCAAACACAGAGGGAAACATCAACGACTGAACACAAAAGGAAAAGCATAAACGACCTTAAGATGAAGATGTGCTTGGCACACCAAAATAATCAAGAAAGCCAGTGTCATAGAGCGCAACAAACAAAGAGAAACAGAATAAGGTACAGAGATAGCCAGGAGGCAGGGACAGGAAGCACTGACAGGCCAAGATTAAGTTTTGATTTAAATCTGTTTAAACGTACTCAGGCGGTACGAAAAGGGCAGTGACGGTACCCACAATTCGGATTCCAAGAGCTGTTCTGTGATTACAGAGAAAAGGCAGTGCGGGAGGGGAAGGTGCAAGGACAAACACTCAGGAGGCTCCCATGATAAGCCAGCTACTGCCAAAGATGACGTAAACCAAAGGTTGGGGAGATGAATATCAGATGCACAAGGGGCATTTAAGGATGATTTGCCCGAACACAGGGCAAATTACACTGTCACCTATTAACAAGGAACACTGAGCAAGAGTAATTTGCACAGGAGAAAGGAAACAGTTTTACACACATCGGGCAGTTCCATCCAAAGAGACCACTCAAGATTCCCTGAGCCTGCTTGTCAGTAATGAACTGATAGCTGTTTATCAGATGTTAAGGAGGATTTTGTGGGATAGCTTGGAAATTCAACATCACTTACATTGTCTTCCATGAAGAAAGACATGCTTCAAGATCAAATAACATTCTTTAAAGTGAACAATGAATATAGTTGGTAACTTCCAATAATCGCATGCTTTAGGGCTATGAATATGTAACATGTACTTTAGAGCAGCAGTTCTCAACCTGTGGGTCAAGACCACATACCGGATATTTACATTACAATTCATTAACAATAGCAACATTATAGCTATGGAGTCGCAACAACATAAATTTATGGCTGGGGCTCAGCACAACGTGAGGGCCTGTACTCAAGGGTGGCATTAGAAGGGTTGAGAACCACTGATTTAAGGCCATTTGCCATCCAATGGAGATACTTCTTACCTGTGAAGTTTCATTTCGTTTTCTTGATACAGCTCCGTCAGTACTTTCAGTTTCTGCTGAAGTTTCTGGTTCTCCCTTTCAAACTCTGTGTTTTCTGACTGTAAAGATGCTTGTTCAGACTCGAGGCTTTTCATATGCTCTAAAGAAAAATTTAAAAAGTCAAAAAAGAACAAAACTAAAAGAATTTCATAAAAATAAAGCCTATCAAAGATAGGCAAGATTGGGCATGTGCAGGGTGATGAAGACAGTAACAGACAAAACTTTCTCCAGCAACAATAAAACCTGTGGGACGTTTCGTTTGCTGAATTGCTTTTCACTATTTTAACACACTGTTTAATTGTTGATAATTATTCTTATGAACATCTCCAAAACCTTCAACATTCTAATTCTAGCATCGGATTTTCAACCAGAGAGGTAATAGTCACTGAAGGAAGGCTACGAGGGTTAGAGCTTCAAAGGCTGGCAATTCCACTCAGTATTCCCTATTTCATATGCTGAGTATCTGCTATAATCTAATAAAAACCTCACCTCAGTGACACAGAAGTTCAGGCTGCTGGAGAGAGCTGAGTGGGAGAGCACTCGCCTAGGACGCACGAAGCCATGGGTGCAATCACCAGTGTCATAAACCCAGCCCTGATGTTTAAGCCAAAATTTTACATATGCTGTAATTCCAGCTAGCTGGTAACAAATGCTCATTGTGCAGTGTAATGAGAGCCAATGTCTCAAGCAAGATCAAGACTAGAAAGAATAATTATGACTTTATTGGCTACACAGCATGAATGAAGGTTTACACATGTATTTTTTTTCCTGCTCATACAAAGAGCAGAAAACCAGCCTTAATTGTTCTGTGCATCACGCACACCTTACATACTTATATTAGGACTATATAATGCTTATGAGAAATTATATGCTTTCAGAACAAAAGAACCAGACACTAACATTGGATCAGACCTGACCGATGCATTCCCCTCAGCATGTTGGACACTGACATCCTGTATCCCTCATGTTCCAGCACCAAGTGCTTCAATTACTGTGTCCTCATCAGAACAGGACAGCTCCCAGGACCCCTTCTAAAAAAGCTTCCAATCCCAATTGGTCCAGCATTTCAGACTGTCCCACACAGGATTCTAACTAAGCCTGGAATTTCTCATCATTTAGAAGCTGGACCACAAATGCAATTCCTAGCTTGTTTAGCCATTTCTTCATTTTATTTGGGCCCCTACTAGGTATTATTCATCTCAAATCAGCTGGAAGAAACTTTAAGGGAGCAACGCCCCATTTCCTTTAAGGGAGGTAGGGTAGGTTTTTGGTTGCTTTCTTGAGCTATAGAGGGTTGTTATCAATGGAAGTTGGTTCCAAGTTATTATTGGTCTTATTTAGAAAGAAAACAAGGCTAAATTCAGAGATGTCTCTCTTTTCCCTTATTTTACATTCTTAGGTTTGGAAATAGGAGTTGAAAAGAAAGAAAAGGGGGAATATAGAAATACATAGGGAAGATAGAACAAAAAGTAGATTAGTGAATCTACTCCTCAACTTAATGCCTCAATTGTCACTTACAAGGTTATTTTTAATTCACTGGTATAGAATTTTGTTTATAGATGCAAAATAAATTTAATTCTAGATACAGTGATATAGAATTCAAATGAAGCTTTATTCTACACACACACACACAGTCTACTTTTATCACAAGAATATACACCTTAGGTGTGGCAGATAGATATGATTCTATAGAAAGATAAGGCAGGATAGTTACATAATGTCTTCAAAAACCTCAGAGACATGCGGAATATGGCATTTAAAATGTTTTTATTATTTTAAAGATTCACCACTGACAATGAGACAGGCTAACTCCTGGCAACACCCAGCCTACCTCAAACAGGATGATGAGCATCAAAGAACCTCCTTTGGAGATAGCTTCAATGTGGCAAACAAGCCACTGGGCAAAATCTTCTCATTTCTACCACAGACAGAATTCTCCCTTAAAAAAGGGCAAGCCTGGATGCAGGCAGAGTTGACGGCCAAATTCTGCCAAGACAGGGTAAGCAAGTCCTCAATAGTTCCTGCCTCTCAAATACGTCTGTCAGATATACTGGGCCAGGAGGCTATAGAAGATGCTCCAACATAATAGAGAGTTTTGGGTGACTATCCAGGTAGAACACTGTCTCTGTCATCTTCTCATTTGGAAAGCTACTAACCTTCACTCCCGGCATACTCAGGTAATCAAGTTTATTCCTTCTCAAGTCTCTGATGGAGTTGAAGACAAGGTGGCTCAGTTTTATATTGAAGCTTAGTTGTTTAGAGGTTAAGATGTTTTTAGGTGTAGATAGATGTTTTAAGTTGATAATGACAAGATGTGATGGAGACTGATTTACATTCAGAATTTCAGAGGCATCAAGATAGGAAAGATGTTTTCTTCAAGGATATCAAATACAAATAGCCAAAACACTAAGAATGTAACATTTATATAATTCCTAATTGTGTCATGGTTCTCTTGCTGTAGGTAGTTTATTGTATATATGTATAATAATATAAATGTATATGTAAAAAATAAAAAATGTTTAATTAATTTTTAAAAAAACTGGCCACACAGGCATGAGAACCTGAGTTAGGATCCCCAGCTCCCACATAAAAGCAGGGTAGCAAAATAAAGCCTGTAAGCCGTTTCCATGCTTGGGGGCCAAAGCAGGGTGAATCGCCAGGGCTCACTGGTCAGCTATCCCAGCCAAATTAGCAAGCTTCAGGGTTGGCGGGATACCCTTTCTCAGCAAACAAGGTGCAAAGCAGCTGAAGAAAACACTCAACATTAGCCTTTGTCCTCCATGCATGTACACATATGAACACAGACACACAAGAACAGACACAAACATGAAAATGAACAATTTGAAGTAATTAGAAATCTGTTCAAACTATCACACAACTGTTTTTTAAAATCTCATTTCTTTTTCAATAGAATTACTTCAACTCTGAACAGCTTTAATATTAAGGGACCAAGAGGAGGAACTCAACTCTCACCTTCCCTGAGGTATCATTTCCCAAAACACACGTGAATGCTCTACGCCTCAAAAGGGCAGTTTCAAGATTATTACAAATATGGAAAAGCTTAGTAATTAAATGTAACATCAGTTAACTAAACATACAGACCAAAAGAACAGTTTATGTAAATACATTAGTAGTATATAACGCATGTACAGGAAATCATGCGTAAGTGGTTTTGCTGAAAGATTTTACATCTGTATCAGAAAAAAAAATTGCCTACCTATGTTGCCATCCAATTCCAAAAACAGTCACTTAGGAAAAAGAAAAATCAATGTTCGATATTATATCTCTATTATAACTGACTCAAATCTAATACCAAAGAAACCTTACAAAACACCACAAATTATTTTACCTTTATATAGTCTAGCTCTTTTGTCTCTTACTTTATTTTACTTCAAAACTTTTAAAAAATTATGTGTGTGTGTATATGTACACAGGTGTCTCAGCACGCTCAAGGAAGCAAAGGTCAGAGGACAACTAACAGGGGTCAGGGGTCAATTCTCTCCTTCCACTGGGGACTGACTCAGGTGGTCAGGCTCAGCAGAGAGGGTTCTACCCATGAGCCATCTCCACAGCCCACATATTTAAAGAGGGCACTGTACAGGCCAGGTATGGTGGTCATGAGGCATGTGGGCGGCTGAGACAGAAGAGTCAGGACTACAAGACAGCCTGGGGTCACCGAGAAGCTCTGACTGCAAAGAAAGACAGGCACCGTGCCAAAAAGGGCAGAGACTAGGGAAGGAGAGAGACAGCTAGAAAAACATGGTCATGTACAACAAAAATCAACTGCTGAAAAATTTTATGACCAATTGCAGAAAAAAAGCTGGATTAAAAGGAACACTATACACAGATACACATCTCCACTAGTACTTGGGGAAAGTAAAGGCTGGTGAAGAGGCCGGAGGAAGCAAATGGAGTAAGTGGGGAGTTAATCCCTTGCTCCACTGACACTTCCTACTGAGATGCACTGATTGCCCCATGGACCATCCATGCTCTTAGTACAATGTTTTCTCAGGGCCAATAAAGATGCAACTACTATAATCATTGAGTACAGTAATAATTTTTTTTTTAGTAATTTCTGTATCTAGCAGTTCAATCCTTTTAAACATTTTACTCATTTAAAAAAGCTTTAGAAATTCAGACAAAGACCCGTTTTGTCCCTTTCTCATAAGATCTTAACACTGGACTTGGTAGTTGTAAAGGGAAAGAGTACACTGGAGCTATTCTCACAGCAATAGCACAGGATGGAGCACAGGTTCTAGTAGAGAAACCGAGGTTCTGGGCAGCTGTAGCAAGGGCTGCCTAAGCACTTTGGATATATCTTGCTTCTCCTCATTAAGCAGTTTTTGTTTGTTTCTGGTTTGTTTTCTGCTATGTAACCAATGACTGCTGGTCCATAGCTGGAAACAGGTAAGGAAGATCAGGCGAGAAAAGCAAAGCTCTGCAAACAGAAACTTGGCCAATGCTGCATGATTTACACTCATGCAACTGGATCAATAAACACTTTTCTAGAAAGCCAAAATGAAAGAAAATGTACATTAGGAGAAATAAAATAAGAAACTTCCTGTGGCCCTATATTCAGGGTTAACCAGCACAGACATCTGAATATTTCCATCAATTCTTTTCAGATATAAAAATATGAAGTTTTCTTTAACAAAAATGAGATATGATTTATACTAACTTTTTTAAACATCCTAAACACCTGACAGAATTTATTTTTCAATGTGAACAAATTTAATGTTTTCAATGCAAAAAAATTATTTAATAGGTCTAACATTACTCATACATGTGCTAACAAACTATATATACATATATACATATATACACACACACATATATATACATATATATTAAACAATACTACTTCTATGACTGAAGATCAATTTTACAATTGAAAAAAATCATAAAAATTTCAATTAAATATTGGGGATGTAGGGGGGATGGGGAGGGGGACTCAAGAAAGGCTTGTGTAGCCCTGGTGTCCTGGATTCAACTATACCAAACATACAACACTGTGTGGTGGTTTGGATGAAAATGGCCCCAATAGGCCCATTGGAAATGGCACTATTAGGAGATATGGCCCTGTTGGAGTAGGTGTGGCCTTCTTAGAAGTGTGTCACTTCTAAGAGGGTGGGTGGGCTTTGAGGCTTCAAATGTTCAGGTTAGTCCCACTGTGTCTCGCGCTCTTCCTGTTGCCTGCCAATCCAGATATAGAATTTCTGGCTCCTTCTCCAGCACCATGCCTGCCTGTGTGCTGCCACGCTTCCCACCATGATGACAACGAACTACACTTCTGAACCGTAAGCCAACCCCAAGTTAAATGAACTGCCGTGGGCCTAGTGTCTCTTAACAGCAATCAAACACTGACTAAGACACACTGTACTCCGGTCGTACACGCTTTAAAAACGATCTCACAAGTTGAAAAGCCTTGACCATTAACAGCCGACCTCTGAAGTAATTCCATCTCTCAGGAGGTAAACCCTTACCTGTAAGGTCTTCTTTTATTTTATCCACTTCAGATAACTGAGTATAAATTTGGTTTCTTTCTCCTTCTAAGGTTTTTAAAGATGCATTTAACTTAAAAGAAGGAATGTAGAAAAAAGCAACAGTCAGTTACAGAACATACACTCTCCAGATACACCCCACACTGCTCTGCAGTTCTGTTTTCACTCAAGAACATAAAGCCATCAATGCAGCTGCCATAAAGCAGCCTTCACACTACATTATCAAGATTTCCTACACAGATTAGCTAACAACAGGGCAAAGGAATGAACCAGAAGAAAGCAAAGCTAGGATTTACTTCTCAAAATAGGATGTGGAGCTATCAGGGTAAGAAAATAATAAAACCAGAAGGAAAGTGATGCATAAAGGGAACTATAAAAATAAACAAACATTTTAGAAGTATTTTTTCACTGAAGAAATGAGTATAGAACTGAAACTTTTCTAAATTCTAAAATTATGTGAATTTCTAAAGTTAATATAAAAAAGCACTTGATTTAAAAAATTCTAATCATTTCTCAGATAATCTTATATGGAAAAATTAAAACCATCTTTAAATTAGTTCTTAAGGACAGATAGATTTAATCCCTGCTGTAGATCCTCCTCCTCATCCTTGTATTTATATAATAATGCAAACCTTAGCAGCATAAATCAGCTTCTTCAAAGCTCCCTTTGGCTGATTATCTAAGTGAAAAATAAAACCATAATTACTAAATACATCCAAATGAACACGCCTAGTTCCTCACCTAGTCTTACAACAGCTCTTCTTGCTTTTGTTTTTGTTTTTGGGTTTTTCGAGACAGGGTTTCTCTGTGTAGCCCTGGCTGTCCTGGACTCGCTTTGTGGATCAGGCTGGCCTCGAACTCACAGCGATCGCCTGCCTCTGCCTCCCGAGTGCTGGGATTAAAGGCATGCGCTACCATGCCGGGCTGTCTTCTTGCTACAATAAACAATTTGGAGCTGAGTTTAATATCTCCTGTCTGCCATCCCAACACTCCAAAAGGCTCACACAGGAGGACTACAATAAGTTTGAGGCCAGCTTTGGCTACAAAGTGAATTCTAGGCCAGCTTGAGCTACAGTGAGACACTGTCTCAGAAAGTCAGCAACTATATAAGTTTGTATAAGGTACCGTGACCTATTCTCAGGAAGCTAGACATTAAAGGCAATCAAAATATCAGAGTCCCAACAAGAACTAAATATTCACCTAAACATTGGCCACAGACTTAACTATGCTTAGATGCTTATGGCATTACAGCATCCAAAATATTAGTGAAATCATGGCTCCAAATTAAGTAATATTAAGCATAAATTCTATTAGAAAACTATTTCTTACATGATAAGGTACAAATGAAAAAATACAAATATAACTTCATTATAGTTCGCCATATCTGTCCAAAATGTCATCCACTCTTGCCACCTCACCAAGCTAGATTTTCCAGTTAGTCTTTCTTCATCTCTTCTCCTTCTCCTTTGTCCTGTGTCATATACCTCTCCATGACAACAGCTTTGGAATGCACGGCTCCTAAGTGTTATATCACATGCCATTCTGAGTAGCATAAGGAAGCCCTGCACTGTCCTGCTTCTTTCTGCCTGAGATGTGACCCTCACTGTATCTGTTCATTACTCACTTTCCAGACACCTCAATTACACAATCTGTTCCAGCACCAGGAGCAAAAGAAAACACATTCCCTTGGCTTCGTAGCAGTGTATTGTAATAACTATCCTATTCCGTTATTGGTGCTTCAAGTCTCTTCCTGTGGCTATGTAGTAAATTAACCTTCTACAGGTACATAAGGACAGGAGAGGGCACAGCACACAGTGGGCTCACTCAGTACCAGCTGCAGTTTCAGGCCCCTACTAGAAAGTTGAAAACTATCCTCTGTGGGTACAAGAAGACTACTAAATGTACGACAGGTCCAGGAGCCACGAGAGGACATAAGGTTTAAGAATCACCTTTGAAACAAATTAGGTTTAGGTACAAGGGGCCTTCTTGTATTATTCTTACTATTATTCTTTATTTTTTTCAAATTAAATTTTAACAAGTCAAAGGAATTTGTTTGAAAATATAGTAAATGAGCCTTAGTTTTATGACCACCATAACACAACCCACAAGGGCAGTAACAGTCTGTGGCAGCCAAGACTGAAGAATTATAATCTGTCTAAAGCAAAGGGGGCATCCTGAATTAGTTACGCTGACACCTATGTGATCAGCAAGAGACAGACACGAGAATGCCCATGATCTACGTTCTAAGGCTGTTTTAATGGAGAGATATATGACCCATAGACAAAGGAGGAGCTCACGACAACCCTGAAGAGGTGAGGAAAGACTTACTGGAAGATCTAGCTCGGTGACGTGCTGAGAGAGTGGCCGGCATGTCGGGCAGCTGGACAGAATGTGCCAAGTCCAGGTGTATGAGGAACAGGGCACACATGAGCAACGGACAGGCAGCAGGAAGCCTGCACCATACCTAAATGAGCATTACTTCCTAGGTCACTCTTCACTTCCAAGTCGAGACTGTCATCATCTGCTATGTCTTCTCCAAGCACAGCAGCCCAATCTTTCATCTTTAGCAGGCTCTCGATCAGAGACTAGACAGTGAACAAAAGAAAAAAGAAAAACAAAAAGTAATGGCTTTGCTAACAGCTTTACAACTTAGAAATGTACAATAGTTCAGAACTCAATCTCCAGCCAGGTGCCGTATACACGCCTGTAATCCCAGCTCTCAGGAGGCAGAGGCAGGTGGATCTCTGTGAGTTCAAGGCCAGCCTGGTCTACAAAATGAGTCCAGGGCAGCCAAGGCTACACAGCGATAATACGTCTCAAGAAAACAAAACACCTCAATTTCAGGCCAACAGGCTCAACAGGTAAAGGAATCTGCTGGAAGAAGAAGAGAACTGACTCCCAAAAGCTGTCCTCTGAACTCCGCACACACCATCGTACACATGGACACACACAAATAAAAATTAAAATGTAATAAAAAATGTTTTAACTCAACCCACATAAATAAGCCCTCACATGCTCTAATTTTCTAACTATCATGAAGATATGTAAATCACTGGGTTTCTTTTTTAAAACTACATTTATTGACTATTAAATCTTTTTTTTTTCTTTTTTTGGTTTTTCAAGACAGTGTTCGCTGTGTAACAGAGCCCAGGCTGTCCTGTACACACTTTGTAGACCAGACTGGCCTCAAACTGCCCCTGCCTCCCAGTGCTGGGATTAAAGGTATGCACCACTACACCTGGCTTCAGCAGTGCTATTTTAATCTTCTGAAGTAAGGAACGCTCTCTAGTAACATAGCCGATTGGCCAAGATCAGGTGTGGTAGTACAAGTAACAAAACGACTACACACCACGCACTTTTATAGAAGGTCCGACCAAAACTACTTGCCGATCTCTTTTCGTTCAAATGCCCACCACCTCTGAGTAGTGCTGAGGGCTCACATCCCATTCCTGCTCTATTTAGGAAGAACCCTAAGCTTCCTAAGTAGAGTAAGTTTATAGGGAGGAAGGTACCATCATCCCTCAGCATCCTCAGGGCATTGTTGCAGGATGCCTGCCACACCCAGTACATGGCTACAAACTCCACAAATGAAGTTCAAGTCCCCTTCTATAAAATAACAATGTTTCATATAACCTACATGTATCTTCCTGTACACGTGAAATCACACTTACATTACTTATAATAACTAAGGCAACACAGATGCTATGTAACAGTTGTTATCCTGTATTACTTAGGGAGCAACAGGGAAAAAGTCTGCACGTGCAATTGTTTTGCTTTATTATTAGTGTTTGTGTTGATATGTCCGTGTATTAATTATGTATGGACAAGCACATAAAGGTCAGAGAACAACTTTGAAGTCAGCTGGCTTTCTCCTGTTACTTTTGTACAGTCTGGGGATCAAACTCAGCTCATCAGGTTTATGAGGCACTCACTGTCACTAACTGAACCCTCTTATAAGCCCAGAATTTTCAGTAGCACCATTCTGTGATTGGTTAAATTCACAGAGTTAGAAAAGGTAGATACCGAGAGTCAACTGTATTCTGTGGCATACACACGAAGGTCAGCAAACAATTTATGAGAGTCAGTCTCTCCTTCTACAATGTGAGCCCTAAGGATACAATAAACTCAGGCTGTCAGGATTGTACAAGAAGTATTTTTGCCCACCAAGTGCTCTCAATAGCCTAAGTAATGTCAATCATTTTATTCCTACAATTAAAGTCAAGTTCCAATTAGTGTATATATGTGTGACCCGGCAGCCATGTGCATGTACCTGCATATGTATAGGTTCAGGTACACAGCCAAAACAAACTTACAGAGGTCAGGGGACAACCTCCGGGGTCAGTCCTTTCCTTTCCACCTTGTTTGAAAGAGGGTCTCTCCACTGCCTGGGTCAGCCAGGCTAGCTGGCTTTCAAGCTCTGGAGAGCTCTAGACTCTGCCTCCATTTCTCTACTGCAGAGTACGGGCATTATAACGGTGCTACAGTAGTAAGCTTTTACCTGGGCTCTGGGGATCTGAACTCACATCATCAGGCTTAGGAAACACATGCTTTTATCCAGTAAGCCAACTCCCAGAGTTTCAATGTTTTAAAAAGTTTTTATATTGATGAAAGTAACACTAACTAGTAGAGATACTAAGCATGTTCAGTCAGCACATATAAACTATAAACAGTTTCTCAAACTCTTTTCAACATCATCTTAGCAGAAGCAGATGTCAGCAAAACAAGAAAGGGTAAAAACCATTATTTTCTTCTTTATTGATAAACACCAGGCTAAATACTGGAGGCACAAAGATATACTATATTAACATATATGTTACAAATCTATGTATCTTCAAGAAGCACTTGAAATGTGACAAAAGATACAACAGCAGTAAAAGCTGTAAAAGTATTTGAATTTCCTATAAAACTGTGGCCAACTAGTCACTAAAACTGAAGAGCTATTACCTTGATCTGATTTTCCTTATCATTTAAAACTTGTTCCGCCTGGACTTTGGATTCGTCAAATGTTACTTTCTGTTTATCGAGTTCATCCAGTTGTTCTTTCATTACTTCGGCTTTCTGTAAAAGCTGGCATGAAAACAATAAAAAAGATGTGAAAGTCAATACAATGTTTAGATATATTTATTTAAATATTTAGATGTATCATTAATAGATACTAAGGTGGCTCCTAGCACCCATGAGGCAGAGGCATGTGATCTCTGTGAGTTCTAGGCCAGCCAAAGCGACACAGAGAAAACCTATCTCAAAACAAACAAACAAAAAAGAAAGTAGGTTTACTTTAAAAAGGAAGCCAGAAGTGGCTCCCATTTATAAACAATATTTTGTTTCCTTTTGTTTTTCAAGATAGTTTCTCTCTGTGTAATCCTGGCTGTCCTGGAACTCTCTCTGTAGGACAGGGTGGCCTCAAACTCACAGAGATCCACCTACCTCTGCCTCCCAAGTGCTGAGATTAAAGGCGTGTGCCACCAGCAACCGGCTATAAAGAACTTTCAAAACAGAAAAGTATAAAATAACAATTATTCTTCAACTGATTTCCAAAGTGAATATTTATCAAATACAAGATATTTGACACATACTCATCTGTTAAAGCAGTCAATTCTTTCTATTGTTGTAGCCCACAGAACATGCCACATCTCCCTTACCTTAATGATAGTTTTTAGTCGTGATGCTGTTTTGTACTGAAGATACAGTAACCTTTAAGAATATTATTAATCTAGAACAGATATTCTGCAGATAATCCCAGCCTGAACTGGACTGTGAGTTCCAGTCTAGCCTGGGCTATGTGGTAAGATGTTGAACCGTGGAATTGTTGTGGGAGAAGAACTTTGATTATAGCAATGGGAAATTTACAACAGGCATCACCACCACATCCTCTGAAATCTAAAATGGCAGAACAAAGATGTAAAAGGAAAAGACATCAACCCAGAAAGGAAAAAAGGAGATGTGGAAAAGAAAAGACACAATTCTGATAAAAGACTCCACAGGCTTAGAAGGAAACTAAGCCAGATGGGAAAGTAGCAGATAAAAAACAATTTGACACAACCCAGAAAGCCTCATGATCTGAAGGCAGAACAACAGGAGGGCGAGTGGAACTGAGAGGAAGAGCTGAGGGACTGGAGGGACGTGGAGCAGTTAAAAGCACGCGCTGCTCTTGCAAAGACTCCACACTCAGTTCCTGGCTCACACACTGGGTGGCTCACAGGTGCCTATAACTCCAGGGCATCTAATGTCCTCTTCTGGCCTCCGTGGGCACCTGCACACATATGCACATGCCAACACACAGAAACACACACACACACACACACACACACACACACACACACACACACACACACACTCTCTCCTGTTTTCCCTCCTCCCTCTCTCCCTGCTTCTGTCTTCTCCTAGAGCATACATATACACATCTTCTCATTTTCTGCTATTCATCTCTTAACCTTTGTTTCTTTTACACACACACACACATGCACACGTACACACGCAGTCAAAAACAGTTATTCTTTGGAAGTATGGAAGCTAAGACTCTAAGATAACTTGGACAGATGGGAAAGTAGGAGTACCACACAGAAAATGTAAGAGTTGAGGTAGAAGCTGACTTGCTGAGCCGTGAGACACCAGTTTTCCTGACTTCACTGAGCTGCACGACTGCTGGAACAGGCTACCATCTCCCAAATAGAAACTGAAGCAGAATCACCTCTGTGGAAACAATCTTCAGATACTAGCAACTAGAGAGCCTCACCATAGCCATATCACAATACAGAAAATCTCACAAAGGACACACTCAAATCTCTCCATTGGATTTGGACTGCTTCATAAGTAAATAAGCAGTCAGCCATGAATCTTCAAATATCTGAAAATAAAAAGTGACCCTTTTAGGTGAGACAGAAAATGAATGCAAAAGAAACAAGGCAACATAATGACCTGAAAAGCACTTGAAAAAAATTTCAATATCATCAACAATGAGTTATTCTTTTTTTTTCTTCCCCAACACAGGGTTTCTCTCTATAGCCCTGGTTGTCCTGTACTCACTTTGTAGACCAGGCTGGCCTCAAACTCACAGAGATCCGCCTGCCTCTGCCTCCTGAGTGTTGGGATTACAGACATGTGCCACCACACCCAGCTCAATATCCTTAATAATGAAACAGGGGAAAAGCATAACAAAACAAAAAATAACTAATTTAAGCCAAGCTAATTTATTCTCAGTACTTAGGAAGCAGAATCAGGAGGATCTCTAAGAGTTTGAGGCCAATCTGGTGTACAGAGCGAGTCCAGGACAGGCAAAGCTACACAGAGAGACCCAGTCTCAAAAAACAAACAAAACAACAACAATAACAACAAGAAATTATCAAAGAACTGGACATGGTAGTTCATGCCTATAATCTCAACACAGAACCAATCTGGTCATAGCATGTGGCTCAGACAGACTGCTACTGAGAGAATCAAAATAATATAATCAGAAATCTTTCATGCAACTAGGCTAGGGAGATGCGTAAAAGAAGTTGCCATCAAGCATGAAGACCCAAGTTCAAATCCCCAGAACTCACGTAAGAGCCAGATGGACAGCACAAATATCTGTAATCCCAGTGCTCCTAATATGGAGAGACGGAAGGTAGACAGGTGGATCCCTAGAAGCCTGCACACTAGCTATCCAGGCATACACAACAGAAAAAGGATAGACTCTGTCTCAAACAAGGTGAAGGCAAGAACTGACACCAAACCATGACATGTGCACACTCACTTTCACAAAACATACACACGACATGTGAACATTGAAGAAAGAGGGAAGGAGCAAGGGAGGGACAGGAAAGTAGAGAGAAAGAGGGAAAGAGTGGTGGGGGTGAAAAAGAAAGAGACAGACAAAATTTCCATGCCAAAAATTCTACTGGGAGGACAGAAGGGAGGGTATAAAATGTGGGAGTGCCTATGTGTAGGAAGATGAGAATAAAGCTAAGCTCTCAATTTTATGTGACCCCAGACCTCTTTACTCCTTTAGGTCCCAAATTGGTAAAACAGTAACTCTCCAAATTGCAGAGTGATGCTAATTGCTGTTTACTGTGATTACAGAATGCTGACAGCCTTGGCTTATTTCTTCCACAGGAGAAGACAGACTGAAGGATATACTTTTCAATCCTTTACGAGAAATGCACAATATGCACGGGAGACTGTCCTGCTCTTATGCTCTTCAGCAAACACCTACTCACGCATTACATGACTCCACACATGGATCACCTGTAAGTGCACCCAGAACATTCAAAATCTATATTCACTATCTAAAAGAGTCTCTAGAGATTACAAACCTGTTTCTGGCTTTCCTGAAGTTGAGAGTTTTCATTCAAGGCATCTTTTATTGCTCCCTTAAGCCGTTCTTCATTGATTTCGAATATTCTGAAGGTTGTTTTGGTCTAAGCAGAGAAACGCACAGTTTATGACAATTCACTGAATGCCTCATGTTTATACATTCTCCACAGAATATAAATTTAAGCAAAGGTTAGAACATGCCACTATTAATAGCAGAGGCAGCACAATACAGCAAACAAAGGCTGGCCAGAATCCAGAACCTAGTCCTAGCACTACCTCTCTCATTTGCCACATAAATTTGGGCAAATTATTGAACCTTTCATGTAGTGTGCAGGCAAGTCTCTACTGAAGTAGGAAACATACAAAAAGACCAACGATTAGATACTGCTGTATTGGTTTATTTAGTGACTGGACTCAGCATCGAAGCCTCTCAGGAGCTGTCCTGGCTTCTGATGACACAGCCTCTCTTTCACTCTCACTGGTGAGGGAGTGCTTATTCCAGAAAGATTCCCGCAACACTACTTCCCCTCTCTCTCTCCTCTCCTAAACTTTATAGGAGACAATTTGTGTTTATTATTGTTACGTTAGACAACTTCATGAGTGCTCAGATATGGCCATACTTTAAACCTATCTAGTGAAAAGTGAATTTCACTGAAGTAACTCAAGTGTTTAAGAATGCATTGCCCTATATCTCAATTTTTTTGTTGCTGTTTTTTGTTTTTGGTTTGGTTTTCGTTTCTCTGTGTAGCCCTGGCTGTCCTGAATTTCCTCTGGAGATCAGACTGGCCTAGAACTCCAAGCGCTACTCCCAAGTGCTGGGATTAAAGGTGCACAGCACCACAGCTGGACATGATAGCTATTCTTGGCTATCAACCTAACTGTATCTGGAATTAACTAAAACCCAAGCAAGCTGGGTATACCTATGTGGAATTTTTCCTAATTAACTAATCTGAAGTGGGAAGACCCACCTTTAATACAGATCTTAGATCACCTTTAATCAGGACCTTTAGAGGTAGGAAGATCCACCTTTAATCTGGGCCATATTTTCTAGTAGCAACTTATAGAAGGACATGAAAGAAGGAAGCTTTTGCTCTTTTCTGGCTTGTCCTAACTCTGCTGGCATGCCCATTCCTTCACTGGCACTAGAGCCTAGCTCTCTGGGATTTTGGTGTACACTGAAGAACACGTCAGACATCCAGCCTCACACACTGAACAACTACTGGATTCTTGGACATTCCGTTGGTAGGCAGCCATTACTGCTGCACCAGCTAGACCACAGACTGTAAGCCACTCTAATAAATCCTAGACAGACAGATAGATAGAACTGATTGATTGATTGATTGAAAATGTAAATGTTTTTCTAAAGTAACAGACCAATTAGAGTAATTCAACTTACTTCAGCTACTTGTGATTTGAGAGATTTTGATTCATCTTCTAGGGACTGCATCGTTTTTGAAATATCAGCCATCTGTAAAGACAGTGCCAGTCAGTATTACTAAGCCCCATTAGCTTCAAGATAACATGTATTTGTTGAGTTCATTGTTAACTCAATATAAAAAAAAAGTCAGATGAAGACGCCCTGTCAGCAAGCTTAGCATCTACTTAAAAGGATCTCACAAATAAAGTCACACAGTACATATTCTCAACTTCAATGTAGCACAGTGCTTTTCAGGTTCAAGATGAGCCCACTGACGTCATACTTTAAATAATCTCAATAATCTCACACACATCAAGATTCTCCTTATGCCAGAATTTAAAATAGAAAGCTATACGTTCTTAACATATTTTTAAGCTTTAAAAAAAAAAAAATCTCTCACTAAGTATATGATTACTCAAGTTATAACATATGTTACTTCCATAGCAAATACAAAAAATTTTTATGTAAATGGGCAAGAGAGCCAAGTGTGGGGGTGCACACTTGTAATCCCAGCACTTGGGAGGGAGAGGCCGGAAGATCATGAGTTTGAGGCCAGCCTGAGTTACACAGTTATACCGACTGGATTATATTCTAAGACCCTATATCTCAACAAATCAAAACAACACCAAAGAGGAATATGCAAAAAAGACCCAGGGTAACATCTTAAAAGTGAGAAGATCAGATCTGGAAATTTCAGCCCTCTATGGCCTTCTGTATTCTATTTTTTACATGAATGAGTTTTTTGTTTTGTTTTATTTTGCTTTGTTTAGATTTATTATTTGTTGGTTTGGGACTTTTATTTATTTATTTTTGCTTATTTACATTTTTTAAAGACACTGTCTCCTCTCCCTATGCAGTCCAGGCAAGCTTGGAACTTCTTGCCTCCCAAGTGCTGGGATTACAGGTTTGTGCCACTATGGCTAGCATATGGGTACTATTTTAACCAATATCATTAAATGTATAAAATACATAACTTGCTCTTCATATTTCTCTTGAACTACAAGTCTTACCAACTCATCTTGTTCAGAATGTTTAGCTCTCTCTTCTTCTAGCTCCTTCTCTAGGAGGAGTATTTCATCTTCAAGTTTAGATTTGGATCTTTCTAGATTTTCATAGGTTGCCTAAAACAGAAAGCCAACTTTAGTAGACAGAGAGAAGAATTCTTAGTTAGGATAAAGATAAGTATAATCAAACAAGTTTACTAACACTTTATACATTTGTTCATTTCTCTGATATTAAGATAACAGCAGGCCTAGCAGTTGCTAGCAACTTCTATAAAGAGCATAAGCATTTTAGGCTCCCATCAGCTAACTGTAATGAGAAACACAAGGGACCCCTGAAGCAATTAATACAGTTGCTTTCCAATAATTTTTTTTTAAAGCAGGTAGAAAATCCACTAAGCACAGCCTGTCAGCCCAGTTCTAAAGCATGTTAAAAAGCATGTTATAGAGGGAAATGATAAGTTCTATTTAATATAAAGACACAGTGAATTTAAAAATCAAGACTGCATCACATTTTCCATTGAATGACATATTTTCTGTAATGTTTTTAATTTAAAGTGATTAATTATTAGATTGGTATAGTTGAATTTCAAATACTACATATAATTAACATACCTCTGATATTTGTGATCCTTCAACAAACTTGTTAGAAAAAAGAACAAAACCACAATGTATTACAGTAGTTTAAAAGAATGCTTGCCTACAATCTCCCCAAATTTGACTATTTCATTATAGAACTTCTGACATGAATCAAGATTATTCCATTGGTTTAATTTTTACCTGCAATGTCAACTATCAAACTTTGTAAAACCTGTATTATATTATAGTTTGTGTCCAACTACAATTACTACTTCTACAAATGTTTTAAATTACTAAAATTAACAGAACATTTTCTAAAATATTCAATTTGGCCAAATCTCAACCCATTGACTTTTAATTCACATAAAGCCACTGTCATAGCAACAAATGGTGTGTTTATATTACCTGTAACACCAAGCTTGAATAAACGTTTGTCACTGTTACCCAGTAACAACTCTTCTGTAAGCATGCATGCCAAACGGCTTCTAAAACTATTTATATGTTTTGTTTTTTGGCTGTTTTGTTGTTGCCACTGTTTGGTTTTTGAGATAGACTTGGCAATCTTCCAATACCAGCCTCCCAAGTGCCAGGGCGATAGGCACACCCCACGCCTGCCTGAGTCCCTTTCATTAGGGACGCTAACCCATTCTCATTGGGATAGTGCTTATATACACAGGCTCACCAAAGAACACACAGCAACAAAAGGTTCCTGAGGATATTCACAGGTATCAAATAAAGAAAAAAAAAATTAAGGAATTCACTTGGAGTCTGTAACTTCTTGGGGATTCTAAATCACAAGACACATACTTTCTACTGAGGACAGACAATGACAGATTTGCCACGCTGGACTCACACGTAAAGCCTAAGTACGAAGGTCTGTTTTCTATTATATCATCAACTGAGCAGGCTGCTTCTACTCCACAGCATGCCCATCTGTACACAGTATCAAGGCAGGCCATCACACCCTCATCTGTCTGCTAAGCTGAAAATCATCAGCGTTAACTGCAACTCTCCTAAACTCCCCATTCAGTGGTGTCATGTCAGTGACTGAAAACTGGCCGTGATGGAATATTCATTAGAACACAGAACACAGGAAATGGTCTGCAGACAAGGACTGAACACTTACCAGCATGCACTATTTACAATGTAACCTCTGGTTGAATTCTAGTTAATGTTTACTATCATAGGATGAAAAAGGTCATACAGTCACACCTTACATAATTTATTATGAAAGAGTCGTATGTCTCCTTCCTGGAGCAAACAATGTCCAAAAAGGAACAGTGTCTTCAGTGCACTCTTAGGAATACAGAATAAAAGGTTTCTTCCTGTAAACCTACAGATTCTGATAAAAATTATGTATCCCTCAAAACAAGCTAGCAACAAGAGTCCAATTTGTCTTGTTTTTAAATGTTTAATGCTACCTACAATGTTCTATTTCCTCCAAATTTTTCTGTAAGTTTTAAGATCCTGACATGCTGTTTCATATTTCTTTGAAACAATTATTTTTGAGACGGTAACATATTTTTAAAGTTTGTTATTTAATAAGAATATTTTCCCTAACTTTTAAATGATACTTATTTTTTTGTTGTTGTTTTGTTTTTTGTGGTTTTTGTTTTTTTACCTCCAAACTCTGTGCTTCTGTTGACTCCTTCTCAAAGCTGGCCTCCTTTAAAGATGACTCTAAGCCTTCATACTGAATGAAACAAGGCAACACGTAAGTAAAAACTACAAATTTTATCCCTACAAAGCAAACAGAATTTATCTTCATGTATGTAAAATTCCCTTGGATTTTCTGAGCTTGGTTTTACAATCTAACCAGAGTGACAAGCAAAGCCAGGACCACAACAAGTCAGAACCTCTGGCCTGGGCAACATATGGGGAAGTCTATCCCTGTAGACTGCTGGTTGGGGGTGAAAACTCTAACAGCAAGAGTGTAGGAAAGAGCATCCAAGATATGAGCTGTCTGCCATGCCCTGCACAAGTGAACAGCTTCTCTAGCCGTCTCAATAGAGCGATGTGAAGTAATTGGCCATCATTTATACCATACGACACATAAGGCAAGTAAGGAAGATAAAACTTTTAAATGACAAAGTAATCAAGGAATGAAAACGAAGAATAATAAAATATGAGACATCATAAGATTAAGTTGGTTAAATTGGCAACTTTGTGGTTTCATGGCTTCCTGATAAACAATAGTGACATAATACACCAAAAAGACAGAATCTGTCTGAAGGCCTCAGAAAACTAAACAGTAAAGATTTATGGGAGAAGAGAGACCTGGAGAAAGGCAAGGCCAGTGGTTCACATTTCTTTTTCCTTATAAAAGAGACTCACACAGGCAGAGAACTAGGTAAGGATTTCAGGAGAATTAGAAACCATGAAGAAACAATGTGTATACTTCAGGATCTGGTAAGTAGGATGAGCTTTTGGACCAGATCCTGTGTTTGCCTGAATATTTCAAAAGTATCATTTTGGTAACTAAGCAAGACAAAGACATCACAAGAAAAAGAAAACAGGTGAATATGTCTGTTAAGTACTGCAAAAACTCTAAGTACATTTCTAACAAATAGAACTTAACACACTAAGCTATATGCCTAGCCATGTGGGCTTTCCTCCTGACACTAAGGCTAAACACACAGCCAGTGTGATCCATCACTTCACCAGACCACAGGAGCAAATAACACAAGCACACAGATCAACAGAGCTCTGAACAAAGTTCAGCATCCTTTCTTGACCAAAACCTGTACAGGTTTATGTATAAGAAGAGAAGTCCCTTGTCTTGATAAAGGTCATTTATGGAAAATACAGCCAACACAGCCAATGGGAAGGGACTGAAAGCAGGGCAAGGGCATCCCCTCCCCCAACAGCTGGCTAGCATAGTGATGGAAGTCCTACTGAGAGCAGTTAGGGAAGAAAGGAGATTCCAAAGGTGACCAGATCAAACAAGACATTATCTCCATTTGCAGACAGCATGTGAGATGGCAATCTTGGTCAACACCACATCTGTAATCAATTAAAACCAAGTACCCCTTGATCTCCATTGGACCATTTGAGGTGGGTAGAGCCGACATCCTAAACCTGGACCACACCTTCTGATGGCAGCACTTATAAAAGGGCTTGCCCTTACTGTCATGGGCAAATCCATCTATCCTGCTGCTGAGGCAATCCTCCCTAGTATTAAAACCTACTTCTTTGGGATTCTGAGGTATATAGAATACTGAGACATCTGGCCCTGATGACTGAACAATTATCAGATTCTGGGTCTTTCTATTGAGAGACAGCCATTGTGGGACTAGCAAGACCACACCCTGTAAGACACTGTAAGAAATCCCCTTTCAGTGTATATAGATTCATTTTATCAATTCTGTTCCTCTAGGGAACCCTAACTAATATAGCATGTTATATGTAGAGAAACTATTAAGACTACAGGGCCAACAAATGAATTCAATAAAGCAGCAGCATTGTACATGACAAATAAAGAGCCAGCTGAAGAAGATACCGACAGCCTGCTTGACAGTGGTAGTTTAGAAGAAGTGTTTGACAGACCAGGAGTCAGAGCAGAAGAAAGTCAAGATAATATCACAGAGAAATAAGAGCTACAGAAGAGAGAAATAAGTCTACTTGGGATTCCCTGCATAAGCACACCCCCCCCACACCAGGCAGCAGCAACAAATCCTGCCAGGGAGGTGCCTAGGAAGGATTCCAAGCAGACATACAAATCCAAGGTGACCAGGAAGGAAAGTGGACCACAACCCTCCAAACGGGGATAGGGAATCTGAGCAAGAGCCTCCCAATGCCCGCTGTTCTCACTCCATGGCACTGTGTAGAGGAGCAGGGCAGGGACTGGGGCAGACACACTGGGAAGCGCTAGCCTGGAGGCTAAATCCTCCAGCAGACGAGACTAGCTCAGCAAAGTATATTCATAAAAGTTCCAAAGAGTGGACAGGGGACCCTGTAGCTGAAAAACTATAAGCCTGATCCTCTCAGCCCTACTACAGAACGAGGGAAAGAACATACAGAATTTGAACAGCATCCAGATGAGATCAATACCTGCGGCCCTGGCACAGCAGGGAGGAGCCACACGATCACAGAAAACGTGGGTACTACCGTAAGTACATAGTGCAGGAAACTGGCCAGGTGCCTAACTCCTCTATTTCTTTGGGGGCAGGAGGTTGTTTGTTATTTTAATCTTTAGTTTTATTTTCCTAATTATTTATACATAACTTTTAATTATTAATTTTATCCATTTATTTTATACTTTAGGTGTTTGGTTGGTATGTGGGAATTTGCACCTTGGAAGGAAAGGCTCTTCGATCTGTCCTTTTTCCTCTAAGCTGAAAGCACAGAATTTTCTCTACTGCTCTTCATTCCTCTGACTCCCAGCACTTGGGAGACAGAGACAGAGACAGGCCTTCTCTGTATTTTCAGTATTTCCTCTATTGCTTTTCATACCTCTAACTCCTTTAATCCCAGCACTTGGAAGGTAGAGGCATGATTGTGCATGACAAACAATGAGCCAGCTGAAAGGCCAGCCTAGTTTACAAGGAGAGTTCCGGGACAGCCAGGGCTGTTACACAGAGAAACAATGTCTAGAGAAGAGAGGAGAGGAGAGGAGAGGAGAGGAGAGGGAAGGAGAAAGAGAGAGAGAGAAAGAACAGCAAGCAAGGGAGCAGGGTGTGGTGGTGGCAGACACCTTTAATTTAATCCCAGCACTTGGGAGGGAGAGGTAGACTGATCTCTGTGTGTTCCAAACTAGCCTGTTCTACAAAACGAGTTGAGTTCCAGGACAGCCAGGGCCACACAGAGAAAAGGAAGAAGAAGGAAGGGAAGAGGGGGAGGAGGAGGAGAGGGAAGAGAAGGCAGAGGAGGAGGGACGAAGAAGAGGAGGAGGAGAAAAAGAAAAAGGAGGAGGAGGAGGAGGAGGATGACAATGACTACGATGATAAAGACGACAAAGAAGAAGAACCATGTCTGGCTGGAGAGAAGGCTCTGATAGGCAGCGCACTCAGCACCACCCAGTGGCTCACACCAGCCTACAACTTGTAGTTCCAGAAACTCACACGGTACATAGACATATACGCAGATAAAACACTCATACACATAAAAAAATAAATATGGAAGAAACCCCACACCGTTAAGAAAGAGACAGCTGGGCACAGTGGCACATGCCTTTAGTTCCAGCACTCAGGAGGCAGAGGCAGGCAGATCTCTGAGTTTGAGGCCAGCCTGGTCTACGGTGTGTGAGTTCCAGGACAACCAGGAGTACACAAAGAAACCCTGTCTCAAAAAACCAAAAAGGAAGAAAAAGACATAGACACAGACATGAGAGAGAGGGGGAGGAGTCAGCTACCTATTTATTGTGGCTCCAGCCAGTGATCCCTAGCACTGAGGCGGCTGGGGCCCGAAGAGGACTACCACAAGTTCAAGGACAACATGGCTACAGCAGGACAGCCTCCAAATAAATAAATAAATAAATGGAAAGAAACAACCTGGGCTACAATAGGACTGTCTCAAAAATAAATAAATAAATAAATAAATAAATAAATAAATGAAAGGAAGGAAGGAAGGAAGAAAACAACCATAAAAAGAAAGTATTATCGTGTATCTAGTAAGGTATCTGTATCCTGGATATGCACAGCTGGCAGCACTTATAATCCCTGCATTCAGAATGCTACAGCAGGGTGGAGAATTCAAGGGCACCTGGGCAACTGCTAAGGCTGTCTCAAAAATAAACATATATGTAACAGGTAAACTTCACTCCAGAGAAGACAGCAAGTGACAAACATTAAAGATAGTCAATGTCATTAGCCTCCAAGGAAAAGCCAGTGAAAACCAGGACACTGCTCAGCCAGGATAACAGCAGCACAACCCACTGAGAAGGACACACAGAACTACGACACTCACCTACTAGTGGAAACACAAAATGATACAACCACCGTGAAAGAGATTGAGGATTCTACCAAAACATAAATACAAACACAGCATTCCTAGGTAAATGCATAAGCATCTGAAAAAACTTACATGAATGCCGTAAGCATTGTTATTGTAATATGTATTTTTAAATTATGTGTTTATTAATTTGTTCATTATATAGGGGTGTTTCATCTGTGTATACATCTATGCTCCACATGGGCGAGAAGAGGGTGTTGGCTAACTCTGACTGGAAACTATAAACAACCTGAGTCCTGGGAATCAAACCCAGGTCCTCTATAAAAGCTCCCAGTTCTCTTAACAGTTGAGCTCTCTTTCAAGCCCCACAAAGCATTATTTTTTTACAACACTATAAGTGGAAATAACACAGAGGGCCATCAACTAGGAAATGGATACGTAAATTATGGGATAAAGTATTTAATGTGTATGTATGGTACAACACAGATGGAAGCACATTTCCTTTACGTGTACACGTAGGAGTGAAACTGCTGTATCTGTGCTTAACTCACACTAAGGGAAAAGCCCAATCAGAAAAAAAAATATAGTGCCACATTCCTTCTCCAGAAAATATCCAGAATAGCCAGGCAGTGATGACACACACATTTCATCCTATTACTCAGGGAGGCAAAGGCAGATGGATCTCAAAGCTAGCTTCGTCTAAAGAATGAGTCCCACAACAGCCAGGGATGAAAAAGGAAGGACGGAAGGAAGGAAGGAAGGAAGGAAGGAGGGAGGGAGGGAGGGAGGGAGGGAGGGAGGGAGGGAAGGAAGGAAGGAAGGACAACAAAGAAGAAAGAAAATGTCTGGAATAAACATTTTATGGAGACAGAAAGCATGTAAGTAACTAGGAATATGAATAAACTGGAAAAACTGGGTGAAGGGTAATAACAAAAATTTAGGGTTTCTTGGGATAATAAAAAAATTTAAGGGGGCTGGAGAGATGGCTCAGAAGTTAAGAGCACTTTCTGCTTTTCCAAAGGTCCTGAGTTCAATTCCCAGCAACCACATGGTGGTTCACAATCATCTACAATGAGATCTGGTGCCCTCTTCTGGCAGGCAGGCACATACGTGAACAGAATATATACAAATAATATATATAAATAAATTTTTTTTAATTCAAAAGCTGATTGCTATTATGGATATCCAAATCTGTGAATATAACAAGTCATTCATCTACAAACTTTAAAGGGCATGGAATTTTACCATGCAGCCCATGATAATCTCAAACTTGTACTCCTTCTAAAATGCTGGGGTTACAGTCATTTATCACCACAGTGACTCACCTACAAACTTCAAACAGGTGAGTCAGCTGGAGAGTGGAAACTGTAGCCCACTGAAGCTACGGGGCTGAAGAAATCCTAGTACTCAGAAGGTGGAGGCAGGAGGACACAGAAGTTCAAGGTTGTCCTCAGCTGCCAGCCTGGACTACATGAGACCTTAACAAAAATAGGTAGGGAGGCTGGGTGTGGTGGCGCATGCCTTTAATCTCAGCACTCAGGAGGCAGAGGCAGGCACATCTCTGAGGTCGAGGCCAGCATGGTCTACAAAGAGAGTTCCAGGACAGCTAGGGCTGTTACACAGAGAAACTCTGTCCAAAAAAAAAAAGCAAAACAAACAAAAACAAAAGGGTTGGGAGAACTATAGAGGTAGGTCAGAGGTTAAGAGCACATATTATTTACTCTTGCAGAGGACCTAATTTTGGTTCCCAGCACCTGCATCATGTGGCTCGCTAGTTCCTTTAACTCCAGCTCCAAAGGCCTGGCACCTTCTGGACTCTATACTCGCATGTATACACACACACACACACAGTTAAAAATAACAAATTTTAAAACAGATATATGAGAAGAAATCTAAGAAAAAATTGTTGAAAGACTCAAAAAAATGTACTTTAAAAAAACGAAAGAAGGAACTGGACGCTGTGGCACACACCTGTAATCCCAGCACTTGGGAGGCAGAGGCAGGCGAATCTCCAAGTTCAAGCCCAGGCTGATCTAAAGGAAGGGAGGATACAGGATTGTAGAATAAAAGGTAGATTATTGAATCTACTAACTTCAAAAATTCTACATTGGTAAGGGAGGATACAGGGTTGTAGAATAAAAGGTAGATTATTGAATCTACTAACTTCAAAAATTCTACATTGGTATTGTAGATTGATGGAAATTTAAGACTTCAACTTTTGCTTCACATTGATAAGAACTTAAATTGTATTCCATTCATTTTTGCCTTATGTATTGTATGTTATATGTTGACAAAATATTATATATTGTATGTTAGAAATTTACGTTCTTTTTGTTCAATGTTTATTCGATGTATTATTCATGTACCACTAATGTCTTAATCTACAAAGCAAATCCAGGACAGCCAAGGATACATAGAGAAACCCTGTCTCGAACTTGGAAACAACCTACTACTCAGCTATTAAAAACAAGGAATTTCCAAAATTTGTGGACAAATGGATTGAACTAGAAATTGTCAAAATGAGTGAGTTCACACAGAAGCAAAAAGAGCTAAATGGTATATACTCACTTATATCGAGACACTAGTCCAAGGTGTACGTCCCCATGAAAAACTGTACCTACCAGGATAGTGGGTAAGAGGGGAGGTCATCCTATTGAGACTTTAGGTGTCAGAAGCCTGGGAGAAAGAGGAAATAGAAGGATCCAGCAGGTCCTGGAAAACTACAGGCGAGTCTGGGCCCTGGGGTCCTCCGCAAACTATGGCAACAGCCAAGGAAAAAATAGGCAGGAAACCTCGAACCCCTACCCAGATTAGCCGATGGACAGGACATTCTCCACTGGTGAGTGGAGAAGGAGATCTAACTTTCACACAAACTCTGGTGCCCCATATTTGAACATGTCCCTTGGATGGAGATGCCTGGTGGCACTCAGAGGAAAGATAATAGGTCACCAAGGAGAGACTTGATACCCTATGAGCATATCCAGGGGGAGGAGGTCCCGCTCGGACACAGACATAGGGGAGGGGAGGGGAGTAGGGGGGAAGTGGGAGGAAGGGAAGAATGGGAGGATACATGGGATGGGCTAACAACTGAGATGTAATATGAATAAATTAATTTAAAAAAATAAAAATAAATAAATAAATAAATAAATAAATAAAAAGAGAAACCCTGTCTCAAAGAAGAAGAAAAAAAAAAAAAAGAAAGCAGAGAGGGGCTAGAGAGATGGCTCAGTGGTTAAGAGCACTGATTGCTCTTCCATAGGTCCCTGGTCTGAGTTCAGCACCCACATGGCAGTGTTGGGGCTGGGCTGGTGCACTGCGCTTTCAGATGCTGATTTCTGCACCCACGGATCTGGTTATAATCAGGGACATGGGCACTGTTGTTTCTAAGAACAATCTCCTGTTGTGTAACATTGCTCCTCAATTATTAACCAACCCAAATGGTTGGTTAATAACAAAGCTGAGCAGCCTATGACCAGCAGAGGACTTCTATTCCCAGTCAAGGAGTCTCAGGTGGGGACCACAAGGTGGGAGAGGAAAGGGAAAGATGAGGAGAGAAAAGGACATGGTCGGCAGGACTGACCTGATGGAGCAAAAATACCCCAGGCAGGACCAATATGGCAGGTAATTCAGGGAACATGGCTGGGAAGCAGCCAGACTAGCACAGCAGGTTAGAATAAATATCTGCCCAGCTTAAAAGCTTGCTGAATAAATCTAATAGGTTTCTGTCTCATTATCTGGAAGCTAGAATGGGTGATTAGAAAAGCCCTCCCAAATTATAACCTAATTTTACATGGCAGCTTACAGCTGCCTGTGAATTCAGTTACAGGGCATCTGATGCCTTCTGAGTTCTGCAGCCACTGCATGCACACAAAGTACAGATGTGCATACAGACAAAATACCCATACACATAAAATAAAATAAGTAAGACTGCATCAGATACGTTTAGACAGGCAGTGGTGGCACACACCTTTAATCCCAGAGCTTGGGAGGCAGAGGCAGGCAGACCTCTGAGTTCGAGGCCAGCATGGTCTACAGAGTGAGTTCTAGGACAGCCAGGGCTTTACAGAGAAACTCTGTCTCAAAAAACAAAACAACAACAAAAAAAGCAAAAAAAAAAAAAAAAAAAGAACATTTAAAAGGTATATACAGAAAAATATACTATAACCCACAAGTTAGAAGTCAACATTACAAAAATGTTTATTCTGAACTGGACATGGTGATGTGTTTATAATCCCAGCACTCAAGAGAGATCTCTTACGAATTCAAGCCCAGCCTGGTCTACAGAGCAAGACCCAGGAGAGCCAGGGCTACACAGAGAAACCTTATCTTTTAAGTCTCAGCACCTCAGAATGTGTCTGTTATTTGGAGACAAAGCCTTTCAATGGTAACTGGTTAAAATGAGGCAGCTAAAATGACCCTAAGCTAATATGACTGGTATCCTAAGACATCATTAGGATGGAGTGAGACACAGCAAGCAAGCAGTTCCAGCTACAAGTCAGGGGCAGGCCACAAAAGAAGCAACGCCTACACCTCAGTCTTCAACTCCTGTTTGCAGAACTGTAAGGAGATCACTCTTGCTGCTGAAGTGGCATCTGGCCACAGTAGCCCTAGCAGGCTAATACAAAACCCAAATGAAAAAAGTGAATGAAGTCTATACACAAAAACAAGTAAGGGTACCTTTACATCCTTAATAGGCAAAAATCATTTTAAGCAAGCAAAAAAAAACATAAAAAAGACATATCACACATTAATCCTAAACCTGTTTTCTAAGACACCAAACAAAATAAAAATATAAGCCACAGAGAAGATATTTACAATCATATATCTGACAAAAACCCTGCTTCTATATGACATAAAGGGGAAAAGATTGAGTCTCTTTAAAAGGGTAGACATGGGCCAGGAGGACGGCTCAGTACTTAAGGAGCTTGCTGCCAAGACTGACAACCTGAGTTCAATCCCTGGACTCACCTGAGAAAAAGAACTGACTGGTCCATGTACCCTATGACCTCGGCACATAGGCACATGCACAGGCACAAATAGACACATCATCATCATCATCACAATGTATTTTTTTAAGAGTGAAAAAGACTTTAAAAGGGCAGTTTTTAGAAAAAGACTATCAAATGAGCAGTAAGCGATCAAGGTGCTGCACTTCACTAGTCAGGGAAGATAAGCGCCTACACCAGCAGGCCGACTGCACAGAGAAAGGCTAAGTGGTGGAGGTGAAGAGCGACGGAACTCTGCTCTCAAAGACCTGATACACTAAGTAAGCCACGGAGAATCAAGTTCCAGGCACTACCGCTGATGTTATTTTCAAACATGTCTTACCTCCTTTTGAACAAGGCTAACTTTTTCAAGTAGTTTACATTTTTCTTCAATTAGTGCAGAAAGCTCAAGAGCGAGTTTTTTTTCTCTTCCTGAGAAAGAAAAAGAAAGATTATTATGACTAAACTATTATGTTTTTAAATTGTATACAATAATGAATCTAAAATAGAAAGGTAACAACTTACCTACATAAAATCGGCTTTGAATCTGAAACAAATTTTTAACAAAATTATATTAAAACAAATATACCATCAAGTAAATCTACCTGACTTCTCCCAACTTTACGACAACGACTTCTTATGGCATTACAGTGAATGAATTACCAAAGGCACTCACTTCGGATGAAAACTTTGCTACACAGTGAGGTCTTACACTGAAGATTCAGCCTGTGTGTTATCATATTAAAGGCTCCAAAACTGCCTTATTCTGAAGACATCTTTTATTTCACTTAGACCCATGTTTCCCACACTCATATTTGGCCCTAATACAAAGTATTTCAAGGAGCCCCACTGTTAAATAAACTAAAACAGTCGAAGAAATACCACAGGGCTCTAGACACGGAGCAATTCTAAAAACCCATTAGAATATTTTTCTTCTTTAAGCTTCAGCTCTCAATGAAGAAAGGGATAAGTCTACTTGTGGTGGGAGCATTGGGGCTAGGGAAAACAATCAAGGAAAACAAACAAAAGGAAGATTTATACCAGCTAGGAAAGACAGAGAGACAGGAAATTGGAAGAGAAAATAAAAAAGACAAGATATAGTGGGATCTGTGCAAACAGGAGATGAAGAGGGGCAACACTGGATAGAAGGAATCCTGGAGAACCCCGGAAAACCATGAAGAGATCAGAAATGGAATCAGAAGCCCAAGGACTAACGTCTAAAAAGAAGTCTCAGAAAGAAAAGGATATGCTCTGATCCCCTCCTAAAAAATATTAAGTAAGGGAACAGGCCATACAGGCTCTATCCGGGACAGGGGTCCCTCTACAAGACAAGCCGGATGAAATCAGGGGTTATGAACTGAATAAAAGTGGCAGTCTGTGTTTTTTATTCTAAGTTGGGGTAGATACATCTGCTGGTTTTTTCATACTGTTAAAAACACAGACCAAAGGGGTGTGGTGGCGCACGCCTTTAATCCCAGCACTCGGAGGCAGAGGCAGGCAGATCACTATGAGTTCGAGGCCAGCCTGGTCTACAAAGTGAATCTAGGACAGCCAAGGCTACACACAGAAACCCTGCCTAGAAAAAACAAAACAAACAAACAAAACCACAGACCAAAAAAGAACAGGAGGAGGAGGAAGAGCAGGAGGAAGGAAGAAGAGTGGGGCTTTGTTACTAGCATATAGTATCCCTACAAAGAAAATCCTGACACAGAAACATTTCTCTAACTCTACATTCAGTTTCTAATAACCATTTACTTCCAAGAGTAAGCCAGAGCACTGTGACCTAACTCATCTCCCTGAAGCAACAAGTAAGTTTCTCCAACTGGTTGTTCAGTCTAAAGACAGAATGAGGGCTGGAGAGATGGCTCAGTGCTTCAGGGCACTTGTTACAAGCAAGTGCACGATGTAATCCAAGCATGGGAAGGCAGAGGCAGGCAGATCTCTGGGAGTTCAATGCTAGCCTGGTCTACAAAGCAAGTCCAGCATAGCCACGGCTACACAGGGCAACCCTGTCTCGAAAAAACAAACAAACAACAAGAACAATAAAAGAGAACTTGTTAACTCTTGTAGAGGGCCAGGGTTTAATTCCCAACGCCCACACAGTAACTCACAGCCACCTGTACCTCCTGTTCTAGGGGATCTAACGCCCTCTTATCTCCCTGTATACCAGGCACACGTGTGATACACATACATAGATGCAGGCGAAACATTCATATACATAACATAAAGTAAACCTAAAAAACAAAACAAAACTGGAACAAACATTCTCTTATATGCAGTGGTCACTTACTGATCGGAAGCCTCTCCAGAGAAACAAGAGCACGGCCAGCAGGCCAATGGTAGACACACATATTGCCAGTTCCAATGAAAATCCGCCAGCATTCACGTCTGCTCTCATATCTTCAGGCAGTGCTGCCACAACCTTCAAGACAAAGGAAGTGAAATCTATAAACGCTCATCTTCCACAGCATCGTTACAAAGACAGGTAGCTGTGGTCAGCTCTATGAACAGGAAGCGGGCTGCCACATAACATGAGGCAGAAAGCCTCCGAGCGCATTCCTCTGGCAGCTTCCAACTGCTCCCGCTGAGTGAAGGGCAGCAGTGTGGTGGAACACAATGGTTTTCAAACAGGAGTTACAAGGAGATTCCTCAGAGCTTAACTCGTGAGGGCAGGAGGACACAAAGAGTGCCAAGAAAAGAGTATCAATGACCTGGGCTGGGTGCTCTCCCTGACTTCAAGCTCATGTTTTATCTATATGCATTGGGTTTGACCAAAACAAACAAACAAAAACTCCCTGCAGAGAGAGGGTTTTTTAGGTCTGCAGTTTGTTAGGTGGGAGTAGGGCGAGTCATCAGAAAACAACTGACAGCTTTGAATCTGAGGTTAGAATCCCTCCCGCCTATCTCTTCTCCAGTTTAAATAATGCATTTTGATCTCAAGGACAGACATTCAACAAAAGGCAACTGTTTTCCTCATCTCTCCCCGTGACCATGAGGCCTCGGCCTCGCTGCACTCCTCCTGAAGTGCTCTCCTCACCTCGTCAGGCGTGCAGCTGGTAGCATGTTTGACCTCTTCCTGGTCAGCTCAAACTCACCCTCAGTGGTTATCCTGTCCTTTGTTGTCAGCCCCCCATACTACCTGGTCCTAAACACAAACAAAGGCAAGAAGAAAACTGCTCTTTGAAAAGCAACCCAAAGAACGAGCAGCTGATCCTCCCCAGGCGTCAGCACAGACTCTCTAGAACTGGCCATCTTCCCCTCGGCAGCCTGACAGAACCAACAACAAACCAACCCTTTGATGGTTACTCTCCTGAAAATCTTTTAGCTATGACATCCACATGGACTCCTTCCAAGTTGCTAGCTACAGTTTATTAACTTTTATCGGAAACACGTAATAGTATCTTCTTTTCCTAAATCTCTATCTCTTTATTTTCTTTTTTCAGCTGTGACTCCAGAGAGGCTCCAAAGAGGAGGTGTACAGCGTCTCTCCGGGTTTGATGGAGAGTTCCTTTACACTTCTGTGTTAGCCTCTTAAAGTACAGCGCCAACCTTAAAAGGGCCCAGGAAAGGGTGAAACCCCTTTTACTCTGTCTCTTCCTTCACTTCGGTCACCAATACACAAATGTGCGGTATCATACCATCAAGTCATGATAACAAGATCACCAAGGCAGTGATTCAATAAGAGGCAACTGTTTTCCTCATCTCTCCCCCAGACCATGAGTGCATGACCACGGCCTGGCTACACTCCTCCTGAAGTGCTCTCCTCACCACGGTACGGTGTGCAGCTGGCTGCGGATTTGACCTCTTCCTGCACCAGCTCAGCACTCACCCTCCCTCAGCGGTTATCCTGCCCTTTGTTGTAGGGCCCCAGATACTACTGATCCTAAGCAAGCACAGTGACTACTCTGATAGCAGATAAAAAAGACTGTAAGACAAAAACTGTTACTAAAAACAAAAAAGAAGGATATCATGTTATGGCAAAGGCTAGCTCAATCTTCAGATGTAGGCCATATTTTATCCAACAAGAGAACCACAGAATGAAGTAAGTCTGAATGAAGTAAAGGAAAAAAACAGACAATTCATCAATTAAAGTTACAGATTTCAAGAGCTCATTTTCAATGAGTCAGCATAAGAAGAGAAAGCTGAACAACACTACAAACCAACTAGACTTAACACACTAACAAAATAAATACCACACAAGAACAAAACAAAATATTCCCAAGTGTCCATGGAGGATTCTTCAGAACAAATCCACACATCAAGCTAAAATAAACCTCAATATGGTTTTTGATTTTTGTTTTTAACTAAATCCCAGCCGGGTGGTGTTGGCGCATGTCTTTAATCTTAGCTTTTGGGAAACAGAGGCAGGCAGAATGCTGTGAGTTCAAGGTCAGGCTGGTCTACAAAGAAAGTCCAGGATATCAAGGCTACAGAGAGAAACCCTGTCTTGAAAAAAACAAAAAAAACAAAAAAAAATTTTTTTAATTAAATTAAATCACAGAGTCCAGCCCAGAGAGATGTCTAAGCAGTTAAGTACATTTACTGCTCTTGCAGAGGACCAGAGTTCAGTTCCCAGAATCCATGTCAGGCAGTTCACAGCCGCCTGCCTATAACTCCAGCTCTAGGGGATCTGATGTCCCCTCTTCTGGCCTGCTCAGACTCCTGAGCCCACAAGCACATACATACAAAAAGACACACACAGATATACACAAATACACATAAATTTAAAATAGTAAAACTTAACAATTCAGATCTTAAAAAGTGTGTCCTCCAACTATAATGAATTAAATTAGCCATCAAAAACAGGAAGGGCTGGTGAGACGGCTCAACAGTTAAGAGCTTGTTCTTAGGCCGGGCCTGGTGGCGCACTCGGGAGGCAGAAGCAGGCGGAACTTCAATTCCAAGGGATCTGACCCCTCCTCTGGGCTCCATCAGCAGCCAACACACAGCGTGTACAGACATACATGCCGGCAAGACTACTCAATACACATAAATAATTTTTAAATGACTTTTTAAAGAAAATCTGGAAATTTTACAAATATGTAAATTAATAATATACCACTAGTAACCACAGATTGATGAAAACTTAGGTCATGAGGGAGATTATTGTGAGTTTAGGCACAATAGTGCCACAGCACAGATGATGAAGTCAGACAACAACCTCAGGTTTCTGGTTGGTACCTTCTACTTTGTTTGAGACTGGGCCTCCTATTATTCACTGCCACATATGCCAGGCTAGCCCGCCCTAAGCTTCTAGAAAGTCTCCTGCCTCCTGCTCCCACAAACCAGTAAGGATCAGCTAGGATTAGAGATGCCTACTCTGTGTCCAACTCTGGGGTACTGGGGACCTACACTCAGGCCTTGTGCTGCAGGTGTCTTACCCACTGAGCCTCATGTCACCAGTCCAAGTAAGGAAATGAGAAAACGCTTCCAGGGTCTGGAGAGATGGTTCAGCAGTTAAGAGCACTGACTATTCTTCCAGAAGACCCAAGTTTAATTCCCAGCACCCACATGGACCAGGCCACCCTCTTCTGGCATCTTCAGGCACTACAAACACACTAGTGCATGGACATACATGCAGGAGCAAAGCACCCATGCATGTTAACAATAGCTTTTTAAATGAAAAGCTTTCAGATTAAATGGGGGAAAAAACACAACAGGACAAAATTTATAGAATGCAGCTAATGTAGTTAGCATAAAGGGGAAATTTATAGTTGTAAAACCTTTTTTAAAACCTTCCTAGGCCAGGAAGATGGCTCAGCAGGTAACCACTTGCCACCAAGCCTGATGACTGAGTTTGAACTTCAGAAACCACACAGTGGAAGGAAAACTCAGACTCCTGGGTCTTTGGATTTCCACATGCACATACACACACAAATGAATGTAATTTTTAAGTTAAAAAAATTAATGTTGCCGGGCGGTGGTGGCGCACACCTTTAATCCCAGCACTCGGGAGGCAGAGGCAGGCGGATCGCTGTGAGTTCGAGGCCAGCCTGGTCTACAAAACAAGTCCTGGACAGCCAAGGCTACACGGAGAAACCCTGTCTCAAAAAAAAAGAAAGAAAGAAAGAAAGAAAAGAAAAAAAAAAGAAAAATTTACTGAGAAAATGTCTAACAAAATCAAACACCTTCTAGCGATCAAAAAGACTCAGCAAGCTGGGGTTCTGTTTCTCACCCTGACAAGTGGCGTCAACAGAGAATCCACAGCGAACACCAAAATGAAGGCCAGAGACGGACTGTTCCCTAAGAGCAGGAACAAGCACATCCACATAGTCCACTGAACGACAAAAAAGTCCTGCCAAATCCCCTCTCCACCTCCCTCATTACCAACCCTGCCAAAACCAAGCACTGGTAACTGCTGGGTGTGTTTGTGTTCTACGTGTACCCCGCAGGTGCACGGACAGAGAAGCCAGAGGCTGACACCGAGATGTCCTCGTCCTCCGTCTTAGTTTTTCTAAGACAGGGTCTGACACTCACTGAACCTAGAGCTCACCCATTCTTTGTGACGCTGGTGACCAGTGAGCCCCTGGAACTCACTCCCCTACACACAACTCCACCCCGTGCCACCGCAAGGCTAGGATTTACACTGCATGTGAGGGTCCCAGATCACGCCTTCACAGCAAGCCCTTCGCCCACTAAGCTGTATCTCCAGTCCCCAACGGTTGATGTTAATGGAGGGAGATGTGTATGACTTAAAAGTATCTCTCGTCTACAATATAACTCTCTTCCCATAAACCCCATCTCACTAACTTAATTGACACAGCCAGAAATTTAGGGTTACTCTAGTGAGTCCCCACAGCCAACTCCTCTCAACATCTAATTTTAGCTCTTACCTTCTACTTCCTCATTTAGGAACTCGTATCAACTTCTGTATCCTGACTGCGATCATTTCTCCTTCCTGTTTTGAGTTTTGTTCCCACATCTGGACTAGGTACTATCAGGAAAATCTCCAGAAACCAACAGTGGAGGCTTCAGTGGCTCTCCTGCACCCTATAGTCTCCTGAGGACCCCACTGGTCTACAGGGGCACCGTTTCCCATCACACCCTTGGCTCAATGTACACTGAGCAGCAGAGCTCCTGTGCACACCATGTTTTCACACCAGCTTGGTTGCTCACACTTGTTCATTTCACACTGAGCTTGGTTGCTCAGACTGCAAAGTCTTTCCCAACCACCCAAGAAAATACAATCTCTCCCTCCCCTTGTTTTGCACGTGTGCTTCTATAAGCAATAAGTTTCTGCTGTGTCTTCTCTCCCTTAAAAGACAACAGAATGCCAATGATTTTAAAAAAAAAAAAATACTCAGTTCATTTAGAACCTCCATTGAGCTTTTTCACTCATGGGCAGGTGCACTCACTACACTACGGTTGGATAAATGAACCATGTAACAACATTACTTTAAACTTAGAACAAGAAGATAATCCAAACTGGTTAATCAGAACAGCCAAAATAGTTAAATGGTCGTTTTAAAAATGCAATGCAGCCAGGCGTGGTGGTGCATGCCTGTAATCCCAGCACTCAGGAGGCAGAGGCAGGAGGATCACTGAGAGTTCCAGGCCTGGTCTACAAAGTGAGTCCAAGACAGCCAGGGGTACACAGTGAAACCCTGACTGGAAACCAAAATAAAAAGCAATCCAGTTTTCAAAGAGAGAGAGTGAGAGGGTGTTTGTGTGTGAGAGAGACACAGAGAGAGAGAGAGAGAGAGAGAGAGAGAGAGAGAGAGAGAGAGAGAGAGATGTGTAACCCTAAATATGTCAACAACAACAAAACCACTTACAACACTTAAGGAGAAAAACCTTTGCCACCTGATGACAAAATGAAACAGAAAAAAAAAAGCAAAAAACCATCCTTTGGATCCTGAGCATTCAGTATCACTAAAGTTTACAAGAATTCCTTTTACAATAACAGTACAAAAACGAAGAAGGAACTCTATGGTTTAAAGCATCTCAAAAGGGCATCCTTTATTGGGGGAAAAATAGTGCAAAATTAGAATTCAGCTCCGGCCCCAGCTTAGGTGTCCTCTTAAGAAGTTTCATCACCAAGAAACTCCAGTTTCCGGCAGTCAGAAAAACCACGTGTAACTGACCCCAGCTCAAAATAAATAACGTCCAGGCAAATTGGCTGGGGGGTTGGGGGGGGGGGGTACGGCGGTCGGGAACCGGAAGGGCTCCTCTGGGACGCCCACATGGCCTCCCGGCTCCCCGGCCCCTCTCCCCGCGGCGAGCAGCGTCCGAGCACAGGCCGGCGGGGCGCGCTGAGCTTGGCTTCCCCACCGCGTTCGCTCCGCCCCCACCGGGCCCGCGGCCCCGGGGAATCCAGGACTCACCCAGCGCAGCTGCTCCAGAACCCGCCGCACGCACCCCCCGGCGGCCCCGGGCCCCACCATCTCCGCGCCCACGGGCGGAGGCCTCGCAGCCGGCCAGCCGGCCAGCAGCAGGCCCGGCGCAGTCGGCGCGGCGCGGGGGACGCGAACGCACGGGCGGCCGGCGCGCACCACCTCGGCCCCGCGGGGGGAGCCGGCGTCGTCGCACACCCCCACCCCCGGCCTTGGTCTCGCCGGCGCGGCGGAGACGCCCCCTTCCCACCGCTCGAGCTCAGCGGACACGTCCTCGCTCGCGCTTAAAGGGCCCGCGCGCCGCTCCCAGGCCTCCAACCCCAGAGCACCGGGCGTGAAGCTGCCGCCTTGCGCCCCGAAGCCTGGGGCGCAGTTCCCAGGGTGAGGGCGCCTCCTTCGCCCTAGTTCCCAGCGCGCCCCAGTCCGCTCCTCCAGAGCCCGAACCCCACGCCGTCGTACCCCGGGGGATCCCTCCGGCACAGAGACGCCGGCTTCCGCCATCATTCCGGTCAGAAAATGGCCCGAGGCGCACGACCCGGCGCGTCCTCCTTTCCGAGTCCGCACTTCGGACTCTGCACCACGAAGGCGTTCGGGTCAACCGTGCGGTCTGGTCAGAATTTAACCTCTCCTGCGCAGCCGCCAGCCTTGGTTCACTCACCTGGTGCTCACCTGGCGGGCGTCAGCTAGGCGCCCCAGTCTCAAACTCCATTGGCGCCTAGGTCCGGGAGTGCCGGATCAAGCCCGTGTGGACTTCTGCCCAGCACCAAGCGTTCTCCGAGAAAAGAACTCAGTGTAGCAGCTTACCCTCTAAATTTAGGGCCCTATTTTTAGAGCCATTGCGTGAAGTATCCTGGGAAAGACGATTTTACGAAAGGTTTGGAACATAACCTGTCTCTGTGTGTCTTTTCGAACACGATCACTTATCCAAACTAACGCAATTCACAACGTAGCAGCTGCCCAAGAGAACTTGATAAACAAAATCATAACCCTTTGTAAATTTCCATAATATAACCTAGTAAAAAACATCACTTTGGTGCTACAAGCACTCACAAACACAAAATTGGAAATACCCACGGTTGCAGCCAGTGACTTAAGACCAAACTCAGGCCTGCTTTGTGGATACTCAGACTTTGCCACATCACCCTAGGGAGTTTCAAAAACTGCTTCTACTGGAGATAGCAAAAGTTGCTCAATACTCCCATTTTAAGGTAACGCACAACTTTCATACGTATTGGACTGTGTTGAAATTAGCTTATATGAATACTACAGTCAGAAGAGAAGTGTGCTGAAGTTTTTTAGAATTTTACAGGTGCTTAGGCTTCAGTTAGAACCACCATTACTCAAAACTTCTCCAATGAGTCTGAGCATCTTTAACGGACTCCGAATCTTACTGGGCTTTTAGGATTTGTAAACAGAAAGGGAAAAAAGAAATTGCTCCACTCAGCCTTCCCTATGTTAATCTGTGCCCCTTTCCAATCTGCAGTAGTTACCATCCCAAGTGCTAAAAGCAGAAATAAAACAAGTGAACCTTTAAATAGAAGAAAAAAACAAAACAAAAACACAAGCATATCTATAGCAAAGATTTCCCCATAACAAAAAAAAAAGTAAACTTAGCAATCACTGCAAATTCCAAATCTAACTCCCAAACCATGCACTGCAGTCATGTAGACACTTACCCCCTCACCTAGACCTTCTGATTCCATTTCTTAGAAAGTTCATGTTAAAATACCCTAACATGTAAGTAAATCTCTCCTGAATACTTCATAAGGCTGAGAGAGGTTCCAGATTTTAATACCTTCTGCACTCCTGTTTCCACACAGTGTGATCCTGTTTTGACACTGATAGAGGGGTGCTATAGGTGGAGCTGTGACTACCAACCCATAATCCAATTTCATGGACCTCATAACTTGCTAAATGTATGTGTGCACACAGGCCTGCATATACATATTTTCTTAAATAGTATGCATATCACACATTAAAATTCACAACGAGAAAGAAAAATCCTAGGATGTCAAACTGCTGAAACACTGAAGATTTGGTTCTAGTCTATTCAGAGTCCATAATTTCCACCAAGTGAGTAATATTCAAAGATTCTTCTCCATAAGTAGACATGAGAACTTATTATCTTATAAAGGACCTGGCCTTCAAGGAACTGGACAGTAAACGTTATTAGTGCTCACAGCAGCTATGAGAAAACATCCAGGGACACTAGACAACTTGCTAACCAGAAAACCTAGTCTATGGCCTAGAAACTGGTTTCCCTCAGAGAGGCCCTGTGCCCAGGGCTGTCAGGACTAGCCACTCCCACTTGGGCGGGGCGAGCACTAGTGTCCCCCACATAAGCACTCCTCCTTTGGAAGGAAATCAGCTCTGTCCTGCCACATTGCTATTCTCTGGGTTTGTGATGTAAGAGTTGTTCTCAGAATACACGGAATCAGGAGCTACCTGTTCGACAGGAGCTGAGCGAATTTCCTGCTTATCACGCCTACAAGTGAAGCGCTCTAGGGAGGAGTAGATGAATGTTTGAACTTCAAGAGGCTCCTCAGCTGTAAGCTGAAGTTGCTAAGAAGCTGTGTATACTCTGTTTCTCCGTGCTTCAAGGAAGGTACGTCTGCACATAATCTACCTAAGATACTGGTTCATTGAAGCCATCACCTCAAACAATTAGGCAAGAGGGAAAGGAACCACATTCACTCAAAATTAACTGGAAATTTGCTCCAATATTTTTGTTTACTGAAGCTTTTCAGACCTATGTTCTGCGTACTTTACAACTGTGCCCAGATTGCTAGATTCTAGGTCGGTCAGGAACTCGTCAGAACACCTAATCCAATGATTATGGGCTGCCAGCCAGCCTAGAGAAGCCAAGCAGTCGGGACGCACAGAAGTAGTCGTAGACAGACCAAGCCTACATTCCTCCAAGTTATCGGCACAGCTCTGGCTGCCAAAGAAGAGGTATTTCTACTGAAATCTTCTAGTTTTTCAAGAAAATGCAGAATTTTTAAGTGAACTCACATTTTAGATGTTGACAATTGACCTGTGAGTGTGAATATGGATGAATGTGTGTGTGCTGTTTTTTTGTTTGTTTGTTTGTTACCGTTGTTTTATATACTGGGGAATTAAACCCACAGCCTTCTTAGCCTAAGCAAGTTCTCCCCTCCGCTGAGCTACATCACCACCCCAACAATAGCTTTTGGGGGTTTTGTTCATTTGTTTTTTGGAGCAAGGGTTTTCTGTGTAGCACTGGCTGTCCTAGAACTCACTCTATAACCAGGCTGGCCTTGAATTCAGAGATCCACCTGCCTCTGCCTCCTGAGTGCCAGGACATGCACTAACCACTGCCCGGCTAACAATAACTTGTTTAAAAAGCACTTGACAAGTCCACTTCACCTGTTAGCTAGTCTCATCTTTAATACTGAAGGCTTACTATTAAAATGCCTTCTCCAAAGAAGATGAAACTTTCCAAGGCCACAAGACAATTAAAATAATATTAAATTCAACATTTTCGTGTCTAATGAATTTCAACAAGACGGTTAAGGAAAATACACTTGACTATATTTGCTAAGCCCACAAAGGTAACATTCTTAGTAGGCCTCATTAAATAAATGCTTTACAGAGACTCAGATTGTTATAAACTCCTTAACGTGCCTAGCCTCTAGAGCCCCTCTGTTGAGACCTGCTTTAGTTCCTAGCATAATTGTGGCTTCTCTGTTAACGCCTGCTGTCACTTTTAACATACCAGAAGCCATTTTTGCCTCCCAATCTCCATTTTGACCACAAGGTAAAATTAAGTTCAGGTTCTAAGGCTCTGCTTACCTAGGAGCCTGAACAGCCTTTTACTTAGCGTTCAAGACTTGTTGGACGTTCTGCTTGAATTAATGATTTATGTTCTACTTAAACAAAACCACAATAATACCCTGCTATGTTCCCGGAACAGTGGGGAACTGGAAAGTCCCCAAGCCTATATCCTAGGCAATCACCATAAAATGCTTTGTCTAGCCACCTGGATACATTGTGCTCAGAACAAAATTGATTCTTCTGATGTTTAGCTAGTCAAAATGATGTAATTCTGCCCTCCCCTTCCTTCCCACATGGTTACCTGGTTGTTAGCTGGTTATGGTTTTTCTTATTTAAAAAGCCTGCCTTAGAAGCAGACCAGCATCACAGTTCCTAAATCCAAGCTGTGGCTCTGACAAGTCAGTTTTTGTTTAGCGTTCGAAAAACTTTCATCAATCTGAGTATGGTGTTCAAGTGGTCAGTGTGCGCCTATTCTTGAACCCATAACACAAATATCATGTTCTGATTAGTAAGTTACTTTTTCAGCTTCTTACTTTCTCTGGTATAATTTATGGTCGAGGATATTTTTTTCTCTTCCTTTGTTTGTTTGTTTCCCTGAGACAGGGTTTCTCTTTGTAGCCCTGGCTGTCCCGGAACTCGCTCTGTAGACCAGACTGGCCTGGAACTCAACAGAGATCCAACTGCCCCCCTCCCATTTCCCAAGTGTTGGCATTAAAAGTGTGCACCACCCACCGCCCAGGGAAGGATATTTCCACACAATACACTAGTAAGTAGAACTGAAAGTTTCACTCTGACTACTTAGCAATTATCATTAGTACTAATTTTTCTCTTAACCTAACATTTGTAATCATCTTTAAGACTGAGTCATACAAAGAAAATGAATGTTCTTTCTGGAGCTTTTTCTTATAATATATCTACTTTCTAGAACCTAGCAAAGATAATTAAATGAGTAGGGGCTTCTCAAAGCAAAATGATGAAGTAGGACACGGAGGCTTATGCCTGTTACAGCAGCATTTGGGGGATGAGGCAGGAGGATCTGACATAGCCACAAGGAGGGGGAGGGGAGAGGGAGAGAGGGGGAGATGGTAGGTGTTGAAAGGTGGTGGCATGTGACTTCTATCCTAGGAATCAGAAGGCAAAGGCAGATGGATCTCTGAGTTTGAGGCCAACCTAATCTACAGAGCAAGTGGACAAAGAGGACTACACCGTGAAACCCTGTCTCAAAAAAACAAAAACAAAAAGAAAGCAAGCGAAGGAAGGAAGGAAAAGGAAAAATATTAGGTAGTTTCCACAAAATTTGTCAGTTAGTGGTGCTACCATATGCTTCTGTCCTCTAGAAGCATTTAACTATCTTGCTTTTCTTTCTAATTCCTGCTTTAACCAATCAGTCACTAAATCCAATGAACACTATGTACAAGATCCATCCAACTGGCTCTTCTACTCATTTCAACCACCAGATGTTGAGCCACAGGTTTTAAAGCATGGCTAGTGGACTGTTTTGTCAGACCTATACAGTGCTTTCTGTCTCTAGGCAGTCTCACTGTGTAGCCTTGGCTGGCCTGCATATTTCTATTTCACTGAACTCACAGAGATCCTCCCTCCTCTGCCTCCCAAGGGCTGTGGTTAAAGATGTGTGCCACCACACCCAACTGGCATTATTTCTTCAACGAATTTTTGCCAGCTTTGAAAAATGAGACAAAGAGGCCAGGCATGACGGCACACATCTTTAATCCCAGTACTTGGGAGGCAGAAGTGGGTAGATTTCTAGGAGTTTGAGGTAAGCCTGGTTGGTCTACATAGTGAATTCTCGGACAGCCAGAGATATGTCAAGAGATCTTGTCTCAAACAAACAAACTAACAAACAATTTCAACAAAGTTAAACCCCCATTACAGTGTGTAAAGCTCCTCTTAATTTGATTCTCATATACATCTTAAGTCTTCCCAGTTCCGCCAAGATGAATTGCCTATATATAGTTCTCAAAAAAGTCATGTTCTCTCCTACTTCATAAGTGTTAAAAATGTTATTTCCTCCACAATGTAATTTCCTCTTTTCCTGCTTTGTGAACTCTGCTTTTCCTTCAGTATTAGGTCAGATATGCTCTCCTCTAGGACACTTCCTAGCCTCCTTCTCCACCCATCTACCTACCACACTACCTAAGCCACCCCCTAGGCTTTGCTGTGGGAGCATCCTATGACTATTATATCACTATATTAAAAGTATTCTTTTTCCAATCTACATCTTCCAAGTAGAGTAAACTCCCAGAAAGCAACCTACAAAGCAAATGAGCAGAGAGAAATGCTTCCTCAATTAACTTGGAGGTATAAGTTTGCAAAAGATTTGTGTCAGTGGGGTGTGGTGGTGCACATTTTAATCCCAGAACTCAAGGGAGGCAGTCAAAGGCGGATCACTGTGAGTTCAAGGCCAGCCTGGTCTATAAAGCAAGGCCAGCACAGCCAAGGCTACACAGAGAAACCCTGTCTTGAAAAAACAAACAAATATATACACTAAAGTGGGATCCTGCTGAAAGGCTATTTTTATTTAGTAATAAATTTTTGGTTTGGTTTGGTTTGGTTTGTTTGTTTTTGATTTTGGAGGCAGGGTTTCTTTGTGTACCCCTGGCTGTTCTGGATCTTGCTCTGTCTGTCTCTGTCTGTCTCTGTCTCTGTCTCTGTGTCTCTGTCTCTGTCTCTGTCTCTGTCTCTCTGTGTCTCTGTCTCTCTGTGTCTCTGTCTCTCTGTGTCTCTGTCTCTCTGTGTCTCTGTCTCTCTGTCTCTCTCTCTCTCTCTCTCTCTCTCTCTCTCTCTCTCTCTCTGTCTCTCTGTTTCTCAGGCTTGCCATGAACTCACAATGATGTGCCTGCCTCTGCCTCCCCATTGCTATGATTAAAGGCATGTGTGACCATTGCTTGGCTACTATTGTTTTTTAAAAAGTTGTATTTCTTTTTATTTTATGTGTGTGAGGGGTTTTTGTTTGTTTGTTTAGTGTGTGTGTGTGTGTGTGTGTGTGTGTGTGTGTGTGTGAGAGAGAGAGAGAGAGAGAGAGAGAGAGAGTGTGTGTTTTGAGTTTTGCCTGCAAATATATATGTGCACATATGTGTGCCTGGTGCCCCTCATGTGGAGAAGAGGGTGCTAGATCCTCTGCTGAAGTTATACATGGTTGTAACCTGATATGTGGTTGCCGGAAGTTGAATCCAGGTCCCCTGCAAGAGAAGCAAGTGCTTTTAACCACTGAGCTCCCTCTCTAGTGCCCCTCCTTTTTTAAGATAGATTTCACTGTGTCAATGAAGTCTAACTCACAATCCTCTGGCCTCTACTTCTCAAATGCTGGTATTACAGGTTTGTAACACCACATCTAGCTGATAAACAGAGTAGCAACAAATGAGAAACATGAACCTGTTGGAGGTTGGTCAGATGTATTTTGATGCTAATTACTACTGGCCCAAAATGTTGGTAACCTTGCTTAAGAATTTATACCTGTTTGACCAATAAAAGCCAACACACCTGGGTGTGGAAGAATGCTGAGTGGATGTAACAATTGTCAATAAAGCACAGTTTAGCCAATCAGCTGGGCAGAAGGACAGGGAGTGTAAGGCGAGACCTCCTGGAGGAGACCCAGGAGGATAGTCAGTTGGGAGGAGAGAGATGGTTGACTGGGTAGGAGAACAAAGGGGAGACTGGTTGGAGGAGCATCTTAGTGGCAAATGCTTGTGGTATATGTATTATATATCAGTTTAGAGTAGTTTGTTTACCATAGTTTAGGAGATTTGTATTAGTTTAGATTCTGCCCAGCATTGTGCTGGCAGCCTTGAAGTACCCCTCAGACTCTGTCTTTTATTAGCAATCTTAGGCCGAACCGATACATTTTTACTCTAACATCTTGGTAGACAAATGGATATTCATGGCTAAGGTTCCCACTCTTTGGAAAAAAGAGACTCTTGGGAAAGAGAAGGAGACCAGACAGAAGAAGAGCAAGGAGGAGAGTCGCCAAGGCATAGGAAGAGAACCACATGGCCCAGAGAGGGGACTCTGAAGTTGCTTATGGAAAGGGATAGCTAAAATAGGTAGAAATTATTAGAATCAGATGGCATGGGATTTAGGCAGGGAGGTCTGTGAGGTAGCTTAGGGAATTAATATCTGCCCTGACCTCCTATTTTAAAACATAACAAGTGTCTGTGTTGTATCTGACTGATAGTGGGTTAGAAAATACCACTATAATAATAATTAACCTAATAAACATTTATTTGGCCCTACTTATAAAATAACAACAACACGGGGCTGGAGAGATGGCTCAGGGATTAAGAGCACTGTCTGTTCTTCCAGGGGTCCTGAGTTCAATTCCCAGCAACCACATGGTGGCTCACAGCCATCTATAATGAGATCTGGTGCCCTCTTCTGGTGTGTAGGTGTACATGCAGGCAGAACACTGTGTATGTAATAAATAGATAAATAAATATTTTTTAAAAAATAAAATAACAACAACAAGAATGTCACAACCCCTCCAGGAGTCTGTATGACAAATACTACACAGGCCTGAGGTGACAACCCCCCAAAAGGGGAGAGTCTCCTAGACTGGGGCTGATGTTTCTGCCAGGAGAAATTGAATCACGGCTCTTTTCTCTCATTGTGCTAGACTCTATTCTTTCTTCTCAACTCTACTTCACTCCCATGACAGGACTCCTCAGGCGTAACCACAGTCGCTGGAAGACGACCCTGACTCAGGACTGCAGCCAGGGACTGTTAAGGGCTGAAGTAGTTCTGCTTGACTTCCACTTATTTTAAAAAAAAAATGACTAAAAACTAATCATTAGTTAATACGTTATATAAAAATTCCAGATGATGGCACTCAGATATCAGAAAAGGGAACTAAAGAAAAAAAACTGTCTTGACACACAGGTGTTGGGCACAAGTTTCGTTAGGGAGAGAACATTGACCCTGGACAAAGAGAGCACAGGCATATTGATGTCAAGGCAGCAACTTAGAAGTGATGACGGTCTTTGCTGTGTGTGCTGTACCCCATATTGTTACGTTCAAAGTTGTAATTCAAAATATGACAACACGATAACTTTACATCCTGTACCTGCACTGTGTATGCCTGATTGCTCACTGACTTCCTTAAATCTGCTCTGTGGGAAAATGTAACCGCAAGCCCCCCTGCTTTTGAAATGTATGTTTAAAAACTTAGACTGCTTGGCTACAAAATACAATTAGACACAGACTTGATCTTGAGTTTTGTCTCTGTTTGTCAACTGCCTTATCTTTGTCCACCGATGCTTCAAGAACTCCCAACCCCAAGTACCCATCCCTGACTTGGCCGGTCCGTGACACATGAACAGAATTAGAAATGTTGCTACAGTAAAGTTAAATATTATAGTACTAGTTGGCTTACTGTTCTTATTACACCACTTCTAAAACATAACTGTCATTTGTTACTAACAATACACTCAAGACTCTTTAATTCAGACTATTTTTAATTAGCTTATTTCGCATAATTTTGCCAAAAGAAGAAAAAAAAAGGTATTATTCAAGATCTTTTCTTAAAAGCACTCCTAGCTGTGGGGGTGGGGGTGGTGTACACCTTTAATCCCAGCACTTGGGAGGCAGAGGCAGGTGGATCTCTGAGTTTGCGGCCAGCCTGAACTACAAGATGAGTACCAGGACAGCCAGGGCTACCCAGAGAAACCCTGTCCAAGAAGAAGAAGAAGAAGAAAAAAAAATCCCAAAGGAGAACTCACACGTAAGATTTCATGGGAAGTGAAGCACTTGTGAGGCTTGGACAGGAAAGGGTCACCCAAGTCTGTCAGTCATTCCTGCATTAGGTAAAAGTATTGCAAAGCACTGAATAATCCATGGCGTGGTTGAGACAGCTCGGCTGGTAAAGGTGCTTGCTGTCAAGCCTAATAGGTTGCATCCCTAAGACCCACATGGTGGGAGGAGAAAAGAGACTCCAGCGAATTGTCCTGTGACCTCCATGCACAAGCGCGCGCGAGAGACGGGGGGGGGGGGGGGGGGGGGGGGGGGGGGGCAGGGAGAGAGAGAGAACATTAAAGAAAAGAAAAGAAAAATTTTAAATCTGACTTACACTTTCTATAAGAATTTTGACTGGCGAAAGAGCCGAGTTCATGAAACCGTGGACGTTGATTTGAAATAAACACTTGAGAAGCTGAAACTCTGCAGCGTGTTCTGTGGCTTTGGAAACAGAGCACATTACCACTTGATGTATAATTTCTGAATCTAATTTCTTCTCCAGCTGATGGATCAGAACAAAAAAGTGTTTCTTACCTTCTGGAGAAGCCAGCTGAGTACTGAGCAAGGCCCCTTCCACAGACCTGTCTGATTCGGCCATGGCAGGCCCTTCAGAATCCGCCCATGATTTTGAATCTTCCTCATCCATTTCAGAAAATGAGGTTGTGAGATGTATTCCTTCATGGACTCTCATAGGTGACTCGGTTTCAGAGGCCATATCTACAAACACACAAAGAGAAATGTCTTTTCGAAAAGACTTGCTTTGTCATTGTCTTCCTCTTATTTTATTTTAAAAAATTACTGTTTGAAACAGGATGATAAGTATGACACTTCATTTGAGAAAATACACAAAACATTTACTGTGGCCGCTACAAGTTCCTATAGTAGTATGACAAATGACTACAAGCTATGGCTTAAGTAACAGAATTCATTCTGTTAGACTTTTGAAAGTCAAAAGAGTCTTGGCTATCCTGGACTCACTTTGTAGACCAGGCTGGCCTCGAACTCACAGAGATCCACCTGCCTCTGCCTCTGCCTCCCTGAGTGCTGGCAATACAGGCCTGCACCACTCTGCCTGTCTGTGAAAGTCAAAAATCTTAAAGCCATATTCACTGAACTGTGTTCCTTCTGGAAACTGGGAGGAAAGTTCAAACCTTTGCCTTTTGTGGCTTCAGAAGCTGCTCACATTCCTTTCTTCATGGAAGTGGTGGGACCCATCTTCTCACCTCTTTTTTTGTTTGTTTGTTTGTTTTTGTTTTTCAAGACAGGGTTTCTCTGTGTAGCCTTGGCTGTTCTGGACTCACTTTGTAGACCAGGCTGGCCTCGAACTCACAGCAATCTACCTGCCTCCGCCTCCCGAGTGCTGGGATTAAAGGTGTGCACCTCCACGCCCAGCTGTCTTCTCACCTCTTGCTTGCTTTGTCCTACTTTCTTTTCATGAAGAACCCTGCGGTTACAGTATACCCAAAGAATAACCTGTCCTGCTCACCAAGACCATGGCTTAGGGCACATGCCTGTAATTCTGGCACTTGGGAGGCAGAGGTAGGTGGATCTTGGTGAGTTCAAGGCTTTGAGGAGCCTTTATTTACTCAGATGACTGCATAATGCTTTTTTAGACCTTGTCCAAAAAAAACTTTTAAAAATATAATCTGCAGCTGGAGAGATGGCTTGGCAGTTAAAGGCTAGGCTCACAACCAAAAATATAAAAACGTAAACTGTACTCATATTCTATACATTCTTTTTGTTGTTGTTCTAAAATTTGTGTTTAAGCAAGCAAATATAATTTTCTTAACATTTTTTTAATGAAGCTGAGCATGGTGGCATAGGATCATAATCCCAACATTTCATAAACAGAGACAGGAGAATACAAAAAAAAAAAAAAAAACCCAAGAGCAGCTGCGTGTGGTCAGACACTCCTGTAATCCCAGTGTCAGTGAGGCAGACGCATGTGATCTCTGTAAGTTTGATGCCAGCCTAATCTACAAAAGCTAGTCGAGGACAGACAAGGCTACACAGAGAAACCCCACCTCAAAAAAACTGAAAAGAAAAACACTTCATTCCTTGGGCTAGCAGGATGGCTCAGTGGGTAAAGGTGCTTCCTGCCAAGCATGAAGACCTGAGTTCAATCCCCAGGATCCCATGGCAGAAGAAGAGAACCAACTCTAAGTCCTGCCATTTGTCCTTCCACTGTCACACATATACCTTGACACTTCCATACAAATACATACAGAAGCATACACACACATAAATAAAAATAAATATTTTTAAAATAAGTAAATAAATACAATTTTTAAGATTTCTTTCCTGGTCAGGCATGATGTCACATGCCTTTAAATCCTAGCACTCAGGAGGCAGAGGCAGAAGGTTCTTTGTATGTTCTACGAAGAGAATTCCAGGACAGCCAGGGTTACACAGAGAAACCCTCTCAAAAGAAAAGAAAAGAAAACACAAGAGAAGAAAAAAGAAATTATTTCTTTCCTGGATCTCCAGAGATGGCTCAGTGGTTAAGAGCACTTGTTACTTTTGCTGAGGACCCAGCAATTCCCAGTGCCCACATGGTGGCTTACAACAATCTGTAACTCCAATTCAGAGGATCCAATGCTGGCTTCTGGTGGTACACAAATATACATACAGGCAAAACATTCACATAAATAAAACAATAAAGTTCATTTTAAAAGATTTATGCCAGGAAGTGGTGGCACACACCTCTAATCCCAGCACTTGGGAGGCAGAGGGATCTCTGTGTGTTCAAGGCCAGCCTGGCCTACAGAATGAGTTCCAGGATAGCCAGGGCTACACAGAGAAACCCACTCTCGAAAAACAAAAGTTAAAAAGATTTCATTCCTGTTAGAAACATGTATTGGAAAAGATGAATATGTAGACGTCACTCAATAAAGCAGAGTTTGCTTGCTTTATCTGTTAGAGAAATAGGGAGTGAGAATACCAAAATTATTTACAGTAGCTACAGGATGCTTAATATTGGTTAATTCTAGTTAATAAATAGATCAAGTACTTACACCAAGAAAAGCCATACTAGAATTTACAGTAATTGATTTCCAAGTTCTAAAACTGATGGAACAGGATCCCACTGGACCATGGTGTATGTAATTATATACACCATTGAATGTAAAAACTACTATCATTCAAGCTTTTAGTGTGTGCATGTGTGTGAATGCTCATGTGTCAGTGTGTGTGTGTGTGTGTGTGTGTGTGTGTGTGTGTGTGTGTGTGTGTGTCAGAGACCTCTTGCAGGAGTCAATACCATGTAAGTTCTGGAGATCAAACCTTTATGCAGAAAAAGGCCTGCATCATTAGGATATTAGGAAAATTTTGAGAATGAGAAAATGCCAATCAAATGTCACCCACTGTCATCCTTTATGTTCTTCTGGGGTTTGTTAACTTCAAACTCCATCCTTGGTTGTCCCTTTTATCCCATGTCCGGTCCATTTTATTAGCATATACTGTATCATACTACATGGCTAAGGGAGCATATTAAGAGAAATGATTGCTTTTAAAAGCCTTTTAAGATCCCACTATCAAACCCATACTTTATATCAACTGAAAAAATTTAGAAGAACATAGACTCTAGAGAAATCAGTTTTAGCTAACACATCTTACATGTTATATTTTGTTTGTACTTACTGCGACAGGGTTTCACTCTACCGTCTGGCATGATTTCACACAGGCTACCTCTGGTCTCAGCCTCCCCAGTGCTGGGCTGGTAGACATTACAGCCGCATGCAGCCCTTAGTATATCTTATATTTAGAGTACATTATGTCAGTGACTCATAGACTAAAATATGTTGTCTTTTTTAAAAACGGTCTTAGCCAGGCATTATGGTGCACATCTACAATGCCAACACATGGGAGGTAAAGGCAGGAGCATAAAGAGCAGAAGGCCATCCTCTGCTAATGTCTTCAAGGCTAGCCTGAGCTACCTGAGACCCTGTCTCCAAAAAACAAACAAGAATAAGACTGGCAGAGTTAAAACAATGACATTTTGTAGTTCTGTTTTGGCTTTGTGCATGGAAGATACAGATATAAAATATAAAACGGCAACTATGAAATCCGTGCTGCCATGAATTTGCACACAGAAATGTTTCTTTTCTCTCTCAAGCCAAATATAGCATAAGGCTGTGCCAAGAAATTAATTTAAAAGTCATACTAAGCTGTCTTTTAGATCATTTTGCCTGTGAATGCCTCAGGCGAAGGAAAACTCAAACTGCTTCCTTTGGTGATTCTGGAAGGTTCACACACTGCTTCAGTAAGATAAAAATGTCAAGTTACTGCAAACAATCTCAGAAAATTATAAAACTTATCATTACCTTTTTTCCCCATCAGAAAGTAATTATATCTGCTTTTTAAAAAATCCATGTTATTAACCAAGCATGGTGGTGCACTCCTGTAACTGAGCACTCATGATGATAAGGCAGGAGACTCATGAATTCAAAGTCAGCCTGGGCACCAGCCAAGGACAATACAGGCGGTAAACCTTAAACCCCTACCCAGATCTAGCCAATGGACAGAACACTCTCCACAGTAGAGTGGAGAGTGGGATATTACTTTCTCACATACTCTGGTGCCTCACCTTTGACCATGTCCCCTGGAGGGGGAGACCTGGTGGCACTCAGAGGAAGGACAGCAGGTTACCAAGAAGAGACTTGATACCCTATGAGCATATAAAGGGGAAGGTAATCCCCCTCAGGAACAGTCATAGGGGAAGGGAATAAGGGGAAAATGGGAGGGAGGGAAGAATGGGAGGATACAAGGGATGGGATAACCATTGAGATGTAACAAGAATAAATTAATAAAGGAGAGAAAAAAAAAAACAAAGTCAGCCTGGGCTACACAGCCAACCTCTATCTCAAAACTCGAAAAAATAGGTGGCAGCAAGGTGGACCTAGGTTGAGGCTCTTGCTGCCAAGCCCAAAAGCCTGAGTTTGAACCCTGGGGACTCATAGGATGGAAGGAAAAAAATCATTTTCACAAATTGTCTTCTGACCTCAAGGTGTACACTGTAACACAACTGTCCCCACATATACACAGACACACTAAATAAATAAATAAATAAATAAGTAAGTAAATGTAATGAAATGAATTTAAGCAAAAAGGGGTGCTGGGAGTCCAGGAAGAAGAGAGTAGTGGGGGTGGATTTGATCAAGATATATTACATACAAGAATAAAATTATCAGCTTAAATTGAAAATATTTTTGTATGGAAACGTTTATTATGTGAGCATGGGGGAGAGAAGGAAAGGGAGCCCAGGGAGAGACAGAGACAGAGGAAGAGAGTGGAGGAAGGAGGGCAAGAGGGAGAGAGGAAAGGAGAGGTAAGAGAGAGTACTAAAAATATTTTTGAAAGCATGTTGCCTGGAGATGGAAAGACATCTCAGGAGTTAAGAGCATTGAATGCTCTTCCAGACGACCCAGGTTCAATTTCCCAGTATCTACAGGGCAGTTCACACAAACCCAATGCCTTCTTCTGGCCTCCTCAGGCACCAGCCACTCTATGACCTGAGCCAGCCTGTTCCCTCGGCCTCTTAAGAGCTAGGATTACAAGCATATGCCACCACACCTAATTCACAAGTACAGTTTTTAAATAACCACGATATGCCTGAATTCAACTTCAGAATAAAATATATGAGCACATCTCTGTCTCAAAAACCAAAAACCAAAAAACCAACCAACCAAACAAACAAACAAAAAAACTAAATTACTGTATGTTTTTCAAAAGAAAAACAATAGGATTTATTGAAAAACATAAAAGACAAAAATATGAAAATTTTAAAGAGGATGATACATTGACTTAGATTCTTATAAAAGTTCTAATTCTTGGCAAATTAAACTGTGCATGCTATAGGGAATCTGCATTTTTGTTTTTGTTTGTTTGGTTTTTTTGTTGTGGTTGTTGTTTTGTTTTGGGGGTTTTTTTGCTTTGTTTTGTTTTGTTTTGTTTTGTTTTTCAAGACAGGGTTTCTCTGTGTAGCCTTGACTGTCCCAGACTCACTTTGTAGACCAGGCTGGCCTCAAACTCAGAGCAATCTGCCTGTTTCTGCCTCCCAAGTGCTGGGATTATGGCTTGCACCATTACTGCCTGGCCAGGAATCTGCATTTTTAAAGGCTTAGCTCACCAGGGAGATGGCTCAGTAGGCAAGGGCACTGCCACCAAGGCCAATGCCCTAAGTTTTATCCCTGGAGCAAACATGGTGCAAGGAGAAAACTGGCTCCAGAAAAATTTTCCACTGGCCTCCACTCAAACACCGTGGCATGGCATACATGTGTGCACACACAAGCAAAATGTTCAAGTGTAACAATTTTTAAGGAATTAGGTTTTCCACAGAATTAACTTTTAAATTTCCAATTTTGAGCATACATAGGTCAAATTTTGCTATGTTTATAATGGTGCACCATATAAGTATGTCTATGTCAGGTCAAAAAAAGCCATCAGTTCACTTCAAGAAAATCTGTGATGGGATGAACCAGTAAGGCGACTCAGCAGGTAAAGACAGGCTTGTCATACAAGCCTGGTGACCTGAGTTCAATCCCCAGAACCCACAGTGAGAGAGCATAAAGGATTCCCAACACTTCTTCTCTGACCTCTACATATGCACCATGGAGAGATGTGCGCGCGCGCACGCGCGCGCGCGCGCACACACACACACACACACACACACACACACACAGCACATTGCATGCACACTGATAATAGATATATTTTTTTTAATTAAAGAACGTGAGAGATGGCGCAGAGCTTAAGAACACGTGCTGCTGTTGCAAAGAACCCACGTGACAGTTCTCCAACATCGCAAAGTCCAGTTTTCCCGTCCCCTCTTCTGGCCTCATCTGGCACCAGACGCTAAAGTGGAGCACATAACACACATGCATGGACATTCATACATAATAAAACTTATAAACATTCTTTTTAAAAAGAAAAGGAAATTAGTATGATTTTCAAACATAGTTTAAACGGCTCATTTGAATGAATCAAGCAGTTTTTTTTTTTTTTGCAGTGTTCTAATTAGTCCTCTGCTGAAGAACTACATTCAAAAGAACTGTGCAGTCTACTTCATAGACTTAAGAAAAAGGTGTTAGGGAGCGCTGGAGAGATGGCTCAGAGGTTAAGGGCGCTGACTGTTCCTCCAGAGGTCTTGAGTTTGATTCCCAGCAACCACATGGTGGCTCACAACCATCTATAGTGTGATCCAGTGCCCTCTTTTGGAGACCTGGGTTGACATCTTGTGTCTGCCTCAGTTGCTCTACTTCAGTTACTGAAGCAGGGTCTCTCACTGAACCTGGAGCTCGGCAGTTCCGGCTGCTCTAACTGGCCGCCTTGCCCCTGTGATCCTGTCTCTGCCTCCTGGGTGCTGAGGTTGCAAGCAGCCACCATGCCTGCCTTGCTTTCCATACATTTGGGGAGAATCCACATTCATCCTCCTGCTTAGGCAGCACGTGCCTCATCCACTGAGCTGTCTCCCAGCGCAAGCACGATCAGTGCTTACAAAGATAAATTATTTTAGAGCCGAGCATGGTGGCGCAAGCCTTTAATCCCAGCACTCGGGAGACAGAGGCACAGTTAAACAAAGAAACCCTGTCTCAAAAAAACCAAAACCAAACAAACAAAAACAAATTATTTTAACAAGCCGGGCGTGGTAGCACACGCCTTTAATCCCAGCACTTGGGAGGCAGAAGCAGGCAGATCACTATGAGTTCGAGGCCAGCCTGGTCTACAAAGCGAGTCCAGAACAGTCAAGGCTAACACAGAGAGACTATCTCGAAAAAAATTATTTTAACGAATATGTTCAAAAATCTTTTCATACTAACCGGATGGACTGTATCTGCTCTCCAACACCATGGGATCTTTCGTGCTATCTGCGGGAGAATTTCCAATGGAAAGTTTTTCAGTTTTGTCATTTTCGACTATATTCTCTGGCTCCAGCATCTGTTTGGAAAATGGCAGTTCTGTATCCTCCGGGAGATCCTGGAAGCTCCAAGGGTTATTAAAGAACTTCTTCAGATACTGCATAGAATCAGAATCATCTGTCTTCTCCAAGGCGCTTTCCTTACCGGTTTGATCGTCTGTTTCCACAGCTGTTATCGTTTCGCTTTCTTCTTCCTTTCCAGGGTCAAAGTCACTTGCTACAGGATATTTGTGGTCATCTACCCAGGCAGCATCACTTTTCCCGTTGTCCGAAGTGATTTTGTCTTCATCAGCATGTGCTAAGCCTAGCATACCGAAACCAAAGGAAAGCCAGCTTGGACTTAGAGTTGAGCTGTCATTACTGACTGTATCTTCCTTGTCTGTTGAAACTTCTCTGTATGGAGCCGGGGCTTCTTCATCCGGTGGAACAGAACTGGGACCATCTTGTAATGGCGAATTGTTTTCTTTGGATAATAACTCAAGGCCTGTATCTTCCTTTCCGAAACCTAAGTAACTTGTGAATCCACCGCCAAACCAGCCAGTAGCTTGAGGGTCGAGAACACGCTCGGATTCAGAAGTTAGTCCGTGCTGTTCCTCCGGCACTGGGCTGACATCTGGCACCTCTGAATCAAACTGTGGTTTTGGCTCTTGCTCAAGTTCCATCTGGGGCTCGCCACTGTTTAATTTCTCCAGGTCAGTCTCCTCTTTCACTGTTAATTTTCCCCCATGAAACGAGCTTTCTTGTGCGGGCTCGGTCCCTGGTTCAACGGCCTCTTTAGCTTCTTCTCTCCCCAGTCCAAACCATCCTTGCCTTTCAGGCATGCTCAGGGTTGGCAAGGCACGCTCCGTGGCTGAAGTGCTGCCCTGCTCCCCACTGCCTGCGCTTTCGGCCCCTTCCCAGTCCTTTGACTCACTAAAAGTTCTGAAATCTTCAGGAGAGTCTGCTGCTGAAATTTGCTCTTCAAACAAAGTCCCTTCAGATGCTGCATAAAAGTCAGGCCCTGGCTGGAAATCCCCTTCATGTATACCATATTTGTGGTCTTCATCTTTTTCATATAGGTACATATTTTCTTCCTCCTCTTCTTCATCATCATCACCGTTTAACTCAGTGTGTTCGCTTCCAAATATGTACCCTTCTCCAAGAAGACAAAGGAAGTCAGATTCCTAAAAGATACACAATAACACACACAGAGGAAAAAAAAATTCATAAATGTCTCTCTCCCTGAACATTTTAAGATAGAGGACTATAGCCACGCATTTTGTTTCACATTTGTTTCACGTTTATAACCTCAGCATTTTGGAGTCTGAGTCAGGAGGATTGTGGATTTGACGGTAGCTAGTCTTTATGGAAAGGCTATCGTGGTCTGAGATGGCTCGGCAGAGTGAGTACTGGCTGCTCTACCGCAGGACCTGAGCTCGGTTGCCAGCACCCACATCAGGCAGCTCGCTCACTGCCTGCAATGCTAGTTCCAGTGGGTCCAACACCCTCTTCTGGCCTCCCGGGGCAACTGCTCACATGTAGCATGCACATACACACACACACACACACACACACACACACACACACACACACACACACACCAGGGGAGGATGTAAATAAAAATGTTTTGTTAAAAGACTTTCAAAAAGTCAAGTAAAGTGAAGGGATGACCATGATGAGCAGAGTTAGGTTGAGATGGTTACTAACACCTGCTTCTCCAGAGTCTCTCTAGGTTGGTGTTCATTGCTAACGATCCCCATCTCTAAGTCCTTTCCGACGGTGGTGGACGAACCCTGAACTGCTCCAGCAGAAAGGCTTGAAAAAGATCAAGCACTCTTATTGTAAGTGCCGAAGACACTGCCCAGTGAGGGGCTGGAAGCCACCTTAGAGTTTTCACACAATGCATAGAGTGTAAGGGATGTGGTGACCATGATGGCAACAAGCAGAGCAAAACTACAGCAGCATGAATCCCTCCGAGGCCCACCCATCATGGTTGTGCTAACCAGTGGGCTGCGTTCCATGAGCCCGATTGCTGTTTTGCTGTTCCTCCTGCACAGTCCCCAACAAATACGTTGTGATGACAAAATATATATAATACATGTAGTAGGTACCAAATCTTGCACCTCCTGACTGTATACTGTTAATGCATGCATCTATGCAGTGACTTGAAGGTATGGACCATATAGCTTAACTATGTTCCTCAAAGGCATTTATTGGAAACTTAACACAACAGCCTTGGGTGAAGGACACTCATGGTAAGTGATTAAGCCGTGAGGTCAGTGCAAATGGAAAACAGCTATTATTATCAGGGGAGTGGGTGCATCACCCCAGGAGTGACAGTGGGCTCAGCACTTGCTCTGTTATGCCTTCGCTCACTCTCCTTCCTTCCACCACGGAGTCCTGTCACAGGAACGCCCTCGCCAGGTGTTAGCAGCTGCAGATGGAACCTCCCAGCTATAGTGGTCTGAATGGCAATGACTCCCATAGGCTCATTTATTTGAATCGTTCAAAAGGTAAATAATGGCTACCTCCAAGACTGTCCGAACCCACATAGTAGAAGGACAGAGCTGATTGCAGCAAGTTGACCTCGCACCTACACGAGTCGGCTGTGGCACAAGGGCATATGCACACACACACAAGTACACCCATGTGCACACGATGCCTGATGTATGTATTTGAGCACATGTATACCATGATGTTCATCTGAATGTGAGCTGTTAGTTCTCTCCTTCCACTTTTACATGTACTCCAGGAATCAAACTCAGGTCAGCAGGCTTTGTGCTAAGCTCTTCCACTGGCTATGCCATTTCACTGGCTCCCATTTTGTTTTTTTGCCAAGAGCCACTCTATTAAGGGAGCTCACTAGGCATGTGGGCTGTCTAGAAGGTGATCTGGTGTTGGCAAGGTCCGTATCGTGATGTATCCCAGAATTGTTTCCAGCCTCTGACTACCCTGTCAATTATGCTTTGCTGCATATCTCTAAAATCTGGCATTAGTGCCAGGCATGATGGGCATGCCTTTAATCCCAGCACCCAGGGAGGCAGAGGCAGGTGGATCACTGTGAGTCTAAGGCCAGCTTGGTCTACAAAAGCGAGACCAGGACAGCCAAGATTACACAGAGAAACCCTGTCTCGAAAAACTAAAAGTAAACACATCTGGCATTGGTGTGAACTGTTACTTTCTGGGTACTGATTGAGCAAACTTTCTACAGGATCTTGTTGAAGATGTACTGTTTGTTATTCAGATGAATTAATCCCTGATTATGGAATTCCTGGTTTGATTCAAATAGCTTTAAAAGTTAAAGTTAGTTTATGGCTGCAATAAATACCTTTGTGGACCTCCAAATGCCTCACTTAGGATAGCTTACTAGCAGATTTGTGGCTTCAGATAAGCCTCCACTGCAGATGACACCACGAATCCTGGTATTTTCACCATAAATATGGGCAAGTTTGTTTAAACTTCTCATGACCTAAGTGAACTGAAGCTACCTAGATATGTCTGAATTTACTCTGTTTCTTAGAATGAAAGACAGATAAAAGTATTGTCCTGAGCTCATAATGAACTAAGAGATAGCTGGATAATGTATAGTTAGGTCCATTCAAATTGATAAGTTGTATACTATTGTAAGTTTCAGACCTTACTAACCTTAGACCCTGTCAACCTGCCATTCTGAACTCACTATGAACTTATGTAATGGATACATAGGTAAGAAATGTTTAGCTTTAAAATATATAACCTGTTGTACTTTAGAATTCATCTGTTTTTTGTGATTAATTGTACTCTTTTGATTATGAGGTAATTCCCTTCTCTCAGAAGTATAAGTCTTCTACAATAAACGGGGCTGGAAATTTGGGACACTTAACTTCAGGTGAAGTTAAGCTGCCTGACTTCATCCACCTCCTCTCTTGGTCCTTTTCTCTTGAATGTATGTGCTGAAAACTGGGAAACCTGACTTCAGTTGATGCCTAATTCCATCTACCTTTTCTCTTGAATGTACGTGTGTGAGTGGTTTATTTTCTATTTCTCTCGTATTTCTTATTTCGCTGTAGATTTACAAATAAGTTAGCAGACTCAGACCCAGCCTAAGTTTACACCAATTTATTGGAGATCTCTGAGAAGAGGCCTATCTACAGATCAAAGAGCCTCCTTTTACGACCCCGGTGCAGTTCTAGCCAGAAGCCGCTTTTACAGCCTCAGCCATAGGAAAATTGTAGTCAGTTTAAATTCTCCTCCTCGGCTGCAGCACTATAGCCAGTCCCTAGAGAAGAAGCCTTGCGCTCTTTTCCCCTTCCCTCCTTTCCCTTTCAATCCTGATTGGTTGCCTGAGCATCAGCTCTGGCGACCCAAGAGATGAAGCAAACTGGAAGGGCATCCGCATCCAGCCCCAGAGACCCTGCCCTGGACCTCTCCAGAGCACCAGCCGGCCATTAACAGTTTTTTAACTTGCAAGCTAATTATACCATTTCCCCACTTTATATAGAGTAATAGTTGGCACACAAAAAAAGACACATAATAACTGCATCTAATTTGGCGAATTCAGACAAATCCACTGCTGTTACCATAGCTACAATCTAGGGCAGCAGTTTTCAACCTGTGCATTGTGACCCCTTCAGGGGCTGAACAAATCCTTTTATAGGGATCAAATATCAGATATTTATACTATGATTCATTATAGTAGCAAAACTACAGTGAGGAAGTAATAATGAAATAGTTTTATGGTTGAGGGGTCACCACATCCTGAGGAACTAACTGTGTTAAGGGCCATAGCATCAGGAAGGTTGATCTAGGAAGGTTGATCTAGGAAAATACTCCAAAATTTCTCAAGAGGTACTGATGTTTTAAACTGAGACCTAAAGTGTGAGAGGAAACTATCTAGATGAAAACAGTGTGGGGTTTCTGCCAGAGAAAGTGCCCCCTTCAAGTCCCTGGGCTAGTAAAGAGTTGGCACGTCTAAGAACAATCCAAAAGCCAGTCTGTCGGGGGGGGGGGGGTGACATGAGAGGAGAGGGCACAAGACAGGAGCAGCAGCCAGAACAGGACCTGTGAGGCCTGGGATTGAAGTCTAGGCTGTACACCACATCCAGTGAAAAGCCACGAAAGGGATTTGACAAAAGGAACGATGTGATCTGGTCTTTTGTTTTCATCTTTATAAGATCCATTGCTATTTGAAGGGCAGAGTAGAAGAAAGGAGTAAAACAGAATCAGTTAGAAGGCTACTGTGTTCCTCCAGTCACGAAGTGATGACGCCTGGCTACTGGAGTGGTTCGATGAGTAAAGGCATTTTCTGTGCCAGCCCGAGAATGTCAGTCTAGTCCCTGGAGTCCATACAAGTACTGAGAGAACTGCCTCCACAAAGCCGACCTCCGACCACTGAGAGAACTGCCTCCACAAAGCCCTCCTCCGACCACTGAGAGAACTGCCTCCACAAAGCCGACCTCCGACCACCGAGAGAACTGCCTCCACAAAGCCGACCTCCGACCACTGAGAGAACTGCCTCCACAAAGCCGTCCTCTGACCCGCACAGGCACTCCATGGCAATGCAGTCTTGCCCTCATTATGCACATGATGCAACAATAATAAAACAAATAAAATTATGAAAAAGGGATGATTGATTATGCCTGGGGTCGGGTCTGCAAGAGTGGGACTGCAGAGAAGATAATGTGCTAGAGATACAGTCCACAGACTCAGAAGTGACGGGAAGAGTGCCCTGCAGGAAGTGGACAGCTAAGCCCAGTGCCAACAGCAAACAGTTTGTGGAAGCAGTCTCATGCCACAGTGACCTTACTCGTGATAAAATCTGGAGTCGGAATTAAATTGGCAACTCAAATTCATATGTTAAAATAGCAATTTCTGATTCCTTTTCTTATTACCAAGCTCAACATTATTTGAAGTTCATTAAGAATTCCAACAGCACTGGGGCAGTGGTGGTGCACGCCGTTAATTCCAGTACTCAGGAAGCAGAGGCCAGCAGATCTCTGAGTTCGAGGCCAGCTTTGTCTACAGAGTGAGTTCCAGGACAACCAGGGCTACACAGAAAAACCTTGTCTCAAAAACAAAACAACAAAACAAACAAAAAGGAGTATTTGCTGCTTTTCTAGAGAAGTAGAATTCAGTTCTTTTGGACCCAAAAGATGCCTACATGTGTGTGTGCGCGCGCGCACGCACTCGCACAAACAGAAAGTAAAAATAAAAAAGGATTCCAACAGCATGGGGCTGGAGAGATGGCCAGGGCTTAAGAGCAGTGGCTGCTCTTCCAGAAGTCTTAAGATTCAATTTTCAGTACTCACGTGGCTTGTTACAGACTTACAGCTGTCTATAACAGCAGCAGCAGGGGATCTGACACCATCTTCTGGCCTCTGCAGGCACCAGGCATGCATGAGGTGCACAGACATACACATAGACAAACACTCATATGCATAAAATAATAAAATTAATTAATTTTTAAAAACAACAGCTTAAAGTGTTTGGACAGATCTGAGACCTAGAGGAGGTGGTAGGAGAAATGACCTTTGGTCCTGGTAGGACAACAGTATCAGTAACTGGACCTAAAACATAACAATTGTGTGCTTTCTGTAAGCTCATTTATTCTTTGGCCAGCTGGAGATAACTGTTACCAATTCTGTTTCATCTAATTCTATTCTCGGCATGCCAGGAACAAGTTCTTATGAACTGTTGCTTACACTCACTAAAACAAGGCACACAACCAATGGACCTTTATAGCCAGGAAGCCACTTTTGCCAAGAACTTTTAAATGCAAGTAATAGCCGAGCATGTGTTTACTTACTTTAGCTGGCATTTCAACTTCTTCTGATATGAACACCTCTTCGATCGTGACTGCGTCTCTGGGAAAAAATCCAAAATCTTTTCCTCTCTGTCAAAACAGAGAACAAAGATTATGAAGGAAAAGCGATTGAAGCAGAAATAACCATTGAGCCTCATTTGCCCTGTGACCTTGGCTTCTAGCTATATTAAATCACAGAACATTAACTGCCTGTCAAATGTCATCTAAAAATCCGGAGTGGGGGCTGGGGATATAACTAAGTGGTAAAGTACTCACTTAGGTCCTGGCTTCAAGCCCCAATGCCAAACAAATGTACAAGAACATGAGTGAGGCCTCATTGTTTTGTTATTTGACAGAATAATATTAATAATATTAATAAAATTTTAATAATAATAATAATATTTAAAAAATAATAAATAATAAAAATAATAATAAAATTTTAAGAGTATGATGAGCAACAACACTGTTGCAGGCATCAGTATGTAAACTGTACTATATATTCCTATTATTCTCCCTCTCCCCATTCTTTTGATTTATTTTTATTTATTTATTTATGTATTTATTTATTTTGGTTTTCCGAGACAGGGTTTCTCTGTGTAATAACCCTGGCTGTCCTGGACTCGCTTTGTAGACCAGGCTGGCCTCGAACTCACAGTGATCCGCCTGCCTCTACCTCCCTAGTACTGGGATTAAAGGCGTGTGCCATCTTGCCTGGCTCTCATTCTTTTTATTTCTTGATGTATATGTTTTATTTTATGTGTATGGGTGTTTTTCCTGTAGTGCCTGTGGGGACCAGAAAAGGCCATCAGACAGCCTAGAACCGGATTACAGACAGCTGTGAGCTGCCCTGTGGATACTGGGAACCAAAGTCAGGTCCTCGGGAGGCGTAGCAAACGCTCTCACCTGCTGAGCCACTGTTCTTGTCCAACCCCTCCCCGTTCTCTAGCACCTTCTTTGCCCAGGTTCTGCAGATTTATACTTCTAGATCTGAGATATTTTGGTCTATGCTTGTAGATCGAAAGGTGACAATTCAGGTGACAGCTCAGGAAGACAAAACCCAAGAGTTTTCAAGATGTCGCAACTGAAGTAAGGGACTTAAGACTCCCAGAAGTGACAGAGGAGTTTATCAAGGGAATTAAGGTCCGTGTGTCCCCAAGGGAGGATGCAGTTCCTTTAGGCTTTTCTGGGTGATTCTAGTAACAGCTACTCTTGACCCAGTGCGAGCACATGTAGGAGGTCCCCCAAGAGTGGAGTCACCATTCAGCCACTCACAGCCCCACTTATTCCTATTAAAGTTTCACAAAATTTTTTTTTTTTTGTCTTCTGGCCCATCACCATCACACATTAAATGTGTGTCTTCAGGCTCTCCAGCTAGTCTTCATTTACAACTATTGGAAATAGTCTACGAGTCCACAGTGTGAGTCCTTAAAATGGGTATGAGCACAGATTAATCACATCTACTTCAGCTTGGCCAAAAGGCAGAGGTGCAATTAGGCTAAACACGTAATGTGCCAAACCAAAGGCGTCTAAGACTCTTCCCACAGCTTTACCCATTAAACACTGTTTAGTGTTAGAATTATTACTTTCATACTTTGCCTCTTATGACATATACTATGTCATTTTTTATACCTGCATCAGATTTCTGTGGTGCATTCAAAACACATACAGGTATTTTAAAGCCACCCGAGGCAACAAGGAGTCCCAGAAGCTGCAAAGCAAAAAGCAAATCTAGCCAGTGGCAAAAATTTGGGTCCATATCCCCTGGAGGGAAGAGGAAGGTTTCAAATACGGTCTGTGTCCTCAGATGGGTACAGCAGCTACGTCAACCCTCAGGAGGATCAGGCATCCAGGCTCATCTTCAGCTACATTGGGAGTTTATAGATCACCTGGGGTATGCAAATCCTGTCTCAAAAATAAAATTGCCCATTCAAACAGTGAGCACAGAGGCAGCATTAGGGAAGAAGCTGACGTCTGCAGCATATGGGGCCTATGGAGGACGCTATCAGATTGACCAGGTCTGTTCAGCATGGAAGGAAACTCATCTGTCACAGCACGGCATCACTACAAAACATGATCTACATCAGAGATACAAATCTTTTCAACTGAAAGTGGTTATTATTATTCTGAGAGGTAGCGTGGGCTTCTTTTACTTTGGCCAAATAAAAGGATCTCCCCAGGTGCGCCTAGTGATGTATGTCTTTAATCCCAGCACTCAGGGAGGTAGAGGCAGGCAGATTGCTGTGAGTTCGAGGACAGTCTAGTATACAAAGTGAGTCCAGGACAGCCAGGGCTACACAGAGAAACCCTGTCTCGAAAAATCAAACAAAACAAGGCTCTCTCAGTTATCATTTCATTTTCCATGAAAATTCTATATACCTTTCTTCCCCAAAGCACCAGCCTTTCTGCTGACCTCTCCAACACACCCCTGTTCTCTCTCTGCTCAGACATGCTTTGAAATCTTATCAACTAACTTCCCAGTCTCTCTCAAACTCAGTCACCGACAGCACAGAGAGATGGATGTGATTGCCATAATAGAAGTCAGCACTCCTAAAGGCTTTCTAAATAAATATGAACTCTAAGCTTAAAATTTATGTATGTTAGCCGGGCATGGTGGTACACTCAGGAAGGCAGAGGCAGACAGATCTCCGAGTTTGGGGCCAGCCTGGTTTACAAATAAAACCAAATGTGGGGGGGGGTTATGTTTTGGTTTGGTTTGGTTTGGTTTTTTTGAGACAGGGTTTCTCTGTGTAGCTCTGGCTGTCCTAGACTCACTTTGTAGACCAGGCTGACCTTGAACTCACATCAATCCACCTGCCTCTGCCTCCTAAATACTGGGATTAAAGGCGTGCACCACCATGCCAGGCCTAGGGGGTGTGTTATGTGAAAAAAATAATTTCAAGGCACTTCTTTTCATTTTGGGGCTGGGGGTTTTGAGACAGGGTTTCTCTGAGTAACCTTGGCTGCCCTGAACTCACTTTATAGACCAGGCTGGCCTTGAACTCTCATCGATCTGCCTGCCTCTGCCTCTGTCTCCTAAATGCTGGGATTAAAGGCGTGTGCCACTACGCCCAGCTAAAGCACTTCTTTAGTCTTTCATCTTAAACAATGTTTCCTAAAACCTCTTCAATAGAAATTTTAGAGCCACCATTAAATGTGATTTTGTTTGTTTTTTGTTTTGTTTTGTTTTGTTTTGTTTTTTCAAGACAGGGTTTCTCTGTGTAGCCTTGGCTGTCCTGGAACTCACTTTGTAGACCAGGCTGGCCTTATACTAACAGATATCCACCTGCGTCTGCCTCCCAAGAGGTTGGAGTAAAGACACTCATGTGATCGGCTTTTTGTTTGTTTGCTTCTATTTGATGAGAGCTGTTAATACTTATACAGAGCTTTGAAGATGTTGGATAAGAATTCCTTTAAAGGCTAACAGAGAGTATCCTTGTACAAGTTGGTCATCTATTCTGCATTCCGTTCTTAGCTAGATACTTACGCTTCCTGCCCACAAATCTTCTCTCTCCCCTGCAAGCTTAACATAAACAGATATCTCTTCCCCCTCAGTGAAGTTCAGGTATCGACAGTCAGGTCCTGTGTAGTCCCTCAGGGCTAAGGCTCTGCTGATTAACGCTGCACAGACACAGGAAGAAAAGCACACACTTTAAACACCATGGCTTCTCACTTGATTATAGACAGGCTCTTGCTATGTATCCCAGGTGGGCATCCAACTTAGAGTCTTCCAGCGCCAACTTCTCCCTGGCGCTGAGATTTTAGATACATCCCACCGTCCTCAACTCCTCCCATTCCTCCATCCATTTTGCCTTCCTTCAACCCAACTTTTAAATTTGGAAATGAGGCTGGGCACAGTGTTCCCTGTAATCCCTGCACTCAGAGAGGCAGAGGCAGGCAGATCATCCAGGACAGCCAAGGCTACACAGAGAAATCTTGTCTCGAAAAAGCAAAAACAAAATTTTGGAATGATCGCTGAGCCTGATAGATCACACCTGTAATAACAACACTAATGAAGCTGAGGAGGATTTCAAGAGACTGGGATATCTCTATAATAATAACAGCAACAACAATAATAATGTTTGAAATGCTAATTTACTGATGTTGATCTTCTCAAAAAACAAAATAAGCTTTTAACTACATATAGATTCAAGCTCAGATTTTTTTTTTAGCACAGTATTGCTGATTATTCATAACCTGATCCCATTTACCTATTTTTAAATTTTAAATTACAACGCGGTATATGTGTGTGTGTGTGTGTGTGTGTGTGTGTGTGTGTGTGTGTGTGTACATGTAGTTTGAACGTAGAGTTCAGAGTACAAGCCAGGCGGTGGTGGCACATGCCTTTAATCCCAGCACTCAGGAGGCAGAGGCAGGCAGATCGCTGTGCGTTTGAGGCAAACCTTGTCTACAAAGTGAGTCCAGGACAGCCAAGGCTACACAGAGAGACCCTGTCTTGAAAAACCAAGAGAACAAAACAAAAAAACCAGAGTGCAGCTTTTGGGAGTCAGTCTCTCCTACCCTGTGGGACCTGCATATCAAACTCAGGTTATCTGGCTTGGCAGCAAGTGCCTTTACCCACTGACTCATCTCACAGGCTCGCTCTCTCTTCCTTATCTTGCTTTCAAGTTGTTTTTATTTTATTTGTTTGAATTTTGATTTCATGTACGTATGTGTGCCGTATGTGAGGCTGGTGCCCACCAAGGCCAGAGAGGACACTGGATCCCCAGGAACTGGATCCACAGGTAGTGGTAAGCTGCCATCTGGGTACTGGGAGCTGAAGGCAGATGCTTGTCCGAGAGCAGTAAGCACTCTGCACTACGGATCTGTCTCTGAAGGCCCTGCCCTTTCCTATTTTAAGCAACCTCTCCTATCCCTTTGCACAGACTCAGGGCTACACTCCAACTTGCAAACCTGTTGTTCTCCTAGTGAGTCACTACTCTTCTCTGATGTGTGGGAAATGCTGTCTTTCTTTCTGGTACCTTCACATTTCCAGGCATTATATTTTCATTCTGTTAAAACTATAAGATTGGGCTGGAGAGATGGCTCAGAGGTTAAGAGCACTGCCTGCTCTTCCAGAGATCCTGAGTTCAATTCCCAGCAACCACATGGTGGCTCACAACCATCTATGGTGTGATCTGATGCCCTCTTCTGTCCTGCCGGTAGAGAACTGTATATGTATTAATAAATAAATCTTTAAAAAAAAAACCTATAAGGTAAAGAACCCCATTTCATTCTAACAAGTGAGCCTTTAACTAAGGTTTAGGGGACTGATCATACAGCTATGGTTGGCTGACTCTGCCCTGAGAAAAAAATTATTTTTCACTACAACATCACCATCTTTATCCTAGGTTTCTATTTCTTCCTCTTCCTCTTCTTAATCTTCATCTTTGTCTTATTCTTTTTTCCTTTTGCTTTTTTGCTTTTTTGTTTTTTCAAGACAGGGTTTCTAATATAGCTCTGGCTATCCTGAAACTTGCTCTGTAGACTAGGCTGGCCTCAAACTCATAGAGATCCACCAGCGTCTGCCTCCCAAATGCTGGGAACAAAGGCGTGTGCCATCATCGCCTAGCTCTTAAGTTTCTTTTTCTATTCTTCTCTCAGTCAAAAAAGAAAACAATCCACCTCTCTTCATGTTTAACTCACATCCTGCTTTTTTTCCTGAGACTGAACTCCTGCATTACCTGTTATGCTTGTAATTTTACATCACTCCTAGTCCACATTGATTTGTTTTGTTATTATTAGATAAAATGAACATTCCTACAGAGTAAGAAACAGCTTACATTTTACTTTATTACTTTAAAAACACATTCTATTAAAACACACACCAGGGGACATAGTAGGCCCTCAATAATTCTGAGTAAATCATGTATGCTTCCTTTAGTCCTTTAATGCCTAAAGTGATACACATATCATGTAACTATTACAGTAGAAATGTGTAAATTTTAAAAACATACTGATTAAGCCCTTCAGCAAGAGTCAAAATAGCATAACAGGTTACCACAAATTTGAATTTCTTGAGATTCAAGAAATGTGAACACTCGTGTTGTGGAATCCTGTGTGGCCTGTGGCCTTGGTCTGCTGAGATGCTTCAAAGCCTTATTAAGAATGTCTGGGTCAGCCGGGCGTGGTGGCGCACGCCTTTAATCCCAGCACTCGGGAGGCAGAGGCAGGCGGATCGCTGTGAGTTCGAGGCCAGCCTGGTCTACAAAGTGAGTCCAGGACAGCCAAGGCTAACACAGAGACACCCTGTCTCGAAAAACCAAAAAAAAAAAAAAAAAAAAAAAAAGAATGTCTGGGTCCCAATGAAACCCTGCTATACCCAGGTTTACCAGGAAATTTGGGTAGGAATGGGGCTAATGACCTTCATCCTTTATAAAATCAGGAGTACTGCTGGTAAGAGAAGCAAAGCTTTGAAAGGCTCCAGTCCTGCACCTGCCCATGGCCATCATTAACCACCCCATGCATCCACTCAAGATGAATTGTGTCAAGTGAGCTTAAGCAAACTGTGTTAGATGGACATGGCCCGTCACTGTACACTTATCTAAGTACCATTACAATGTGGCATTAATAAATGTGAGAAGCACAAAAAAAAAAAAGAAAAGAAAAGAAAAGAAAAGAAAACACGAATTTAAGTATCTTGATAAAGATATTAAAGTGCTGATTTTAATGCAAAGTGGGAGAGAATTGCCACAGAGAAGTACCATGGTAACAAACTTCCAGTATATGGAACAACTTTTCCAAAAGGCTAAGAAAAAAATGATTACTCATAAAAAAAAAAAACCACTTGTGAATTTTTTACATTTAAACTAATCATATTTTGCATTTTGAAATGCTGTCTTCTAGACCTGGCATGACTCACAATCTGACAGCAGCTGTGGTTGTCTGCCAAAGGCTTGCACAGGCTCAAGCCATTGACATTGCAAAACAGTGCAGGGAGGGGCTCGCAAGCCCCGCCTGCCAGCGGAGGAGACATGGAGTCCACCCCGCCTGGCCTCTGAAGGAGAGAGAGTCATTTTTCTTTAGGGGCGTGGCCAATGGCTCTCGTGGATGGTCCACATCCACACGGTGCTTCAAAAACTATCTGTAACTCCAATTCCAGGGGTTTCCAAAATGTCCTCCGCTGGCACATAGTATGCAGATACATGTGCGCACAAAATACTCAGATGTAAAATAAAATGAAAATGAACAAATCTTTTAAAAGAACTTAAAAAACAACAACAACAACAACAACACCCAAACAAACAAACAAAAAAAGGAGCCCAGCAGTGGTGGCATCACCTTTATTCCCAGTACTCAAGACGCAGAGGCAGGTAGATCTCTGTGAGTTCAAGGCCAGCCTGGTCTACAGAGGTAGTTCCAGGACAGCCAGGGCTACACAGAGAAACTCTGTCTTGAAGAAAAAAAAAATCACTGGGACTGTAGAGATGGCTTAGCAGATGGGAACACTCGTTACTCTTCCAGAGGACTTGGGTTCAATTCCCAACACCCATACCATGACCTGTGGTCATCTGTGGCTCCAGTCTGTGGATTGAGAACCCTCTTTGGAGCTTGGCGTGGTGGCACATACCTCTAATGCCAGCACTCAGAGGCAGAGGCAGGCAGATCTTCGTGAGTTTGAGGCTGGTGTCTGAGGGCACCTGGCACACACCTAGTGCCTTCACATGCACACAGGCAAACACTAATACACATAAAATAGGAGTACATAAATCTTTAAATACACATATATGTCTTAGACATTATTGTTTTTCATATAGTTATATTTTGTGTTATTTTAATTTACATTTTGCAAAATTGGAAATAGTTTTATATTGGAAAGATAGAACTTAGTTTCAAGAACTCTAAGATGCGAACTTGATATTTTCTTTTTCTTCTTTTTCTTTTTAGACAAAGAACTCACTATGTAGACTGAGCCAGCCTGGACTAGAGAGCCTCTTGATGTCATCAATCCAGTAGGATAAAATTATTTTTCACCATCACATGGATACCAAAAATTAAGTTATTGGGGATGGAGAGATGACTGAGTGGTTAAGAGCACTTAAAGCTTTTACAGAAGACCCAGGTTCAGTTCCCAACACTCACATGGAAGCTCATAGCTGTTTGTAATCCAACTTCCAGGGAATACAATGTGCTCTTTTGGATTCCATGAGCACTAGGCATATACATGATATATTTATGTACATATATACGTATACAGATATATGATATATATGTACATACATGCAAGCAAAATACCCATATATATACAATTTAAATGTAAGTTCTTAAACAACAAAGTAGAAATTCATTTTGCTTCATAGAAACTCAAGAACATTTAGTATTGAATTTCATAAATCATATATATCTATATTGGAACACATAGCATTTTTACATAATACATTAATGCAAATGATTAGCATTTGATAATATTTAGACAGCTAAATCCTGATGGTTTGAAATGAAAACATTTTGGGGGAAACCTATGAGAAAGAGAAAGTTAGAAACTAAAATGTAGACGCTTCCTAAACATTGAATTACCTCCCTAATACCTTTTTAAACAACTCAGTAATCTTTAAAAAAGAAAAAAAAAAAAGGAAAACAGCTGGTTATTTCATTTTTGACACATTGATTACTACCATTTGTGGCATATTTCTATGCCAGTTCTATTTTGTCCTTTATGTTACATTTATAATAATCCTATTACAAAATGCCTTGCTTCTAGAATTCCTTTTTATATCAAGCTATACTTTACAATTCAAATATTTCTCAGGACTAGTAATGTTGATTTTTCATCACACATGCATCCACAGTAACATTTGCTGTGATTTTAGAATTCAGTGTAAGAGGGAAGAAGAAAAGCAAACTTACTTTCACATTCGGGGTCCCCACACTTTTTAAGGTGCGCCAGCAACTTTGTTCCCTCCAGACACTTTGCCAGAGAAATAAGCAAAAGAAGCAATCTTTGAACACTGATATCCGCCATGCTTAAGCCAGCCACCAGGAATCCCAAACAAGCGTCAGAGCACTTGTTAGGTCGCAGGCATGCCAACAAAACAGTAGATACTCTCTTCTGTAGTGCAAGAGGAATGGGCTGAGTGTTTTTTCAGTCCCTTCGAAGCTACATTTTCCTGTAGGTGTGCTGGCTCAGCTTCAGGAATTAACACTCTCTCGGCTCGATCTGCAGTGTCAGTTAGCTAGATAATATAGAAGGGCTTAATAATTAACGAGAACTTTTAGTAATGTTTTATAAAGTAGCCCACGTGAAACTGACTCACTTAAAGGCACCTTGCACTCAGTAGGACAGTTCTAAAGTCTCCATAGAAACGGCACTCAATCTCAGCCATAGTCTTCAGACAGACCGGTCAACGAGTACAAAACTAAGTTTTACTGCATGCAAACTCTAACTTCAAAAGAGAAGGTGTAGAGTCAGGAAATAGCTTGGAGAAGGAATGTACTTACCACACGAAGGCTAATGACCTGAGTTTAATATTACCTGGGACCTACTTGGTAAAAGGACAAAACTGGTTCCCACAAGTGGTAGTCTGGCTTACACTCATTCACACACACACACACACACACACACACACACACACACACACACCACGAGAGAGAGAGAATAAATAAATAAATACGTAGATAGATAATGTATTTTTAAAAGTTAAATGCATAATCTAAAAAGAATGTACTATTTTGCACAAAAGCTTCAAGTACAGAAATTAAACTAAAAAAATGCTCTGCACATGACTTAAGAAAGGAGAAGGCAGGCTGGGCAGTGGTGGCGCACGCCTTTAATCCCAGCACTTGGGAGGCAGAGGCAGGCGGATCTCTGTGAGTTCAAGGCCAGCCTGGACTACAGAGCAAGTTCCAGGACAGCCAAAGCTGTTACATATAGAAACTCTGTCTCGAAAAACCAAAAAAGAAAAAGAAAAGAAGAAGAAGAAGAAGAAGAAGAAGAAGAAGAAGAAGAAGAAGAAGAAGAAGGCATATAGTTATACAAAAAACAGTTAATTTATGTTAACGTATGAGTTTGAAATATAATGAAATTATCAGAAAAACTATTCCTTTGGATATTTTTTAAAATCCTCAGTGTTACTATGAAGTCATAGCTAGATAATAGCTAACACATAATGACTACTTACTATGACCCACATACGATCCGAAGAACCTAAATAATGTGCACAGATACAGGATCTGATCTCAACTTCATACCGGCTCTCTGGGGTAGGTGACATTACTACTCTGATATTTGCATATGAGCCACAGTAGACAGGCTAAGTGACCCGATGTCATGAGTGAGTGTTTTAAGTCGTCTGCTGTGGAAAAACAAAAGCAGAGAACTGTTCCACGTGTTTAAAATTGCATGTGTATTTATGACAGCAAGAAATGAAAGAGCACTGAAAATGCTCTTTCAAAGAGTGAAAATGTCATTTCAGAATGTGTTCTCCTTTATAACTTTCTTTTGTAAAAACCAGTGAGCATACATCATTTGAAAATAAGCTATAAAAACTAAGTCATTTGAATGTTGCTGTTGCTTTAAAAGATTAAAGTCCAATATTGGGAAACTTTGTTTAAAGGACTAGATCTGAAGGTCCACTGGTCCCAAAGCAGCACACTCCACTCCTAGTGTCAGACAAAAATAAGAAATATCCATCACTCAGGCAAGCTAAAGTAAAGGATCTTTGCTTTCAAAGTTCTAAAAGAACAGAAGTACGTTGCCTGCTGGTTTATTTATCAGTGGAAAGTCTGTGCTCTCCAAGATAAGATTTATTCCCAAAAGAATCTGATGGACCTGGGCAGCAGTGGCAGACACCTTTAATCTCAGCACTCAGAAGGCAGAGGCAGAAGGATTACTGTGAGTTCAAGGCCAGCCTGGTCCACAAAGGGAGTCCAAGACAGTCAAAGCTACACAGAGAAAATCTGCCCACACACACATCACACACCACACACACATATATACACACACAGTGTAGTTTCTTGAATTCCTTCATGAGTCTGCAATATTATTGTTGGTGGAAAAAAAAGATCTTTTTTTTTTTTTTGGTTTTTTGAGACAGGGTTTCTCTGTGTAGCCTTGATTGACACTCACTTTGTAGACCAGGCTGGCCTCGAACTCACAGCGATCCACTTGCCTCTGCCTTCCTAGTACTGGGATTAAAGGCATGCGCCACCACTGTCCGGCATGTGTTGATGAAATTTAAATAAAACCCAGCTCTTTGGGGCCAGGTGTGGTCGCACAAGACTGTAATCTCAGCACTCTGGGGAGGCAAGATCTCTGTGAATTCCAACTCCACTTGTACAGAGAAAGTTCCAGATCATCAGGGGGAGACTCTGTCAGAGAGAGAGTGTGTTAACTCTCCATCTTCAAGAAGTTGTCTGCACAATTTATTTTATCAAGCTCAATATTAGAAGCTTAAGAGGTGGCTCATCAGCACTTGGGAGGCAGAGGCAGGTGGATCGCTGTGAGTTCAAGGTCAGCCTGGTCTACAAAGAGAGTCCAAGACAGCCAAGGCAACACAGAGAAAACCCTGTCTCAAAAAAACAAAAACAAAACAAGAGGTGGCTCATCTGTAAAGAGCATTTACTGCTCTTCCAGAGGACCCAAGTTGAGTTCCAGTATCTACAGGGACCCATCACTTTGGCTTCGGAGAGCACCTACCCCTCATGTGAACAAATCTACACATAGACACATAATTAAAAATAACAAAATAGCTGGGCATGGTGGCTCACACCTTTAGTCCCAGGACTTGGGAGGTAGATGGGTCTCTGTGCGTTCAAGGCCAGTTTGGTCTACAAAGTGAGTCCAGGACAGCCAGTACTGTTACACAGAGAAAGCCTGTCTCAAACAAACACAAAAGAAGAAGAAGGAGGAGGAGGAGAGCATACTCATGAATGTGTGGTGGTTCCAGGACAGCGAGGGCTATGCAGAGGAACCTTGTCTCCAAAAAAGGCCGAAACAAAAATAAATCAATGAAATAAAAATAAAATCTTAAAAATTAAAAACCAGGACTGGAGAGATGGCTCAGAGGTTAAGAGCACTGACTGTTTCCCAGAGGTCCTAAGTTCAATTCCCACCAACCATATGGTGGCTCAGAACCATCTATAATGAGTTCTGGTGCATATATGTGGGTAGAATACTGTATAAGTAATAAATGATCTTTTTAAAAAACAATAATAAATGATGAACACTTCAAAATTTTGTTTAAGTATCATTGCTGCTTATATTCAATGCTAAAGACCTCATAGATTAAATTCAGAATTAATGCTATTCTAAATTAGCATAAAATGGGTAGGTAAGATGGCTCAGTGAGTGAGATGCTTGTCCTGCAAATCTGATGAGCTGAGTTTAATACCCTGAGCCCATGTGTAGGTGAAAGAAAAGAACTGACTCCACAAAGTTTGACTTCAACACATGTGCTATGACATGTGTATACACTATGCACACACATCATGAAAGTACATGTGCAGACTTGTATGACCACCAGGCCCTAACAATCAGAGTTGATCCCCAGGTCCCACAAGGGAGAAGGAAAGAATCAACTCTGGTAAATTGTCTCTGACCTATTGCACTCACACATACACACACAATAGATAGATAGGTAGGTAGGTAGATGGATGGATACATAGATACATGGATGGATAGATAGATAGATAGATAGATAGATAGATAGATAGATAGATAAAAGTCAGATAGATACATGGCTCAGGGGTTAAACTCTAAAGACCTGAATTCAATCCCTGGAACTCACATAGAGTTCAAGCTGTCCTCCGACTTCCATATGCACTCCTTAGCTCCAGGGTATGCACACACACACACACACACACACACACACACACACACACACGAAATGAAGGCAACTAGTAAAATTTAATTTTAATATTCCAAGTAAAGCTGGGTAGTGGTGACACACGCCTTTAGTCCCAGCGCACTGGGGAAGCAGAGGCAGGCCAGTTTGAGGCCAGCCTGGTCTACAGAGAGAGTTCCAGGATGGCCAGAGCCACACAGAGAAACTGTCTCAAACAAATAAACAAACATAAAATTTAAAACCTAAGTAAAACAAGAGCAGTAAGAGCCCAGCAAAGTTTAGATTTGTCTATTGATGTAAGCAGAGGAACACTTGAGAGAGAGAAGGGTCTCCTCACCACGGACACCCACTCTTGCCTCTTACGGCACTTGGTGATCTCATTTTCTGTTCAGATCATGATTTTTAAAAAGCAGAAAAAGGTGAACTGATGTTGATTACTGATATCCAACAGAGCATAAAGAAGACTGCTATAAATAACAGCGACATCAACTTAGACATTACCTAACCCTTGACACAGTGTGTGAATCAAATGTACCTGCATTCACTCACAAAGCCGACATGAAGGAAGATGCCATGGTTACAGAGCGCAGCCACTGAAAGTAAGAGAAGTTGCTGTACAAAACTGACAACTGAATCATCAGCCACACGTCACATCCCACGGCTAAAGTCTCAACTCGCCTGTAATCCCAGCCCTTGTGAGGCAGAGGCAGGTGGATCTCTGTGAGTTCGAGGCCAGCTTGGTCTACAAAGGGAGTCTAGGACAGCCAGGATTGTTACACAGAGAAACCGGGTCTCGAAAACAAAACAAACAAGAACGTAGGAGCATGCTCACAAGCGTCTGGTTTTTATTGTGTGGTTGTTTTATTGCCAATCCTTGCCTCATTTCTTAACATCTCAAATATCCTAAAGGGAAAACATTTCCTTGAACTACCTGCCTGTCACTCTGGCAACTTATAAGTTCAGTCAGAAGCTCCTCAGGATTATCAGAACTGAATAAACCAGTAGGGTTTTACCAAGAACAGAGCTTCTGTATAAAGTCTCCATGGTAGATAGGCTCGTGGAAAGAGAGAAAGTCTTGAACATCCAAGAGTTAAGCTGGTGTGGAAGACTTGGAGAGCGCTGCGATCCTTTGGTCCAGGTAGGACGGTCTGCAGCTTCCCCAAGTCAGCTGACAGCCTCCAGGAGGCTAAGTCAAGGTCGGCCTTCCCTGTGGTGAGTTGGTGAGTGGGTCGCCTTACACAAGATTAATCCTCCTGGCTGTTCTAGTGCACCTAGGGAATAAAGGCCAGTGGCACTCTTCACCAGTGCTTCCTGGTGACTCAGCCACTGCAGTTTGACTTCTGTGCTTTTCTGCTTTCTTCCCCTTTCCTTTTAAGGACTCGAATGCCTTAAGCCCTAAATTCCATCTCCTTTCAGAAGACACAACTCCGGAAGCAATGAGACACAGACAAAAAACAAAAAACAAACAAACAAAAAAAGACCACAGTAAACATACATGTTTTACTGTATGTGCTGGTGACTCTATGACTTCCTTGTGTGTGTGTGTGGCGTTGCTGAAGTCCACAGTGTAATTCTACTCACCTTTTTATGCTTCCTGGCTATCAATAGGAGTTTTACCAGGAAATGAATGGATATCCAGATCTAAGGGCTGGTACATGGTAATGACAGGTCACAAAGGTATGGATAGGGCGAAAGGGAAGCGACAGGAATGCAACATCCTCAGGCAGGAAGGAACTGCGGCTTGCTTGGGGAGAGCTACCCAAAAGGAGCTTGAAGCCTTCGGGAAAGGAGCTCAGGCAGGAGAGCCTCTGGCTTCACTGCCTTCTGCTGTCCTGACAGTGGTTCCTGTTGACCAAAGCCAGCAGATGCACGTGAAGAAGGGAAGCCTTTGAGGCGACTGGAGATGTCTGCGTTCTGGAGGAGCAAAGCGCAATGACAGACTGAAGCATGGATTAGGATGAAACGCAAGCACGTCATGATTCCTTCACTACGTACTGTCCAGACCCAACACAGCCTTGAATTGAATTGAATTGTAGCTAGTTTTTTGTTTTGTTGTTGTTGTTTGTGTGGGTTTTTTTTTTCTTTCTTTGAGACAGGGTTTCTCTGTGGGTATGCATGTGGGTGTGGTGTGGGTATGCACAAATTTGTGTACGAGTGAGTGTGTGTGTGTGTGTGTGTGTGTGTGTGTGTGTGTGTGTTTTGAGGCAATCGCTCACTACTGGGAGTAGGACTACTGATTAGCCTCGGCTGGCTGTCCATTAAATCCATGGATCTTCTTGTCTCTGAGTCTCCAGCACTAGGGTTGCAAGCACATGCTGCCATCCAGGCTTTTTTTTCTTTTCTTAACCATTGGCATCAGAGCTAGTGCTCACACTTATACAGCAAGTGCTTTACTGACTGAGCTACGTCAGCGTCAGCTATTCACAGCTTCTGTATGAAAAAGAAAATAAAAGAAGTCATCCCTTAGTATTTATATCCCAGATTACATATTTTTAGTTTGTAAAATTTACTAGTTTATGTGTATGGGTGTTTTGCAAGCATGCGGGGGCGGCGTACATGCAAGCAACTTGTATGCGTCTGGTGCCCATTGAGGCTAGATCAGGATGTCAGATCCCCTGGAACTGAAGGTACGAACAGTTGAAAGTTGTCGTGAAGGTGCTGGAAATTAAACCTAGATCCACTGGAAGAGCAACACTGCTCTTTTCTACTGAATCATCTCTCCAGGCCTTAAATCTTATTTATTTACATATTGATGTATTTATTTATTATGTGTTTTGTTTGCCTGCATTGTATGTCTGTAAAACACCTGTGTGCCTGGTGCCCTTGGAGACCAAAAGAGGCCATCAGATTCCCTGGAACTCTCCAGGGGAGGTAGGAATGAGTTGCCATACCTGGTGTCACTATTAGCATCTACTGCCCCTCGCATGGCAGGGGCAGGGGCAGATGCCTGACACCCACTGGCCGACTAGCGGGGGGGTGGGGGGGCAGAGGGGGGCGGAGATGCAGGCCCAGCAAGTGCTTTCCCAGGGGTCAGCACTCACAACTTCACAGACAGTTCTGCCATTGCTACCTGACCACTGGGCATCCCCCCCAGAATAAATAGCGTCTCAGACAGTCATGGTGGAGCGAGAAGTCAAGCCAACTTTACTTGTGAATTAGGGATTTATAAACCTTGGCCAGAGAGGGTGAATGCATCTGATTCGCTAAGGCTCATCAGGGTGCCAGGACACGTCATCTACATACAGTGATACGGTGCCTCAGTAACACAGAGCCTTTATCACAAGAAGACAGAACTTAATTATCCGGCACTGAGGTATAACTAAAGACCATTTGTTGGAGGCTAAGGTGTCAGCATGGGGTTGGGGTATTTCCTGGAATTCCCTGTGCTTGTTATCAGGAAAGGTCAGGCCTGTATTTTCCTTTAGGACTATAGACACCCCTTACAAACTCTGGATTCATCAGATCAGCTGAGGTCAGGGCCCCGATGAGGAAGGGAGTTCATTCTTCATAGCCAAAGTGTGGCTCCAGCTATCCGGAGAAGGTCAGACTTCTACCTTAACCAATAGAGTCCTACACTAGGGCCAAGCCACACCACAACTAGAAACAGGTTTTTTCCAGTAAACAAAACCATCCCCGGGTTCACAGTGTGATCAAATATCCTGTAACACACTCTACCAACTGAGCTACAAGCAGGAATATGATTTCTAAAAGTTTATCATATGGGGGCTAGAGCAATGGCTCAGCAGTTTAGCACTAGCAGAGGACCTGGGTTTCACTCTTAGCACCCACATGCAGTTCACAACTGTTTGTAACTCCAGGTCTGAGGGTCTAATAACCTCTTCTGGCCTCTGTGGGGGGCCAGGAACTCACTTGGTACACATATGTACGTGCAGCCAGACACTTATATACATAAAGTAACACAGACACTTGAGAATCAGAAGTTCAAGGTCAAGGGGGCTACATGAGACCCTAACTCAAACAAATGCTTTAAGTGTTTTTTAATTTAATATTTTTATTTTATGTGCATTGGTGTGAGGTATGATGGTGTTGGGTCCCCTGGAACTAAGTTACAGACAGTTTTGGGCTGCCATGTGAGTGCTGGGAACTGAGCCACGTCCCGTGGAAAAGCAAACCAGTGCTCTTAACCACTAAGCCATCTCTCCAGCCTGCTTTAAGTGTCTTAAATTTTTATTTTGAAATAATTTTATATTATGTCCAAAATTTCAAATATATTTTCGGTATACTTCATCTATCCTCCCCTAATGGTAGTCTTTTATAACCATTGTATAGTTATCAGAGATAAAGCTAAATCTATATTATAACGTATTACCTAAACTACATACTGTATTATTAATTACTAAATTTAAAAAATAATGTCCCTTTTTTTGTTCAAGAATTGAACTTGCCTGTAATTCCAAAACTTGGGATGCTGAGGCAGGAGAATCATGAGTTCTAAGCTAGCCAAGGATACATGGTGAAACTCACAGAGATGCACCTGCCTCTGCCTCCAGAGTGCTGGGATTAAAGGTGTGTGCCATTGCACCCAGTGTCCTCCTGGAGGATTTTCAAGGAACTCACCAGCAGATTCTCCAATGGTAAGAAATCCAGATCATTAGCTTCTTGATATTTACCTATTTGCTCTCCACTGTACGAACAATGGCCTGCTCTCTTTTCTGCAATATCTAATGGCATCTTTACAAAATGACTTCGGTCAGCACCTTACTTCTCCACCCTGGCTGAATGGTTATGCTGGACAAATGAAATATATTTGGGGCTGGAGAGATGGCTCAGCGGTTAAGAGAACTGACTGCTCTTCCAAAGGACCTAGGTTCAACTCCCAGCACCCACATGGCAGTTCACAACTGTCTGTAACTCAAAGATCTGACACCCTCACACAGACATACATGCAGGCACAACATCAATGCACATAAAATAAAAATAAATAAAAATTTTAAAAAATGAGACATATTTGAATTTCCTTATCACAACTTACATTCCTCCTTGAACTCCTCTGCTGTCTTAGTTGATGTGTAGACAGTAAAATTAATTTGTTGTGGTGTAAGTATGTGGTTCCATGAATTTTGATGAATAGATAGCTGTATATCCACTGTATATAGCCTGTATATACCACTATTCCACACACACACACCAGTCCCAAGTTAAGTTAAAACTAAGATCTAAAAAAAAAGAACACAAATTTTTTTTTTGTTTTGTTTGTTTCTCTATGTAGCTTTGGCTGACCTGGACTCACTTTGTAGACAAGGCTGGCCTCGAACTCACAATGATCCTCCTGCCTCTGCCTCTCTGAGTGCTGGGATCAAAGGCGTGCACCACCATGCATAGATTATAGTAAATTCTTTTTTTTTTTTTTTTTTTTTTTTTTTGGTTTTTCAAGACAGGGGTTCTCTGTGTATCCTTGGCTGTCCTGGATTCCCTTTATAGACCAGGCTGGCCTCGAACTCACAGCGATCCGCCTACCTCTGCCTCCTGAGTGCTGGGATTAAAGGCGTGCGCCACCACTGCCAGGCTATAGTAAATTCTTAACTTTGCCTAATCTGTTCACAAGGTATGCAAATCCTTTAGCAGAATTGAAAGATACTTAAAACAAGCTCATTGAAAGCAAAATGAGTATGTCTTGGTCTCTTAATCTTTGCAAGATTAAACCGCAATAAAAATTACCTTTGAACTAGTTCAAAGTTGATAATGCTCCAGCAGATATCCTTTGACACTTTTTAAAAAGGTGAATCCCATAAGTCTGACACAGCGAACAAAACGGACTATGAACTAAAAGTCATTTGTTAGACTCAAAATGTTTAATCAAAATACATTTACAAACCTAATTGCTTAAATGTGTCATTTCTTCAAAAATAACTTTCATAACCCACTCTACTCCCAAAGCACTACCAGACAGTGTACCTGCTTTTCTGTCCTAGCCCTTCAGCTAGCTTGTCTCCTAAGGAAGCAGTGGCAGGAAGTGGCAGTGGGAAGAGGAAGCAGCTAGGTACATGCCAGGTACCTGTGTTTCCTACTTCCGGGAAGTATGAAGCAGGAGTTTTGGTTGAGGTGCAGAATAGCAAGACTTCAACCTCTTAAAAAGAGATACAATAGAAGGAGACTCCAGCGTCTTTGGGAACAGAAGGTACTGGAATTAATGATCCAGTAGAGGGGGCCCTTACTCAAATACCCAAGCCTGTATCTACAAGGTAACACTAGCCAGCTGTGTTACTACATACAAGCCTAGTTTTTGGTTTTTAAGATTTATTTCCATTATTTTTCAGTGTGTGTGTGTGTGTGTGTGTGTGTGTGTGTGTGTGTGTGTGTGTAGGGTGGGGCTGGGGAAGTATGAGCACATGAACGCATGTACCTACAGAGGCCAGAGGAACTGCATCCTACTAAAGCTGGAGTTCAAGGTGGTTGTGAGCTGCCTGAGAACCGAACTCGGCTTTTCTTCCAGAACACTACTTCCTCTTAACCCTGAGCCATCTCTCCAGCACCATACAAGCCTACATATTAAAAAACAAATAAACAAAACAAACAAACCACCTGGATGTGGGGCATATGCCCCCAGCTACTCATCTCAGCTAGGAGGATGAGGCAGGAGAAAGCAAGTTCCAGCCCAACTTGAGATACACAGCAAGACACCATCTTGAAAATCAAAGCCAAACAGGGCTGGAGAGATAGCTCAGTAGTTAAGAGCACTGACTGTTCTTCCAAAGGACCTGGGTTCAGTTCCCAGCACCCACATTGCAGCTCACAACTGTCTGTAATTCCAAGATCCAACACCAGCTATTTATGCAGACAAAACACCAAAGTACATAAAGAAAACCAGAACAAAGCAAAACAGCTGCAGTTAGCCAGGCGTGGGGGTGCATACTTGCAGTCCCAGCATGTTAGGTGGAGGCAAAAAGACCAGGGGATCAAGGCCATCCTCCGCAACATAATGAGTTCAAGGAAAGTTTAGGTTACAGAGCTGTTGCAAATTAAAAATGAAAACTAAAGATACACAAATAAAATGTAAAAAGCTTCATTAATAAAATTAGCCTTGGTCTGGGGCTGGAGAGATGGCTCAGTGGTTAAGAGCACTGCCTGCTCTTCCAAAGGACCCAAGTTCAATTCCCAGCACCCACATGGCAACTCAAAACTGTCTGTAACTTCAAGATTTGACATCCTCACATAAACGCACATAAATTAAAATTAAATAAAAATGTTTTTAAAAAATTAGCCTTGGTCTATAATTAAAATCTTGTAATTAGGACTGGAGAGATGGCTCAGAGGTTAAGAACACTGACTGTTCTTCCAGAGATCTTGAGTTCAAATCCTAGCAACCACATGGTGGCTTACAACCATCTATAATGTGATCTAACGCCCTCTTCTGGCCTACAAGTGAACATGCAGGCAGTACACTGTATACTTAATAAATTAATTAATTAATCAGTTAAAATCTTGTAATTACAGACTAAATTAAAATTACAGGAGAATTTAAAATTATATTCCCATAAAATTATAGGAAAATTGCACTGTGTTGATTATTTTCTGTTGCTATAATAAAACACCATGATTAAGACAATTTACAAAAGAGTTTATTTTGTCTTACAGCAGCAGATAGAAAGAGTCCATCATGGTGGGAAGGCATGACAGCACATGGCAGGCAGGGCGCCAGGAACAGGAAATTGAGAGAGAGAAAACTGGAACTAGTCGAGGTTTCTTATTCTCACACCCAGCCTCCAGTGCCATACTTCCTCTAACAAGGCCATGTGATTGGGTTCTGCAGTGTCTGTGGCAAAAGGGCATGCATTCTCAGACTGCAATAGAGAGACGGGCTTCACTCAGGTGAAGATGGAATGAGCCGGAAAATGAGAAGCCAGAAGATTAAAGCAGACTGCTGAGTTAGTTTGAGGCCAAGCAGAGCCAGGACGAGAGAGAAGCCAGATTAAATAAGTCAGCTGGGTGAAGAGTTTGAGCCAGAACATCTGTGTGGAATCAGCCAGCCCGGAGCTCAGAAAGAAGAAGAAAGGGTGAGCTTGGTAAGCAGTAAGTCTCAGAGTCAGAAAACGTTTTAGGCCTAGGTTAGATTGTATGGAGGCTAGAAGCTTCCAAGACTAGGGCTAGGTTAGCAGAAGAAGGCAGTAACCCTCCCAGACAACAATTGAGACAGGTGAATAAAAGTTACTTTTACAGAGGCAGACAGATGTCTGAGTCCCAGGAAATCCAGGGCTACACAGAGGAACCCTGTCTTGAAAAACAAACAAAACAAAACTACATTACATAAAATAAATAAATGAACATTACAGTGTAATCTTGTTCAAATTGGTTGCCACTCTGAATAAAAGGTCATAATCCTAGATAAAGTCTAGAACACCCTGTTCCACACTGTCCACTCAGGGCTGACTCAGATGCTGTCACTCTTAGTGGAGTTAAAGGCTGAGAGATTCTTAGGAAAGCTGAAGAGTTCAAAAGGTTAAATGACCAAAGAGGAAATTATCTTGCAACTCTACCCTAAAAAAACAAGTCAAAAAGAACTAAAGGCAACATGCTTGACATCTAGAAAAAGTAATTTTGCATTTGCTCCAGGACATAGAATTATCAAAGCATAAAGTTTTAACTTTGCTGGCAAGATGACCCCATGGATAAAAAGAGCAAGCCTAATGACCTGAGTTGAATCCCCAGGGTCAGATGCTTAAAAGAAGAGGACCAATTCCCAAAACTTGTCCTCAGACCTTCACACATGCTCTGTAACACACATGCTCAATAAATAAAAGTTTAAAAATAAGGTAGAGAATGATATAGGGAGACACCCAAAGTCAACCTCTTACCCTCATACATGTGCATACGTCACATACAAATGTACATGTGCATGTGTGCACACACACACACATTAAAATCTGTCCTCAGCTACATAGTGAGTTTGAGGCCAGCCTGGGATTCTCAAAAAGAAAAACTGAAGTGGGACCGTGTCTGCATGTATGTATTTGCACTTCATGCATGACTACTGTCACCGAGGGCAGAAGAAGGCATCAGATCCCCTGGAACTAGAGTTTTACAGGTAGTTTTTGAACCCTCCCTCCCCCATCAGTATGAGAACAGAATCCAAGGTCCTCTGCAAGAGCAGCAAGCACTCCTAACCACTCGGCTTTCTCTCCAGCCCCCAAAATTGTTTTCTTATTTATACTAGACTGATGGATATGAAGTGCGCACAAACCAGGTAACCTTTGGCTAAACCATCTAGAATCTGAGGCATCCAGGTTTCTAGACCCATGACAGAATAGGCTTGGGAACTACACTTAAAGATCATGCCTATGGAGGCTGGAGAGATGCCTCAGAAGTTAAGAGCACTGTTTGTTCTTCCAGAGGTTCTGAGTTCAATTCCCAGCAACCACATGGTGGCTCACAACCATCTATAATGAGATCTAATGCCCCCTTCTGGCAGAGCACTCATATATGTAAAATAATTAAATTACAAAAAAAAGATCTTGCCTATGGACCTCTGTGAGTTTGAGTCCAGTCTGTTTACATAGCAAGTTTCAGGACAGTCAGGCTACATAGAGATCCTCTGTCAACAAAACAAAATAAACAAAAAGACCATACCTTGAAGTGGTTTGTTTGACTCCTGGAGTTGAAAGGCCGAGACCAGAGTAACCACTGTTGTAGTTCCAGTCAAAAAGTTAGACAGACTTATTCAAGTCAGCTTAACATTATCAATGGTCCAACCACAAAAGGCAATTTTCTTGTCTTTCTGGAGAATGTCCTTATGGCTAGGAAAAAGCTGCAAAAGACTACTACTCTGGGGACAAAAGGAAAACAGAAAGAAGCTTCCTAATCTCTGGAAAGACCTTTACATTGTGTCTACATATAAGTAAATAAATTAAGCATGCAATGAAAGTGGAAAAACTTTTTTTTTTTTTGAGACAGGGTTTCTCTGTGTAGCCCTGGCTGTCCTGGACTCATTTTGTAGATCAGTCTGGCTTCGAACTCACAGTGATCTGCCTGCCTCTGCCTCCCAAGTGCTGGGAATAAAGGTGTGTGCCACCACGTCTGGCTCAAAAGTAGAAAACGTTTATCCATAAGATCAAACACATGCAAACTCTCTGGGGAACTCAATAACACTGCACAACCCGAATAAAGAAAATCTTCAAAGATTTCACGAGGACTATAGGTGACAGGATAAATGAATAACAGAATCTCTTTCTGTTTCAATTGGTGTAAAATTCTAAAGATGTTAATTATTGCTAATCAAATTTTAAAAGTTTTTTAAAAATTAAAGTTGCTTGAACAACTAAAATTAACAGTGGGGAGATGATGGCACATGCTTTTGGGAGGCAGAATCAGGTGTATCTCTGAATTCAAGGGCAGCTGGCCTATAGAGTGAGTTCAAGGACAATCAGGATGACACAGAGAAATCCTGTCTGGAAAAACAAAAATTAATAAATTTAATATACATCTTTTGGGTTCTTGGCAAATTATTCTAAAGTTTGCATTAAAACTAAATATAAGGGGGGTGGGGTGGAGAAATGACTCAGTGGCTAAGAACACTGTCTGCACTTCCAGAGGTCCTGAGTTCAATTCCCAGAAACCACATGGTGGCTCACAACCACCTGTAACATGATCTGATGCCCTCTTCTGGCCTGCAGTGTGCATGCAGGTAGAGCACTGTATGCATAAAATAAACAAATCTTTAAAAAAAAACTAAATATAAGGGATGGAGAAGTGGCCTAGCAGTTAAGAATGCATACTGCTTTCACAGAGGATGGGAGTTCAATCTCAGTACTCACGTTAGGTGACTAATTATCAACTATAACTTCCAGTTGCATAGGGATCTGACACCTCTGGTCTCCTTGGGTGTTTTCATTCACGTGTACTTAAGCACATTCAAACACATAATTAAAAATAAAGCTAAACATGTTGGACTAAGGGTTTAGCTTAGTTGTGGAAGGCTTGCTTAATATGCAGAGCACTATACACATGCGTGCACACACACACACACACTAAAAGAAATCCACATCTCTAGCTATCTGGTCTTTAAGAAGTGTGTGTGTGTGTGTGTGTGTGTGTGTGTGTGTGTGTGTGTGTGTGTGTGTATAACATGTATGTGTGACTCATGTGTGAGTGTAGGTGTCCCTGTGCCATGTGTGGAAGTCAGAGGACAAGTTTTAGGCATCAGTTCTCTCCTTGAACGTTGTTGAGGGGTTCTCTTGCTGTTTCCACTGAGATGCCCTCAGCCTTTCTGGTGATTCTTCTGTCTCCTCGTCTAATTCAATGTAGGAGCACAGGGATATAGCTGCACACCATAGCCTCTGGTATGTTTCCCTCACATGAGGACATGAGTTCAGGAGGTTTTAGGTTGACAGCCTAATTCAGGTTGTCAGGTAAGTGTGGCAATTGCTTTCATCCACTGAGTGGTTTTGGCAGCCCAACTAATTGATTTTTAACAAAAACACTAAGCTCTCACATTGGGGGAAAAAGGTTTTCAATACCACTGTGAATGGTGGATATCTATATATGGAGTAATGAAATTAGACCCTACCTCTTACCTTATAGGAAAATGAACTCAAGCTGGGCATGGTGGTCCATGCTTTTAATCTAGTATTCTGGAGGCAGAGCTAGGCTAAGCTCTGTGAATTCAAAGCCAGCCTAGTCAACATGAGTTTCACACTAGCCTGGAACTCACAGTGAGGTATTATCCTCAATACACACACACACACCAAAACAACAACAAAATCAAACAAAACTCTTGCCGGGCATGGTGGTGCATGCCTGTAGTACCAGCATCTGAGAGGCAGAGGCAGGAGGATCATTGTGAGTCCAAGGCCAGCCCTCTACAAAGTGAGTCCAGGACAGCCAAGATAACAGAGAAACCCTGTCTCAAAAAACTTTTTTAAAAAAGTTCTCTAGGGTTCTACATAGCATAGTAGAGCAACTGTGGTTGACAACTAATTGTGTATTTCAAATGGTAGTAGAAAAGAGCTTGAATGTTCCCTACATAAATAAATAATAAATATTTACGATAGTTGATGTACTAACCACCCTGAACTGCACTTCTGACCCTTCTGCCTCTAATTCTGTGTTTTGGCATTACAAACGTGTACAATCATGGCCAGTTCTACATAGTATGGGGCTCAAACCCAGTGTTTATACACACTAGGCAAGCCCTCTACCAACAGAGTGACATCCCCAAGCTCTACATAAAAATAAAGGTTTATTTTTTTAAATGATATGTAAATATGTGTACAGACATGTGCACATCAGTGCAGGTGCACACAAAGCCCAGCGTTAGGGGCAGTTGTAAACCGTGGTGTTGACATGTATACTGGGAATCAAACTTGATTCTCTGGAAGAGCAGTATACACTCTTAACTGTATAGCCATCGCTCCAGGCCCCTGTAAGATCTTTTTAATGGGTCTCTTCTACACCTCAAAAACTAAAGTTAACAAACCCCAGTCTTGGAAGGATATGAGGAGAAATCAATTTCCTTTACATTTGGTAGGAATATATATTTGTGTAAGTTTCCAATTTGCCTCAATTGTCTCTAGATTCATCAAATTTAGGTATATTTTGAAAAAGATATTTTATACTAGACTATGATATATACAATGGTATTACTTATAACCAAACAATTGCAAACAAGCTAGTCTGACCCCTACTCTGATCTACCCAATGGACAGCACTTCCTGTCTACTCAGAAAATTAATTTTATTCCTTCTCAAGTCTCTGTTGGGATTGAAGACTAGATAGTTTAGTTATACAATTAAGCTTAGTTGTTTAAGGGTTAAGATGTTTTTAGGCCTAGTTAGATGTTTTAAGTTGATAATGACGAGATATGATTGAGATAGGTTTACATTCAGAATTTTAGAGGGACCTGGGTGTTAAGCCACGTTTCTACCTCCCCATGATGGCCGCACCTAGCTAAAAGGCACACTGAAAAGTATGGCCTCTGTATGGACTGCATTTGCCCACCTAGAGCTTAGGGCTGTCTACTAACAGGAAAGGGGTTTCAAAGTCTCTTATTTTCCATCACAGTCCAGTGTAAAACTCCAGCCATCAAAGGTAACAGATGTATGGGCTGGGGGCTGGAGTTCACTGGGATTGATCCCAGGCATTGTGAAAGGAAGAGGGAGGAGGGAGAGGAGGGCCATTCTTATGCTTATGTGCTTGGCATAGTGGATGTCGGAAAGATAGTGTCACGCTATTTTTCTTAAAAATGTATGTTGAATATGCACATTGTGTATGCTTTAAATTATAAATAATAAAACATCTAATAAAAGCAAATAGACAAAAAATTAAAATATCAGGCTAGAGAAGTGGCTCAGAGTTTAAGAGCACTGGTTGCTCTTCCAGAGGTCGAGTTCAATTCCCAGCAACCACATGGTAGCTCATAACCATCTATAATGACACTGTGTATGTACTAAATAAATCTTTTATTTATTTATCTTTTAAAAAGCTAGAATATCCAGAAATTAGAGCTTTAAAAAATTCTTTTAGGCTGGGTGTGGTAGCATATACCTTTTATCCTAGTACTTGGGAGGCAGAGATAAGCATATCTCTGTAAGTTCTAAGCCAACCAGAGTTAAATGGTAAGGTTTTTATTGAAGGTTTATTTATTTTATGTATGAGTACAGTGCCTTTATGCATACCAGAAGAGGGCATCAGATAATATTACAGATGGTTGTGAGCCAGCATGTGGTTGCTGGGAGTTGAACTCAGGATCTCCAAAAGAGCAGTCAGTGCTCTTAACCACTAAGCCATCTCTCCAGCCCTCCCCCCCCCCACCCCTTTTTCCCCAAGATACGGTTTCTCTGTGTTGCTTAGGCTGTCCTAGATTCGCTGTGTAGACCAGGCTCATCTTGAACTCATAAAGATATGCCTACCTCTGCCTCCCAGGTGCTAGGATTAAGGGCATACACCACCACGCCAGATTTAAGATACTTGTTTTTAATCCCAGCACTTGGGAGGCAGAGGCAGGTGGATCGCTGTAAGTTCAAAGCCAGCCTGGTCTACAAAACAAGTCCAAAGCAAGGACAGCCAAGGCTACACAGAGAAACCCTGTCTCAAAAAACCAAAAAATAAAACAAAACAAAAATAATCAAAACCCAAGGGGGGTGTGGTGGCACACACCTGTAATCCCAGCACTCTGGGAGGCAGAGGCAGGCTGTGAATTTGAGGCCATCCTGGTCTACAAAGCAAGTCCAAGACAGCCAAGGCTACACAGAGAAACCCTGCCTCAAAAAACCAACCCAACAAACACACACACACACAAAAAAACCCAAAAGCCAAAACCAAGCCAGGCGGAAGTGGCACACGCCTTTACTCCAAGTACTGGGGCACGCAGATCTGAGTTGAGGCAAGCCTGGTCTACAGAGTGAGCTGTAGGACAGTCTTGAAACACTGTCTTGAAAAAACAAACAAAACCAACAAACAGGGCTGAGCTTGGTGGTGCACACCTTTAATCCCAGCACTCGGGAGGCAGTGGCAGGCAACTCAACGTGAGTTCAAGGCCAGCCTGGTCTACACAGTGAGTCCACGACAGCCAAGGCTACAGAGAACCGTGTCTTAAAAAAAAAATCCAAAAAACAAACCAAAAATGAACAAATAAAAAACCCAAACCAAAACAACAAAAACTATAAAGGCAGAGTGGCACAGGTCTGTAGTCCCTCTACTCGGGTGATGGACACAGAAGGATTAGGACTTCCAGGTTACTCTCGACTCCACACTGAATCCCAAAGTCAGATTGGGTTGTGTAAGAACCTGTCTTGAGGCAACCCCAGCCTCTTATAAAGAAAAAAAGTGTAGTTTCAAATTTTCATAAGAATAAAGTGTAACTGTGAAGAATCTTTGGCTAAGTCTGATACTTTTGGTTGACAAAGACAAGCTAAGGAAATAAGGAACGTGACCTTAAGACATTCTAAAATCGTAGATTTTTAGACTTCCAAAAACTTTTGTGTTTGACGCCTCACAGTGGTGGAGGCACAGGAAGATGGATCACTGAGTTTGAGGCCAGCCTGGTCTACACAGCCGGTTCCAGGACAGCCAGGACTACACCGAGAAACTGTCTCCAAAAGTAAAACAAATTTGTGTTTTGAGTGTGTGGACACAGGTGTCTTTTCTTAAGAGATCCGCCTGCCTCTGCCTCCCAAGTGCTGGGATTAAAGGTGCGCACCACCACCGATGCCTGTACACAAGGTGTTTTGGGGAAGACCAGAAGAGGATGTCAGATACCTTAGAGGTAGAGTACAGTGATAAATTGCCTGGCATGGGTGCTGGAAAATTAACTCGGCTTCTTTGGAAAAGCCATCTTTCTAGCCGCTAAAGTGATGGATCTCAGTATACTCAAAATATAGATGAGGAAATGCAATTGATTCTGGGTTGGGTGGACAGGGAAATAAGGAACTTACAAGGAGGCTTTAGTTATTTAATTTTCTAGGTCACCTGACCTACAGAGAATAAAGTGATGACCCGATCATCACATGCTTTGCACTTTGTAACACAAGGGCAGCTTTGAACATACTACAGGGATATTAGCCCATGAGGACAGTGAAAGCAAGTAAGCTTGGTGTGTGGCTCACTGTGAAGGACTGCTCTAGGAGACTCTTAAGTTCTGGTCCTCTCACTCCAGGGGATCCATGGCTTCTGGCTTCCGTGGGCCCTGAACCTACACAAACATACTCTAAAATGTCATTGAGTACTCACTCCTTCCTTGAATGCCCCCCAATGCCCATTCTCAACTTCCCCTAATAAATCTGAGTGCTTTAAAGCAGGGGAGGGGCAGGCTATTTCTTTCTCCTCAGCCATCTTAAATCTAGTTATTCCTTCACCAATCTGTTCCTTTGCAAAGCACAAAGCCGTAACATTTTGCCAAGAGTACAGATTGTTGGTTAAGCCTGTCTTGGTATGAACAGGCTTATGGCTATAGGTGGTTCTGTAGTTTGACATTTGTTTGACCCAAGAGAAGGATTTTAAAAGAGGATTCTTTTCACATTTACTTTAACACATGGGTTGTATAGACACAAACTAAATGAAGATGTTTGTTCATTTTTCACTCAAACCATTTACTTGTAGATGTCATAGTGAATATTTAAAATCAAGCTAAAGCTACAATATTAAAATATAAACTCAACGCAAAACATTGCCATTTAAATGGTCTCATATGCACCAAGAATGTTAATACAAGTACTACTCTTAAACAGTCACAAGTCTAAGCCACATTTATTTGCACATATATAGTAATGGGCAACAGATACTGCAAGTCCATACAAATTTAAGAACAACAAAGTTAATAATCACTTGGTACACTTGTGTGTTATATTGTTTACATATTCAAGTTTAGATGAACTTCCTTCATTGTGTAAACTTTCATACAATACTTCCTTAAACGAAAATTCTTTAAAACACAGATTGGCAAGTTTCAGTTATAGCCAACAGAAAAGACCAGACCACAAATTCAAAAACCAAGTTTAGAAGATACTTTTACCCCCCACCACCCAGGAGGTGATAACTATAACAGATTATTCACTATGTTGTTATCACACAAGCAGCTGTGAGGACAAGAGAACGATGTTCTATAATCATCAAATGACAACCAAATCATACTGTTTAAGTTATCTACCAACTGAACTGGCTTAAATGAAAAACAGGAAAATGCTTAGACTAAGAACTGTATGTTAGGAATTAAATGTTTTTAAAGCTATAAAAAAAACCTGGTAACTCAAAACAACTGTTTTTAGGCAAATCAAAGTGATGAAACCTTCAAAAACATCCTAATCATGTTCAGTATCTTGTGACAAAAACTGAAAATGATATAAAGATATTTATTATACAAGTGCCAACAAGGACATCCCAAAAAAATGAAAGATGCACATTTATTTCTACAAAAGCAATGTATGATACAGAACATAAAGGAACAATTTAAAGATTTACCTATTAAAATATACAGCTTCTGACTAAAGAGTAATAGGGTATTTAAAAAAGATGACAAAGGATGTTAATCTTTTTTATTATTATTATTTTTACATATTTTGGAACCTCACATAATTTTGATAAATAACTCTTACAAAATTATGCAAAAAGTACAAGAATGTCTGGTAAACAAACAGTCTGTATTTTCCAAAAAGAATTTTTACAACATGCAATTCTTAAGGCAGCATCCTCCTTACAAGGTAATCCTTTTACTCATCAAGAAATCTTCTGCTGCAAAGAATAGGCTAAGGAAGCCTGGTTTCTTCCATTAACGCCTTTTGTCTTTCCTGTCTGATTTTCGGTCTCTTTCACTTCTTGAAGATCTCTTGCCTGATCGACTACTCTCTGATATAGACCTTTTTCTGTCAGATCGGGAATTCTTATCCTTTGATCCTTTTGCATCTCTACTACTACCACCTTTTGAAGATTTGTGACTTCTTTCTAGTCCTGAAGTGTCCCTTCGCTTCCGGTCCATGCTCCTTCTGTGCTTTCTATCTCGGTTATGTCCTCGGCCCCTACTCCGACTCCTACTCTCACTGCTACTGCTAGTGCTGCTGCTGCTGTCTCTGCTGCTGCTCCCACTTGTGCTGGAGCTGCTGCTGGAACTGCTTCGACTACTACTACTGCCACTGCTGGTGCTGCTCCCGCTGCTGCTACTGGTAGAGCTGCTACTGGAACTACTGCTGCTGCTGCTGCGACTTCTACTCTTGCTTGTCTTATTTCTTGCTCGACCTCTGCTTCTGCTCCTAGTCTTATTTTTGCTTTTGCTTTCTGAATGTACTGTCAAGACTGGCTCTACAGGCACCTCAGGGAGTTTTATAGACTCTACAGGAAAATCCTTCTGCTCAGGTAGTAGATTCCCTTGCTCCTGAACAACCTGAGGTGGAGGCTGCGAAACAGCTAATGGCAATGTCTCAGGCTGAGAGAGAGGCTGGGACTGGAGTACAGGTTGGGGCTGCGAGTGGGACTGAGAATGGGGCTGGCCCTGGGGCAGGGCCTGAGGTGGGGGCTGAGGCTGAGACATAGGCTCAGGTTGGGGCTCAGGTTCTTTATCTTCTTTTTCCTCCTTTTCCTCAGACTCCTTTTCCACTTCCAGAGAATTAATATTCTCTTTTCCAGGAGAAAGAGATTTACACTCTTTATCTGGCTCAACATCAAATTCCATCTCTGGCTCCAGTTCTTTGCTAGTTTCATTTTCTGAAGGTTCTATACTTTCAACTTGATTAGTTTCCATTACTTCCTGCTCAGCAATAACATTTTTGACACTTTCAACCATCTCTAACACATCCATAACTTCTTCTGGCTGACTATCCTGTTGCTTCTCACTTTCTCTTACCTCAGTTTCCTCCTCCATCTTAGCCTCCATTTCCTGCTTTTGTTCCTCCTCCTCCTGCTCTTTCTCTGCATCACTATGAACTACACCTGCTTCTTTCTCCTCTTCCTCTCCTGCCTCCTCTATTTCTACGTCATTGTGCTGATTACCTGTCTCCTCCAACTCTTCCTCTCGCTGAGCCACCTTACCCTCTTCTTGTTCCGCCTTCTGTTCTTCATTACGCACCACTTGATGTTCTTTTTCCTTCATTGATTGTCTTCTAGGCCTAGCCTCCATTTTATTTATTTGTTCTGCAAATTCGATGCGTCTACCTTCAAATAAAGCTAAACAATAAAAATTTACATGTAAAAAACTTACAACAGTTAAGAGAATTCAAAATATCAATTTTATACCAGGACAAAAATTGTCACTGTCACTAATCATCTTTTTGTACCTCTAGGCTGTTTTTTTTTTTTGGAGGGGGGGCGGCTGTGCAAGGAGGTAGTATTGGGAACTGAACAGAGGGTCTTAATGCAAATATCCATAGGTCACCTACATAACAAGGAATTATAATCATATAAACCGGGACATCTACAGGGACACCTTTGCCACTGAACTTTATGCTAGATGAAGGTTAGCAAAAAATCTCTTTGAAGCAGAACCACTGTTATAGTTAACTTTTCTGTTCCTAGGAACAACAAAATGCCCAATCACCAGCCTACCAGTGTCTAGCCCTTCATGTGAACTTAAGTTTATTCTGCCTTATTTCTTTAGCGCTCATCTGTGTCTACTAAGATTATAAAACACAAAGTAATCTTACAGTATTTATACATATAATGATCACCTATGAGTTTCAGGTTAAACTCAATTCTGCAGAAAATGCTCCTGGACCTTGACGCTATTATCAATTTCAGAATATCATTAACAACAGCAACAACCCAAGAATGGAATATTAATTTTTCTTCTAGGGGCCTGGAGAGATGGCTCAATAGTTAGGAGCACTGACTGCTCTTGAAGAGGTTCTGAGTTTGAGTCCCAGCAATCACATGGTGGCTCACAACCATCTATACTGGGATTTGATGTCCTCTACTGGCATGCAGGCATACATGCAGATAGAGCACTCATACATAAAACAAATAAATAAATCTTTTAGAAAATAATTTCTAAAAAAATGGGTAATATAAATGTGCCACTTTACCAGGACTTCTATACTTACCATTCATTTTTCTCTGGGACTCTTCTATTAGCTTTTGGGTAGCTGGACACATTCTTCCAGGAATATAGAACAAATGGGGCTTTGTCTTGGTTCTTATATACTTAATTATCTTGGCATTATGCTCATTCCATTCTTCTTGCTAAGGAAATGGTAAAAAGATCAGTGTTCTGTAAACAAGAAGGATTATCTAATTGAGGATTTACAACACTGCTTACCAGCTGTGCAAGCTCAACCTTCTGCTCCAGAAGCCGCAGTTCTGTCTGTTTAGCACGTCTCTCTTCGAAGAGTTCTCTTCTCTCGTTTTCAACCTGCTTTCTCTCTTCTTCAGCCTGAACTTCAAGTTTTTGTTCAATTTCTTGGCGTCTCTTTTGCTAAAAATAAGCAGTCTGCTTTAGTATGTAAGCGAAAGATAACAAAAGTTTATTTAGTTTTAATTCAATTATAGTAAAAGCACATATCTTGATTACCTGAAAGTTAAATTTTCCTAAGCAAATTTACTTATACACTTTTAACTGTGTCACTTTCGGGTATTAGGAATTTGAACTTTGTATTTAGGTAGGATTGACTGCATTTTAAAGTTACTAGCCATAGCATTCCACTGCATCATAAAAATTTACTTAGAACTCAACCTAAGTCTGCTAGATGGTTCCCTGGATAAATGCACTTGCTGAGCTCCAGGAATCCTCTGTCTCCTACTACCAGCACTGGGAATACAAGTGCTCACCACTACTTCTCTAGTTTCATGGGTTCTAGGGATCTCTCATGTTTGCATGGTAGGCATTTGACCAAAAGTGGTATATGAGGATCTTCTGTGAAAGAAATAGCTTGTGTACTGTATCCATCAATAATGAATCTGGTGGCATATAGCTTAGGCAGGAAATGGGAGGTAGAACACCCAGCAGGCAGGATTCTGGGATAGAGCCAGACGTGGGGAAATTTAGCTGGCAAGCTGTGAAGAGGACAAACGCACAGTAAATGAGCCCAGGTAACCAGCCACGTGGCAGAATTTAAATTAGTAAAAAGTAGTTATTTTAAGTTATGAGCTAATAAGAGAAGAAACCAGCTATATGGCCTAGGTATTTGTAAAATAATATTTAATGAATCTCATGAATCATTATTCTTGGAGGTTGGGGAAGGGAAGAAAAAAACTCCTTCAACAATCTTAATCTTTCCAAATAACAAGATGTGATGGAAGTTCAGTATTTTTTTAAAAAATAGACTCTCATGTGGCTCAGTCTGGTCTCCGACTATGTAGACCAAGTAGGCTCCATCAGCCTCTAGCTCCTAAACACTATTGATGAGCAACAACTAGCTTTTCAGAGTCTTGCTAGGTAGTCCAGGTTAGCCTCAGGTACAACACTCCTGAAATTAAATACATTCACTACCACATCCTATAAAAGTCCTAATTTAAGAAGTAATTAGTTGTATTTTCCTGTCTGTATTAAACCCTTTCTTCAAATATGAGATACACATTAGAGGTAGCTCAGTAGTTTGGAGTACATACTGCTCTATCATGAGACCAGAATTTAAATCTAATAAACATGTCAGCCCAAGTTATCAAATGCGTGTCCATGTTTCCTTCTCTGGATATGTAATAAGACTCAATTACAACCCTTAACATCTGTATCTCTAGTATGTGAGTAGGAGGCAGGAAGACCAATTGCTCAAGGTCATCTCAGCTACAAATAGTAGTCAAGTCCAGGCTGGCTTACATGGGACCCTAATGAAAAACAAAACAAAAACAGAACCAAATCCTTAAATTAGTTGCAAAACCCCAACCCTGTTGTTTGAAGGAAAATCTGAGACCCAGAGCCAATAAGCAGGCTTAACGGGTAAAGGTGAATACCAACAAATACCAATAACTTGAGTTCGATCCCCAAATTCATTTTGGAGGTAGACTCAACTCCCAAAAGCTGTTTTTTGACCTCACTAAATAGACATGTCCCTACCACATAAGTAAATGTAAATATAAAAAGATAGCCGCAAAACTTAATACCTAAGTAATTAGGATTTGCCTAAGACTACAAAATGAGACTGTTATAGCATAGTCCAGAACCCATGTTCTCAATATTTACAGATTCAGGCTCTTTATAACAATACAAAGAACATCAAAATGATTTTTTAAAGCCAGATAAAAACGATTTCTGAAGGTTTTAAGTGTTTCCTTAGATTTTACTTTGTATTACTGTGGTCTTTAAAGAAAATTTCTTCTTTTTTAGGGGTAATAGTGGGAGGGGCAGGGCTGTACTGGGAATTGAACATCGGGCCTTAAGCATTCCAAGCATGGACTCTATCAACTGAACAACTCTTCCCCAGACAAGAACTTTTTCCCCAAGATATTTAAAGATTTATTTATTCTTATTTTATGTGTGTTAGTATTTTGCCCGCATGCACAGATATGTGTACCAAGTGCATGCCTGGTGTGATAGATCCCTACAACTAAAATTACAGACAGCTGTGTAAAATTAGAGCTGCCATATGGGTGCTGGAATTGAACCAGTGTCCTCTAGAGGAGCAGGCCATGTTCTTAACCACTGAGCCATCTCTCTAGCCTGAGACAAGAATTTTTGAGACCGATTCCTATCATGAATATATATTTTTAAATTTATTTATTACATATACAGTGTTTCACCTGCATGTATGCCCACACTCCAGAAGTGGGCACCAGATTTCAGTATAAATGGTTATGAGCCACCATGTGGTTGCTGGGAATTGAACTCAGGACCTTTGGAAGAGGAGCCAGTGCTCGTAACCTCTGAGCCATCTCTCCAGCCCCTTACTATAAATCTTTAAAGAGCCTTTAAACTGGAAAAGGTGTTACAGACCCATAATTTCAGCATATCACTGATATCTATGCATTAAGAGTTCAAGACCAGGGGCAGGTGAAATAGATTAGTAGATATAACTGAATTTCAATCCTCTCGGGCCACATTCAAGTTTCTCTCTTATCTCTATAAAACAACATGGAACACATGTGCCTACATACATACATTATGTAGCTTGGGCTACGTAAGACAATGTCTTAAAAAAAAAAGAACCCCACAGTTTAGAGAGATGGCTCAGTGGTTTAAAAAACACCAAATGTTCTTCGAGAGGACCTGTGTTTGATTCCCAGCACTAACAGAGCAGCTCACAGCTCAGTGACTCTAGCCTCAGGGGACTCTAACACACTCTTTTGGCCGCCACAGCACTGTACACAGAGGGAACAGACATACATATGGGCAACACACACATAAATTAAAGGGAAAAAACTATGAAAAAGCCAGGTTCGGTAGCCCACATCTTGAATCCAGCACACAGGAAGCAGAGGCAGGCAGATCTCTAGAGTCTGAGGCTAGCCTGGTTTACACAGTAAAACTCCCATCTCAAAAACTCAAAGGTGGCTGGGCAGCGGAGGCACAGGCCTTTAATCCCAGCACTTGCAAGGCGGAGGCAAGAGAATGAAGAGCTCAAGGCCGCCTTGCCTACATGGTGAGCACCAGCTCATTCAGAGCATCGCCAAAGCCCTCATCAGAGAGCCAAGGAGAACCTCACACGCTTTTTTTTGTTTGTTTGTTTTAAAGAAACAGTCCCCTTTTTGGTAATAATTATATGAGGCAGAAATAAATGAATAAATAAATAAAATTGTACAAATACCCGTTCAGTAGCAACAGTAGATTCTTGTTTAAATTTTTGAAGGGTGCCCATCAACAAGCCAAATATTCGTCGGTTCCTAAGAAAGAGAAATAGGAAATCAACATTTACATGACCTACATCAAGCTCAATATTTTCTAAGAGATCCTATAAGCATTTGACTCTGCAACTTATCTTAATACTCTATCATCTGACAGGTAGTGCAGATACCTTTGCTTTCCCTTTTCATCCATGTTTTGATCCTGGATAAGGTCTCTACGCGTGCGCTCCTTGGAGGTAGCTACAACTGAAGATTGCAGTGCTGGCTGGAAGAGAAGTGGGTATCATGACTTCCTGCGCTTGGGTAACACGCTCTTCAAAACACACTCAGAATTGTGCTTATCCTCTAGTATTTAATTTCCGTACCTTTTTAACATCATCGTCTTCTGGATCACTTTCCTGGCGTGATTCTCTTCTTGTCCGACGCTCTCCACCCAGCCTGTCACCAGAAAAATAACTTAAATGATCACTGCAGAATCAAAGGCAAACAAGTATCCTAGGACGAATCTCGACATGCCACATTCTGAGTTTACCATTTCTCATCAGTGAAAACTAAAACCAAACTCTGCTTTCTTATCACACCCAAACATTTCGCAGTGTTTTTCAAAGTACAAAACAGAAAGTGTTATTACTTCTTCCAATCTTACTGATTTTTTAAAAAGATGCTGGCTAGCCCAGTTGAAATAAATCTTAATATGAGACAGATACCTGTAGTGTCCCAGAAAACAAGGCACACACTGATGCTTCAGAAAGCCTTTGAACACATACCTACTGACTGCCCCTTCCAGGTCTCTCTGTTTGGCTGGGGGTCCTCCTCCACTATCTGAGAATCCACGCCTGCAGTTGAAAAACATCCAATATAGGCTTGAGAAACATTAGATAAGTTGGTATTTCCAGGTGGTGAAAGAATTTGGTTGATTTCATTAAAAACAAAACAAAAAACTTCCAGGCCAGGCAGTGGTGGTACATGCCTTTAATCCCAGCACTTGGGAGGCAGAGGCAGGCGGACCACCGTGAGTTTGAGGCCAGCCTGGTCCACAAAGTGAGTCCAGGACAGCCAAGGCTACACAGAGAAACTCTGTCTTGAAAAATCAACCAACCAAACAAACAAACAAACCAAATTCCAATTAAGCAAGCACCCACAGGAAAAAGTTGCCTCCTTCCCTTACTGGGAACAACACCCCCATCAGTTATATTCTCAGGCCTTTACAGTACTTAAAAACACAATTAAGTGTATATGAAATTGTTCTAATCAAAATTCTCCAAACTCTACTTCTGCAATACATTTATTAGAAACATAGAAGATCATTTAACGATCATGTTTGGTTCAAAATGACAACTCTTTCAAGTTTACAAATTTTAGCGTTAGTTAACATCTAATAAAGATCTTACCTTAGCAATAAACTACCACGTCCTCTACCTCCACCAGGACCAGAAAGGGCCAGCAATCTGGCTTGGATGGGCCTATAAAAGATTCATAATCAGTGCAAAAGTCCTATGTAGACATATGCAAGGCCATCATCATGTACTTCCACAAGTGTGGTGGTAATACCCTAAGGAATAACGACCACAAATAAGTCTCAATTGATGGTTTCAGAGCCACTTTTTTGAAACGAGAAGTTACATTACTCTTCCTTGCTTGCCCAAGACCAGTATTACGGGTATACAGGAAATATTATTTATCTCGAGACCGCTACAGATTAATAGGGCTGGATCAGCTCCTATCTACCAACCCCAAGGGAGGGAGGGGACACCTAGGCCAGCAGGGAAAGAGGCGACCACTCATTTCGCCCTCGGGTCTCCGTGCTGGCCTAGGTGCGGGGCCCCCTGGGGTGGAAAGGGGCTTTTGTAGCGCAGTTCCGGGCCCGCAGCGCCAAGGGCGGGAAGCCGTGGTCTCGGCCTTCCCACCGGCGCGGAAACCATGCCGCGCAGTTAGCTTCGCTCTCCTTCCGCAAGCACTCGCGCCCAGAGCCCGAGGGCGCAGGCATGGCGTCTCCCGCCTAACCGATAAGCGGGTTCCGCCGCCACTTGGGGAAAAAGGCCCCTTGACCCCATCCATCCAGCCCACAACCGGCTGGCTGCCCTCTCGCTCCGACCCGAGCGCCTCGCAAACCTCACGGCTTCCGTCCCACTCTTACCTCACATCATTCGGGTCCCGCCCGGTGAGCTTGCGGATATTCTCATCCACGTTCTTGAGGCTCTCTTTGGCCTTTTCTAGCTGCTCTTGCAAAGTTCTCACGGCGACCGCCATCTTCTCTCTGCAGCAGGCTTCTCCGCTGCTCTCCAGGCCGCGAGTGCCCCGCCGCGCACGCCGCTGGACGCGAAAAGACTGACAGCCGGCCCCAGCCAATCACCGCAGGCTTTAGTTTAGCCCCGCCCCCTCAACCACTCAGGGACCGGAAGGGGATGAATCTTGCGCCTCCGTGACTCCGGGCCAATGAGAAGCCGGCAGGTCACTAGCCCCTCCCCCTCGCCACCTGCGGTGGCTGCGTTCCGACGCTTGCGCAGAGCGGAGTGGGATTAAGTCGGTGTGGTAGACCTAAACCCGCGGGCCTGTAAAGGGAGCCGCTTAAACTTGCTGTGTCGCTCACTTCCTAGTTTGTTTTTTTTTTAAACACAAACATCCGCGGTTCCCTCTTTCCTTCCTCGAGGGATTTAATTAGGGAAGGGCATTGCAATTTATGGTTGTTGCGCATGCCCAGAGTGCAGGGAGGCATAGGCTGCCTTCCGTAAAGCAAAGAGCCAGCACGAGTCTTTATCCTAACAGCTAATAATTGTTGTGGACACTGAGAATCGCTTTGCATGCCTTAGTCGTTAAAAACCGGAAACTTGAGCGGAGCATGGTGGCGCATGCCTTTCCCCCCTCCCCCCAGACAGGGTCTCTGTGTTAGCCTTGACTGGCCTGGACTTGCTGTGTAGACCAGGCTGGCCTCGAACTCATAGTGATCCCCTGCCTCTGCCTCCCGAGTGCTGGGATTAAAGGCATGCACCACCACGCCCAGCTTTTGGGCCATCTTAGTCTTATAAGCCATTTTTAAAAAATGAAGTAGAGTTGAACTTTAATAAAGATATTTTAATACAAAATTTAAGCACCGGGATTAAAGCCGGGCGTGGTGGCATATGCCTTTAATCCCAGCACTCTGGAGGCAGGGGCATGCAGATCACTGTGAGTTCCAGGCCCCTGGTATACAAAGTAAGTCCAGGACAGCCAAGGTTACACACACAAATTCTATCTCGAAAAACAAACAAACCTAGAAATTTGGATAAGATGGATTATTAATGAAAAGGAAATTGAGGCTGCTTGACTCTGAGCAAAGCTGTCTCATCACCTGGCCTAGAGCCTTCTGGTTTAATAGTGAGTCTGGGGAACTGGACAATATTTTGCTGTGTGTGTTTTACAGATTCCACTTTGCCATCTATGCACTGCCAATATAGGAACTGTTTTTGTTCTTGAAATACAGGTACATGTGGTAGTTTAGAAAAAGTTACACAGACACAGAGGTCAAATCCTTAGAGGATTGCTCCCTGAAAGGGAATGAGTTTTAGTTTTGTTTTTAGTAACAGTGATTTGGTGTTAACCTGTACGTTATTTGTGTGGAGGCTCATAACTGGATAGGGGAGGAAGAATTTCGCTAACTTATCAAATAGGAAATGTTACAACACCTGTCATCTAGAAAATGACTATCAAGACAGCAAGAGCTACACAGAGACAGAAACCATGTCTCAAACAAAACCAAAAATAAATAAATAAATAAGGAAGGAAGGAACGAAGGAAAGAAAAGAAAAGAAAAAAAAAAGCCAAGCAGTGATACTTGCCTTTAATCTTAGCATTTGGGAGGCATAGGCAGGCGGATCTCTATGAGTTTGAGACCAGCCTGGACTACAGAGAGTTCCAGGACAGCCAGACCTACACAGTGAAACCCTGTCTCAAAATATTCCCTCCCTCCAAAGAAACAACGAAGAGAAGAAAGATCTTTTAAGGAGCTTGAGGGGAAAGTGTGAATATATTGATAGAAGTAAATTATATAGCATATTAGCAGGAAGTGCTTTGGAAAACAAAGATTAGGTAAGAGGTAATAAAGTCTGAAAAGTATTTAATTGTAAGCATGGTTTCACTGAGTTATTTGTTTATATAACTGAAGCCTGGATCATTTAAGTTTTATTATTCTTCTGTGTGTATGGGTATTTTGCCCTTATGTATGTCTTTGCACTACATACACGCACGATGCCCTCAGGGACCAGAAGTGAGAGCTGGAACTGGAGTTACCGGTGAGATAAGCTGTTGCAGGATATTTGATCTTATTGTGAACCCCAGTTGTGTGAACTGTAAAAACCTGTTTCTAATTATGGTATGGCTGTCTTTGATCTTAGACCTTTCTGTTTACTGTAAACAAGTACTAGTAGTGTGGCTCACTACTTTAAAGCACGTACCTTTAATCTAAGAGCTTTCTGTAGACAGGATTGAATAAAGTTAACCCTAGGTCAAGAGACAGAGCAAGCAACCAGACTGACAGAAAGTGAACATGGGAAAATTAAGACCTTTAGGAAGGGCTATTTCTTTCTGGGACTTGAGTGGAGTAGGAAGGAGATGTGAGCTGTGAAGAAATGGCTTTTTCCTTCTAGGACATCTGCTGACTGAGTGTGTGTGTGTGTGTGTGTGTGTGTGTGTGTGTGTGTGTTGTGTAATATGTGACCTAAGGGGTAATAGTGTAATATAAGAACCTGTGTTTGAGCCAGGCTTGGTGGTGCACACCTTTAATCCCAGCACTCAGGAGGCAGAGGCAGGCTGATTGCTGTGAGTTCGAGGCCAGCCTGGTCTACAAAATGAGTCCAGGACAGTCAAGGATGCACAGAGACCCTGTCTCAAAAAAGAAAAGAAAAGAAAAGAAAAAATTCCCAATTCCCTTTAATCCCAGCACTTGGGAGGCAGAGGCAGCTGGATCTCTGTGAGTTCGAGGCCAGCCTGGTCTACAAAGTGAGTTCAGGACAGCCAAAGCTACACAGAGAAACCCTGTCTCAAAAAACAAAAACAAAACAAACAAACAACAAAAAAAAAGAACTTGTGTTTACCAAAGGCCAGCTATCAGGCAAAATTATTTTGTTTGCAAAATGCAGACAACAAAACATTGTGGCTAGTAAATTCATTATTCTATAATTTATTTAACTTTTAAAAATATTTATTCATTTGTAATTTACTTTCAGTGTATATATATAAACACATGAGGAGGTCAGAGAACAATTTTCCAAAGTCAGTTTTCTTCTTCACCATATGGAATCTGGAGATGGAACTGAGGTTGTCAGTCTTGGTGGCAGGTGCCTTGCCTTTCCCTCAGTCATCTAATCAGCCAAATAAACATTGTGGGAAAATACAAAATGTGTCCATGTTTCTAGCATACTGTGCTTGTTCATTTAATGATCTTACTAGAACCCTACTTAGTGTTAGGCCTGGTGGAGCACTCCTATAATACCAGCACTTGAGGGTTTGAGAAATGGCTCTTTTTGTTTGTCTTTTTTTTTTTTTTTTTTTTTTTTTTTTTTTTGGAGACAGGATCTCTATCTGTAGCCTTGGCTGTCCTAGACTCCCTTTGTAAACCAGGCTGGCCTCAAACTCACAGTGATCCACCTGCCTCTGCCTCCCAAGTGCTGGGATTACAAACAGACACATCCTACCAAGATCACCTTTGGTTGCTGTTCTTGGAAAGGACGCACTTCCTGGTTCCCAGCAACCAAGTTAGGTGATTCACAGCTATCTGTAACTCCAGCTTTAAGGGGCCCTACACCTTGTGGTGGCCTTGCTAACATTTACACTTATGTGCATATGTGTGTGCTTATGCATACACACGTACACACTCCGCACAAAATTAGTAATAAAATAAATTTATGGCATTGGAGAAATAGCCCAATGATTAAAAGTATTGGCTGAACACACGTTGGGGCATGCCTGTAATCCCAGCACTCTGGGAGGCAGAGGCAGGAAGATCTCTGTGAATTTGAGGCCAGCCTGGTCTACAAACTGAGTCCAAGACAGGCAAGGCTACACAGAGACACTCAATCTAAAAAAAAAAAAGTATTTGTTGTTCTTCCAGAGGACCTGGGTGGGATTCCTAGCACCCACATGGCAGCTCACAACCATCAGTAGCTCCACTTCTAAGGAATCTGATAACCTCTTCTGATTTCCATGGGCACGAGACAAACAAATGGTGCATGCAGGTAAAACACCCACGCACATAAAATAAATAATTAAAAAGTATTTTTTTAAAGCTTAGGAAAATCCCTCAGGCTGCTCTGGATGAGAGTGGAGCTATGCCTTGCATCTGGCCCCTTCACTGCTAAAGGTCTCTACTTTTGCTTCCCAAGGTCTGTGATCACAGGCCTATAGCATCATGTGTGGCTTTCAGGTGAAACTTGTAAGTTTGATTTATATGATGAATGACATAAATGAATTTAGATATTAGGAGTGACTTATTAGAAAAGCAAGCAAACCTATGTAGTGGTAAGTTATTTTTATAAAATGGTGTTTGTTTCTTTAGCGTATTCCTTTACCTGGCTATCACAAAATAATTGAGATTCTTTTAGATTTGTTTATAAGGCCTTACAACACAATCAGAGCAGTTTAAGTCTATTCTTAACCCTCTATGTTATTTTGTCTTACTCCCAGCAAACATCTCAGCGATACTTGTGCTGTGTAGCTTTCCTCGGCTCTAGCTCCTTCTTCCTCACCTTCCTCCTTCCCCCTTCAATCCCCTATTTCCCTAACTTTTCTCCCCTGGCTGGCAGGAAGTCCAGCCCTGTTCTCTCCCCTGCTTGTGGATTGGCTGTCAGCTACTTTATTGACATTTTAGGGGGACAACTGGGGAGCAGAGTTTACACAATATTTAGACAGAAGATCAAAAGTGAAGCCACAAAATAACCTTATTCCTATAGTGCAGTTGTTGGAAGTAACAATGATCCTCAGAGAGATGTGCTTAGACAGATTTCAGGGGAAAAAACCTCTTTTTTGTTTTTGTTTTTCTTTTTGTTTTTTAAGACAGGGTCTCTCTGTGTAGCCTTGACTGTCCTGGACTCACTTTTTAGACCAGGCTGGCCTCAAACTCTCAGCAATCTGCCTGCCTCTGCCTCCTTAGTGCTGGGATTAAAGGTGTACCTGGCCTATATTACAACTCTTAACCATAGCAAAATTATAGTTCTACAGTAGCAACAAAAACAACTTCATGGTTGGAGGTCACCACAGCATGAGGAACTACATTAAAGGGTTGCTGTAGAGGGGAAGGGTCTCTGAGCTTAGCAGGTTAGTGATAGTACTAAATAGGGTGTAAAGTCATGACTCAGATTGCCTAGGGCTGGGCATCAGCTAGCTAGTCCTACTGTGCAGCTCTTCTGGGGGACTTCTACAAGCTTACTAGACAGAAGATAAGGTAAGGCTGACCCCTCTACTGAGGCAGCATCGGTGATCCAACGTTAGTGACACATGTCAAGAACATCTGAAGGAAAGGGTTATTTTGGCTCACTGCTGGAGAGCACCATCCATCACGGGAGGGAAGGCATGTTGGCAGGATCCTACGATGCCTGGTCACATTGCGGCCACACTCAGGAAGCAGAGAGAAAGTAATGCTCAGCTCACCTTTTCTCTTCTATTCAATTTAGAACCTCAGCCCTTACAGTGGTGTAACCCCCATTTAGAGTAGATCTCCCCCCACCTCAATTCCCCCAACCAAGAGACCCACAGAAAAATCCAGAGGTTTGTGCCCTAAGCAGTACTAGAAGCTGTCTAGTATGGACCAGTCATCTGAAATTCCTGTGAAAGGATGTAATATCAGGTTGTTGCAACCAATTTGAGAAAACTAACATTAATAGGCGATACAATGCAATAAGTGGAAGAAAAACCTATTTCATAAGTTACCAAGAAAGCAGCTAAAACCACTCGGCTGGCAGAGAAGTGTCGCTCGTCGTTCTAGGGAACCCAGTGTGGAAGAAACGCCTGAAGCCAGGAGGACGACACTAATTTAAGCTGGCTAAAGGGCCTGCGCCTCCAAAACAAAAACGAGAGGCAGAGGCAGAGGCAGATGGATCGCTGTGAGTTCGAGGCCAGCCTGGTCTACAAAGAAGTACAGGACAGTCAGGGCTACACAGAGAAACCCGTCTCGAAAAACCAAAAACCAACCATCCACCCAAACAAACAAAAACAAAACCGAGACTAATCAGTCTTAGCGACACCAACATATGTGCTTAGCATGCAGGAGGCTACACCCCCACACAGAGATCAATGTCAGGTGCAGTGGTGTACCTCTGTAATTCTACAGTTAAGGAGAAGGAGGCAGGAAGACCAGGAACTCAGGACCAGCCATGGCAACATGTGACCCTGTATCAAGCAAAACCAAGTAAATTTCTTTTGTTTTATTTTCTTAGACGGAGTTTCTCTGTGTATCCATGGCTGGCCTGAAACTCTTTTTGTAGACCAGGCTAGCCTCGAACTCATAGAGATCTGCCTGGCTCTGCTGGGATTAAAGATGTGTGCCACCACTCCTGGCTGTAAAAAATTTAAGAATCTTAAAAAGTTTAATATGATTAAGCATGCATTTTTTTACCTGTAAGAATTGTTCTAGCATAGATCCTTAGGAATGTCATTTCAGTGACCCCTATAAAATCTTTTGCACTGCCCCTCCCCCCTTGCTTTTTTGAGACAGGGTTTTTCTATGTAGCCATGGCTGTCATGGAACTAGTTCCATTGACCAGGCTGACCTGGAACTCAGAGATCTAGCTACCTCTGCCTCCCATGTGGCAGCACCACCTGGTGTCTTTAGCACTATTAGACCTTTGATTACATTTTCCCATTTAAGTGTATTTTTGTGGAGTTTTGTTCTTACAACACCCCTACTTGTCCCTTGAATCCAACTCGCAAACCTCTTCTAAGCTAAGATGGCTTTTAGGGTGTTTTTGTTTTTGTTTTTGTTTTTATTATTCTACATTTAATTCACTGTATCTAATATCCGCAGTCTGAGGAGAGTTTAGAAGGAGGTTTGCTGGTGCAAGCCTTTAACTCCAGCACTTACAGGCTGGAGGAGCCCAAAGTTTGAGATTAGATTGAGTTACATAGAGACACTCTTCTGGTACCCCAAATTCATTTATTCTTCTTGCTTGGTAGAGAAGGTCTCACATCCCAAAACACTCAAATGTGTCGTAAACCATGAAGCTGGGCTTGACAGCTCCTGTTCCTCTTGCCTCTATCTCCAGAGTGTTAAGATTACAGGTGTGTCATTACACCCAGTAATCATTTATGCTTTTTCTTTTCTTTCTTTCTTTTTTCGTTTCCTTTTTTTTTTTTTTTAATTTGTTTTGTTTTTGTTTTTTGAGACAGGGGTTCTCTGTGTACCCTTGGCTGTCCTGGACTCTCTTTGTAGGCCAGACTGACCTCGAACTCACAGTGATCCACCTGCTGGGAGTGATCTCGAGTGGGGCTGGGGTGGGGGGCGGAATAAAGGCCTGCGCCCCCACGCCCGGCTGTACTTTTTCATGTTAAAGAAAAAAGATTACTTAAGAAATATTTTAGCAGTGTGTGTGTGTGTGTGTGTGTGTGTGTGTGTGTGTGCGCGCGCGCCGCGTGCTCAAGGACACAGGTGACTATAGCATAAAGGTCCTCCTTGGAGCAGGAGCCATAGGCAATCCTGAGGTACACAATGTGGGTGCTGGGAATCAAATTTGAGTTCTTAACCACTGAGCCACCTCCCCAGCCCCTAAATTTTTATAATTAGCACTGATATGGCAGAAGCAGATTCCCTCCCTCCCCCCAGCTTTACAATACTGCCTTAATGTTTTTGTTTTTGTTTTTGTTTTTTTTTCGAGACAGGGTTCTCTCTGTGTAGCCCAGGAACTCGCTCTGTTGACAAGGCTGGCTTCGAACTCAAGGATCCGTCTGCCTCTGTTCCCAGTTCCCAGGGGCTGGGACTAAAGGCGTGTGTCACCACCTCCCGGCAAAAAAAGAAAAAGAAAAAAAAAATTGACAAGAAGTCTCCTGTAGTTTGTGCTGGTCTCCAACTCACGTCAATCCTCCTCCCTCAGCCCCCGGTGTGCTAGGATTACAGGCATGAATCAGCACGCCCGACTTCCACAGCAGACCCTTGGGTCTTTACCGTCCAGTCCTTTGCCCTTAGACTCTGCCTCATCCTAGAGCAAAAAGCCTTTCTCCGATCTATGCACTGGGACCTGCAGGCTGCAGCTCCGTTAAGCACCAGCCCATCAAGTCCGGCAAACACCGGAAGTTGCGCTTCCCAAAGCGGAAGTTGCTCACGCCCTATGCCCGGCAATACAATCTTGGTGGGGTGTGGAGCTGTCATAGGGTCTCGTGGATCCAGTGGCGGCGGCCCTTGGGGAGGGGCGCGGTCCACAGCGGCCTTAGCACCCGGGTAGGCCGCTGCGCACGGGGTGCGGCGCGGGCCACCGGCGCGGGCTAACGGGAGCCGCGAGTCCCGCACTAATTGGAAGCCGGCTCGGCGCTGGAGGGATCGGCGGGAAATGGCGGACGAGGCGTTGTTTTTGCTTCTCCATAACGAGATGGTGTCCGGAGTATACAAGTCCGCCGAGCAAGGGGAAGTGGTGAGTGTGGCCACGCACCCTGAGGTCCTGCGGTGACAATTGCTCTTGTTCCTTTCTGGCCCCAGGGCCATTGACGCCCCGTAGGTTAGAGCGAACTGGTCCACCTCGAGTCACCCCAAAGTATATAATCTATGTGTCAGCTGTCCCCTCCGAGATTTAATCTTACATTCATTTCTGCTTTGTGGTCTCTTCGGTGTGTTCGTGTCCGTATGTTCCTTTGAGCGCATGCCACCGAATTTTATAATTGACCTTACTAAGATTTAACTCAGAGACGAACTGCAGAGCTGATTTTGTCATTCCTGCTTAATTTTCCTGCTGCTCCCAGCACTTCTAGAGGCCCACAACGGACTGTCCTAGCGAGACTCCTCTCCCACTTTTCTCGTCTCTTGGTTCAGGATACCACTCCATACAAGTCCAGGGCCAAAGCCTGATGAGCTTTGGAGTTAAAGCATATAAAACGGCAAGATTTTTAAGCAATAATTATGAAGCGGCTTGATTACTTTAAAAAAAAATTCTTTTTCCGAGACGGGGTTTCTCTGTGTGTATTCCAGGTTGCCCTGGAATTCGCTTTGTAGACCAGGCTGGCCTCGAACTTACAGAGATCTGCCTGCCTCTGCCTCCCCAGTGTTGGGATTAAAGGCGGTTACCACCACCACTCGACTATTTAAAGTATTTAGTATTCATTATGTCAGCTGGTTTTAGGAGTTTGATGTTAATAATGAATGACACAGTGGCCCCATCCTTCTGGAGGCTACATCAAATGTGGAAGTTCTTACTCCCTCGTGATGCTTTTAGAAAAAAACATTTAATAAGCATTCCTAGCAGGGCTGGATCCTTTAGGTAAACAAGATTAAACCCTTCCCTCACACACTTAAGGAATAGCATTTAATGACTAAAGTGTTGGGAGGTAATAAGGCATATAATCAGAGTTTTGTCGATATTTAGAAATGAGACAGTCTGAAGTCCTGGTCAACTCAGATTCCCCCCACCCCCACCCTTTTTGTTTTGTTTTGTTTGTTTTTTGAGACAGGGTTTCTCTGTGTAGCCTTGACTGTCCTGGACTCGCTTTGTAGACCAGGTTGCCCTCGAACTCACAGCAATCCACCTGCCTCTGCCACTCGAATGCTGGGATTAAAGGTGTGCACCACCATGCCTCCCCCCCCCCCTTTTTTTTTTTAAAGACAGGGTCTCACTCTTTAGCCCTGGTTTGCCTGGAATGCAACATGTTGACAGGCTAGACAGGAACACACAGAGATCCAAGAGGTCTGCCTCCCAGGTGCTGAGAGTAAAGGTGTGCCTGGCCGGAGCCTCTTCTCTAATCCTATTAACAAAGAGGGCTAGAAGTTAGGGAAGGAGAGCATCCTACTTAAAGTCATGGAATTATGAAAGAATGCTAACTTTGATTTTGATATAGGGTCTTACTGTGTAGCTCTGTCTGGCCTGGAACTTGCTATGTAGACCAGTCTGGTTTAATCTGGTTCAAACTCACAACAGAGGTTTGCCTCTGCCTCCCATCTTTCTCAGCCAAAGACTTAAAATGAGGGAATAGTGTGGTCTATTCTCCTGTTAGGAAGATAGCTCAGTACCTGGGCTAGGCAGACATTGTTGTAGAGAGAAGATGTATTATTGCAGGAGATGAGCCAGGTCTGAATGAAGACAGGGACAGTGAGAGCAGAGAAAGTATGTAAAAGGTAGGGATGTAGGCTCTGTTGGGAGGTTGAAGTGGTCCCCTGTAGATTAAGCATGTGGGTTGGATGGTGGTGCTGCTAATGAGAAAGGGGATAAAGAGAAGAGATATGGAGGCTATTGAGTCATATACAAGCAGGTTCAATTTTAAGAAAAGGTGCTGTCAGATTGAAAACTATAAGAAAGATGGGCATGACACATTTCAAAATACCATTAGGAAGAAGATTGAAAATGAGGCTCCCCCCACCCCCTCTTTTGAGACAGGGTCTTACTCGCAGCTCTGGCTAACCTGCAGCTTCAATGTAGACCAGGGTAGCCTCGAACTCTGCCTCCCAAAGGCTGGGATTAAAAGTCTGTGACATCACACCTGGCCATCAAAAGTTTTAAATTTGCTTTGTGTGTGTGAGTGTTTTACCTGCATGTATATCTGTACAACCCATGCGTGCCTAATGCTCACAGAGACCCGATGAGGGCTTCTTATTCCCGGGAACTGGAGGTATAGACACTTGTGAGCTGCCGGGTGGGTGCTGGGAGCTGGACTCAGGTCCTCTGGAAAAGCAGTCAGTGCTCGGAATTGTCTAGCATCTCCGGGGCCTGCTCTAATTCTGTTTCTCCTTAGGCCCATCTACAATAAATTCCCCCCATCAGGATTACAAAAATGTTCTCTATATTATCATCAGTGTTTGTTATTTGCCTGAAGCTGGCCTTACATTTAATCTCCCCCAACTCAAAACAATAGTAATGCATTACTTTATCTTTTATCATGAAGTCTCACTCTTTTTCTTAATCTTCCCACCTTTTGTTCACTCTCTGTGGGTTACCCTAAAATAATACAAACATAGCTGATCTACTCACAACAGATCCTTATAAATATTTTTAAAGATACCCAAAAGTTTTGAATTGTTTACCTGCCACAGTGTATTTATAATTGGGAGGAAACTGAACATAGAGTTGAGGTCACTATGTAATCCTGGCTGGCTTGAACTCCTTATATAGGCCAGGCTGGCCTTGAATTCTCAGAGATCTGCCTGCCTTGGGACTGCTGGGATTGAAGGCATGCACCACCATGCAATTTGGGATTAAAAATAATAATAAAGTTACTTTCTGAGGTGGCTTTTCCACTCCAGTGGTCTCTGTGACTTGGAAGTTTGATGTTCCCGGGCCAGAGGGTGCCACAGGTGATGGTGCAGCCATCTTCTTCACTTTCATCTTCAGACACCTGCAAAGTAGAGCCCAGATTCAGCCTTGGCTGTGTGAGCGAGTCAATGTGCAGATGGAGTGCTGCTGTCGCCTTTGATGAGCGCAGAGACTTCCAGAGTGAGGAAAGCAGCGGGGTCTGATGATACTAAGAGGAGATAGTGTCACTCGGCCACAAAGTGTTTTCAACAGACATGGTCAAGGAGTCCAGTGGTTGAGAACGGGATACTTTAAGTGACCTTTGTGGGTTCTTCTCTTTCCCACTCTTTGTACACCCTGGCCCCCATCCCTGTTACAGCCCTATCATTAGATAGGAGTGAAAGAAGGGGGTGGGGGGGTACGGGTGGTGGTGGTGGTGGTGGTGGTGGTAGAAATCACTGAATCTATTTTTTTTTCTTCTTATTTCTTCTTTGAGCATGACTACTAACAAACTACCACCAACTTCCCTGAAAGACCAAAACCCAGCAACCCTGCCTCTTGGGGCCCTAGCATGTATGTACCCTCTGAGAAGTTCCCAGAATTTCAGAAACTATGCAGCTGGGAAAACCAAGCCTCTGCTAGAGCACAAGGCAAATCATAGCCAGCTGCTGCAGACAGTCTAAAGCAGCCCCGCAGCCCCACATGTGGGATTAAAATGAAAGCACACTCGTATAATTCTGTGTTTTTTAAAGAAACCAAATTTTCAGCATTCTCACCGCAGGGTAGTGTCTTTTAAAGGCTATTGGGAGCACAGTCTAAAACACTTGCATGTACTGTTTTGGTGAGCTTGTTTTTCTTATTTAAAAAAAAAAAAAGTTACACCTAAATAAACCTTTCCTTTAAATTTTTTTTATTTTATTTTGCGTGTATGGATATTGTCTGTATGAAGTGATTTTATTTCTGGTCCCTGAGCAGGCCAGAAAGATGAGGTATGCCACTGTGTGCATGTGAGGTGAGAGGAGAGTCAGTTCTCTACTGTGTCCTGTGGGCTCCAGGAATCAGCTCAGGTTTTAGTCTTGGTCTTTTTTTGCAAGTGGTATACAGAAAAGGTACTGATTTTTAAAGTGTATTTATTTAGTTGTGTGCTTGAGTGTGCATGTCATAGTGCACACGTACGGTTGGAGAACAACCTCCTGAGTCATTTCTCTCCTCCCAGCATGGGTCCTGTGGATTACGTCATCAGGCTTGGTAGCAAGTACCTTTACCTGCTGTGCCATCTTGCTGGCCTCTGATATATATTTTACTGTTTTAAAGTACAGATATCTTATAATTCTAAGAGTATTCAAAACCATTTTTTGTTATATTTTTTAATAGGAAAATGGACGGTGTATTACTAAGCTGGAAAACATGGGGTTTCGAGTGGGACAAGGATTGATAGAAAGGTGAGCAGTGTGGATTTGAAAATGTTCTTCAGGTAGGTTCTGACCACAGAGGGTTCATTGCAAACCTTTCACAAACCTGGAGAGAGTTGAGTTTGATTTCCATTTTTTTTTCCCAGCCTAATTTCCAATTTTTATTTCTTTTCTGTTCTAGTTGATAGATTGAAAATTACTTTTAAGGGGCTGCTGGTATGTCAGTAGTAGAGCATTGCTTAGCTTCATGAGGCCCTGGGTTCCATCCCAGAACAAAAAAATCTCATTAGACCTGAAGCTCGTTTAATTCTGTTATTTGAGTCTTAGTGTTTTTGTTTATGGACATGGCCTTGCTCTGTAACCCAGACTGGCTGCAGATGTATCTCTTCCTCCTGTCAGCCCTCTGAGTACGGGGATTATAACCATTCTCGACTGTGCCCCATTTCAAGTGTTGTGTTTTTATAAGTGAGGAAGACCTATTTTACATAAATGATTTTTTCCTATGCAAACATGAATATATTCAGATACCTAATTTACATTCTCATGGCATTTTCTGCTTGTGGCTTAGTAGGTTTTAAAAATCTGAATGGAATTTTATTTAAATTGGCCTTAAAGTCTCTTTATGGATCGCTTTTTTTATTGGCGTTTTAAGACCGGGTTTCTCTGTATAGCCCTGGCTGTCCTGGAACACATTCTATAAACCAGGCTGGCCTCCAACTCAAGAGACCTGCCTGCCTCTGTTCCCTGAGTGCTGGGTTTAAAGGCATGCGCCACCCGCTCCTGGCTGCATTACTTCTTTTTTGTATCCTTTCTGAATATCTAAATAGTTGAATTTAGATTAGATTAGATTTTATATAATAATATTCCAATCCTGTTTACTTTTTTTGTTTTATTTGTTTTGAGTCTCATACTGTAGTCCAACCTGGAACTCATGTAGCCCAAGTTGGCCTCAAACCTGTGGACATCTTGCCTCAGTGTTCAACGTGTTTGGATTATAGGCACAAACCATGCTTAGCTGGGTTGTTTTTGTTTTGTTGTTGTTGTTATTCAATTGTAACTGGAAGGATGGCTAGTGTCTGATAGGCTCTTGAACTCCATAATTATATAACAGAATGTAAATACACTGAGTTGAGATTTACTTTGCTTGGTGTTTATCACTGTATGACTATCAATAAATTTTTAGTGCTAGTAACATTTAGAGAGTAGTTAATAATTTGCTCCTCTTGGAAGAGTAAGAAACATAGTTCCCCTTTGTTTTCTTTAGACAAATATGTTGTATTACTTCTAGTTGGTCTTCTTAGGTTTACGAAAGATACTGCAAGATTCAAGGACGAATTAGACATCATGAAGTTCATATGTAAAGACTTTTGGACTACAGTATTCAAGAAACAAATTGACAATCTAAGGACAAATCATCAGGTATGTAGATAAATCTTTTTGTTGTTGTTGTTTCTAAGACCTAGTTTTTTAAAAGTCACTTAGTGTGAATGTCCTTTGTGCCAGTGACACTTACCGATTCCTGTGTGTGATTAGTGAATACAGAGGCTTGCGTGGTAGAGAACAGCTTTTGGGAGTTGCTTCTCCTACCACAGCTCAGATTGTGAGGCTGGTGCACAGTGCTTTTACATCTGAGCTAGCCTTGTTGGCTCTTCATTGATTTATTTAAATTAAGTTATTTTGAGGATTCATTTTTATGTATATACCTGCATACATAAAAACACATTGTGCATTCAGTGGCCAGAACAGGCTGTTAAATCCTTGCATCTGGGGTTACAAAAGGTTGTGAGCCTCAGTATACATGCTAGGCAGTGAGCCCAGCAAGGGCAGCAACTGGCCTTATTAGCTAAGCCATCTCTCTCTCCAGCCCCCTAGAACCTATTTGTTTTTTATAAACTTCATGGCTTTTTAAATGTTATTGATAAGTCAATCTTTTTCTCTGGTATGGTAAAGTGTAAGCGAATAAGGAGAAAGCAACAGTTATTAGTAACTATAGTTGTTTCTCTCTGCTAATTATACAAAGCTGTGTTAGAATTTAAAATGAAGCATATGGGGGCTAGAAAGATGGCTCAGTGGTGAAGTGCATGTGTTGGTCTTCTAGAGGACATGAGTTTGGATCCCAGCACCAACCACAGGTGTCTTACAGCCTCCTGGAACTGCAACTCCAGGACTCAATGTGTCTGGCTTCTTAGGGAATCCATGTGCATGTACACACACATACATGTAAACACAAAATTAAAAATAAACTAACCTTCAGGCATTGGACAAAGAGACAAGTCACTTGTAGTGGTGTTCTTATAGCCAGATACTATTCGAGGGACTTTCTGCATTCAAGTTGGCAGGAAGGTCATTCATGGCAGGGATTCAGTGAAAAGTGCTAGGAAAGAGATGAGTCTGTGGGTTAGGCCTGAGTAACTCACTGACTACAAGTTTGTGCCGTGACTGGGCCTATGAATAGAGGTGACAAAGCAGGATCCTTTTTAGCACTGCTGAAGGGTTCCTGGGCACAGCGCTTCATTCCACTGAACCGAAAAGTTAAGATGGGTCTTCTTTTCTAAACCGTATTTCCCAATAAAACTCTCAGAACTGGGGGGACAATCTTTAGAATGTCGCATATGTCCGGCACTCACAATTGCCCAGAATTCCAGCTCCAGGGAATTTGACCCCTTGTCTCATCTCAGTGAGCAGCTACACTGATGTGCACATTCCCATGTAGAGACCCACAGACACAATTTTTAAAAAGTAAATCTTAAAAAAGAATTTGCTTGAGTGTGCAGTGGTTGGCTTGTGTTCTGTTATTCATCTGCCCACTCATCCATTCATCCATCCATTCATCCATTCAGACAGACAGACAGACAGCGAGACAGGGCTGTAACCCAGGCTGCTGACTTGGTGATGGAATCATAGACATGGGAAACTACCCCTGCCTAGGGGAAGGTAATCCTAAGGACTACAGAATGCGCTGACTTTGACACTGTTTTTGTATTTTGGAAACAGGGCATATATGTACTTCAGGACAACAAATTTCGGCTACTCACTCAGCTGTCTGCAGGAAAACAGTATTTAGAACATGCATCAAAGGTATTCAGTGGGATTTGGTTTTGTACTGGAAAACAAATAGAATGATAGGGGAAACTAAAGTCAGTCACAACAGGTTCAAATTACACACAGTAATTTCAGCAACTCACTGAGAAGCCTATACTTTGTTTTGTTTTGTTTTGGTTTGGTTTTTCGAGACAGGGTTTCTCTGTGTAGCCCTTCGCTGTCCTGGACTCACTCTGTAGACCAGGCTGGCCTCCAACTCACAGGGATCCACCTGTCTCTGCCTCCCAAGTGCTGGGATTAAAGGCGTGCGCTACCACCGCCCGGCCATGCCCATGTTCTTAAGTAATCCTCTTTTCTTTTTAAATTTCTCTTTAGATCTCTTTCTTTTTTTTTTTCCCTAGTCTTTTTGTTATATTATTTTGTATATACAAGTATTGTGCTTCCTTACACGTTGTGCATCATATGTGTGCCTGCTGTGTGAGGGAGGGTGTTTCCATGTGGGTGCTGAGAATCTAATTCAGGTCCTTTGCAAGAATAACAACTGCGCTGGGCATGGTGGCACACTCCTTTAGTCTCAGCACTCAGGAGGCAGAGGCAGGTGGATCTCTGTGAGTTCGAGGCCAGCCTGGTCTACAAAGTGAGTCCAGGTCAGCGAAGGCTACACAAAGAGACCCTGTCTCAAAAAAAAAAAAAAAAAAAAAAAGAATAACAACTGCACTTAACCATTTAGCCGACTCTTCAGCCACTGCTTTTTCAGTAACCCTCATGTTAAAAACCCAATTAAAAATGCTTTTTATTACGCTGTTTCATTAAGTAGTAAACTCATTTACAGTTTTTGTTTAAGCTGTTTTCTATACAACAGGAGGCATGTTGTCTATCAGCTCTGTGTACCTGAGTAGGGGGGCAGAGACCAGTTAGAGAAAGACTACTTCTAAGTTCCAGTAAGTGTAGACGTACTACAGGCTCTTTAACATGATGTGCTTATCTCAGTAAAGACACTCAGACACACAGGCACAGCTTTGCAGAACAGTTATCTCACAGTGTATCAGCTCCTTTGGTAGCCTAAAATGCTTAAGAAATATAATCGTCATTTGTTTTAAGAGTTTGTTTTACAGTAAATATATCTTTGTTTCTAGGCTTTGTATGGGTTTTACCTTTAATCTCACAAAGTCATCAATGAATAAACAGATGGACTAAAGAAAACAAATAGAGCCGGGCATGGTGCCTCCCAGGACTTGGGAGGCAGAGGCAGGCAGGTTGCTGTGAGTTCAAGGCCAGCCTAGTCTACAAAGCGAGTCCAGGACAGCTGAGGCTTCACAGAGAAACCTTATCTCAACACCTGCCCCCTCCCCCCCAAAAAAAGGGGGCGGTTCTTTTGGAGGGGAAGCAGGGTCTTACTATGTAGCCCGGCTAGTCTGAATTTGCTGTGTGCACCAGGCCTGGAACTTAAAGAGATCTTTTGTCTCTCCCTCCTGAGTGCTAGAATTAAAGGCCTGTGTCACCAGGCCTGGCAGAATAGCTAATTTTAATAGAAGTGTTCCTTCTAAATCATTAAAATATCTGGGCAAGTATAATTTGCTGTTCATCTGTAAATACTGTAAATACTTGTTCATACCTCAATTTCTTATTGATTTTTAAGAAATTACCATACAAAGTAATAGGTTTCATGATTCGCTTTTCATGTACACTTTGGTCTCGTTGGTGCTCCTCCTGCACTGCCTTTCCCTACTTGTCTGCTGTGCCCCGTGTACTGACCTCCTACTCCTTCTTGTTTTGTTTGTTTGTTTCTTGTTGGTTTCTCTGTGTTACCCTAGCAGTCCTAGAACTTGCTTTATAGACCAGGCTGGCCTCAAACTCACAGCAATCCACCAGCCTCTGGCTCCTGAATTAAAGGTGTGTGCCACCACATGCCTGGCTAATAGCCTACCCTCTGCCTTTATGTCACATGCATTATATTGCCCTCTTTCCCTGCCATATCTGAAATTTCTTGGAAATACAGTGTAGTTATGATGTTTTTATGGTTAAAATACATTTCATTATTTTTCTTTTTTGTTTGTTTGCTTTTATTGTTGTTGGTTTTGTTTTATTTTGTTTTGTTTGAGATAGTGTTTCTCTGTGTAGCTGGATTCTAACTCATAGTGAGCCATCTGCCTCTGCTTCCCTGAGCGCTGGGATTAAAGGCATGCACTGCCAAACTGGCTTATTCTTTTTCTTTTTCTTTCTTTCTTTTTTTTTCCTCCAAGACATGGTCTCTCTGTGTTAGCCTTAGCTGTCCTGGACTCACTTTGTAGACCAGACTGGCCTTCCAACTCACAGCGATCTATCTGCCTCTGCCTCTGCCTCTGCCTTCCAAGTGCTGGGATTAAAGGCATGCGTCACCACGCCCAGCTATTTTTCTTTTTATTAATCACATTCTGCTATTTTTAGTTCTCACTTAACTTTTGGGCATCTTAGTTTCTTCAGTTTTGAAGAATAAGTTAAAGATTTTTGCTAGGGGATAGACATGATGGCTCATACCTTTAATCCCAGCACTAGGGAGGCAGAGGCAGGTGGATTGCTATGAGTTCAAGGCCAGCCTGGCCTACAAAGTGAGTCCAGGACAGCCAGGGCTAGACAGAGAAACCCTGTCTTGAAACATTAAAAAAAAAAAAGATTTTTGCTAGGGGACTGGATTGAGTGCTCAGCAGTTAAGAGCATTTACCATATAGTCCAGGCTAATTTCCAGCTTGTAGTGATTTTCTTGCTTGAGTCTCTCAAGTGCTAGGATTACAGGCAAGCACCACCTTCTTAGCTGGGCTGTAAGTCTTAAACAAGGTGAGATGTTTGGCTGTAGGAAGCTGGCTATGGCAGCACATGCTTGGAATCCCAGTGCCTGGGAGACATGTATAGGAGGACGTAGTAAGTTTGAGGCCTGCCTGAGCTACAGGAGACCCTGTCTCAAAAGGTGAAAAAGGAAGCAGAGGGATCTTTGATTAGTCAGCAGCATCGATAGGAGGACTGAAAAACTAGGCAAGAAATTCAGGAGTCCAAGGTGACTAGAAAAAGAACTAGTTAAGTGTTATACTCCAAAGGTTGGGTTATATCCCTGTGCACAGCGTAGAGAAGAGTTATAAGCCATCTCTGTTGTTTCTTGAACTAAACTAACCTATTTCTCTGCATTTTTTTATTACACTAGATTTAGAGTCTTCTTCTGGTCAGGCTTAAGTCATTTGTTCATGTGCTTTCCTTATAATTAGGTTTAACTCTAACAGTTCCTTCACAAGACCTGTGCTATTCCTTTCTTTTTAATAGAGGTTCTGTGCTGTGGGGACTCCTTATATGTTGCTTAGGTTGCTCTCCAGTTCTTGCCTCAAGAACTGATCCTCCTGCCCTAGCCTGAGTAGTTGATAGTACAGGGGTGAACCACATTACCTTTTCCCATAGTGCCCCTACTGTTTTTTGGTTTATTTTTGTTTTTGTTTTTTCTTCTCAGTTTTTAAAAAAAGAGATTTATTTATTTATTTATTTATTTATTTATTTATTTATTTATTATGTATATAGTACTGTGCCTGCACGCCGGAAGGCACCAGATCTCATTATAGGTGGTTGTGAGCCACCATGTGGGTGCTGGGAAATGAACGCAGGACCTTTGGAAGGACAGCCAGTGCTCTTAACCTCTGAGCCATCTCTCCAGTCCTTCTCAGTTTTTTGAGACAGGGTTTTTTTGTGAAGCCTTTGTTGTCCTGGTCTTACTTTATAGACCAGGTTGGTCTTGAACTCACAGTGATCCACCTGCTTCTGCCTCCTGAGTTCTGGGATTAAAGGTGTGCACCACCACACACCCGGCTCTCCTTTTTGTTTTTTGAGACAGGGTTTCACTATCTCTGGCTGCTTAAAACTCACTATGGAGACCAGTCTGGCCCTGAACTCACAGAGACCCTCCTGCCTCCCGAGTGCTGGGATTACAGGCGAGCTTCACAGCTCCTGTTTTGTTTCCCTTGCCTTTTCTTCCTGCTCTCCTTGCCATCCTCTTTTTCACTTTTCCTTTTAAATACAGCAATGATTTATTGAAACCATAGCTCAAATCAACTCCATTTTTATCAGTAAATTTATTGTTTTAGTAAATTCTTACAATTTTTTTTTTCCTTTTTAGTATCTAGCGTTTACATGTGGCTTAATCAGAGGTGGCTTGTCAAATTTGGGAATAAAAAGCATTGTAACAGCTGAAGTATCTTCAATGCCTGCCTGTAAGTTTAACTTATTTATCTTACATATATTTTAAGTCATTTTCCAGGTCTTTTTTCTTTTAAACTTAGAGGTAACTAAAAATGTTGAAACTTTCACTTCAGGTTCATTTATTTCATATTTATTTTGGTAATATGTATTATCTTTTCATTCAGGCTCCTAATCAAGAATAAAGTTTAGTTGAATTTCACTGTATTACTTTTCTGTCCACTGATAAATTAGTAATGAAATACTCAGAATCACCAGGCACGGTGACTCACTCCTTCAATCCAGCACTCAGGAAGCAGAGGCAGCCCATATCTGTGAGTTCAAAGCTTACCTGGTCTGTCTACATAGTGAGCTTCAAGCCAAAGCTACATAATGAGGCCTTGTCTCATAACAGAGAGAGAGAGAGAGAGTGAAAGAGGGAGAGGGAGAGAGGAGAGAGAGAGAAAGGAGACAGAGACAGAGAGACAGACCCAGGATATAGGAAAGTCACCTCTTCATCAACCAGATAATTATGCAATGGAACAGCCTTTATTGAATATCTGAAGGACTGCAAAGACCTTTGACATAGCAAGTTCCTTGAGGGAAACCAGCTCTTGACTGGAGATGAGAATGTTGTTCTCCTGATGCTGGAGAACCAAAGGCTGACTGTTCTGTTGTCTTGTTCAGGCAAATTTCAGGTGATGATACAGAAGCTGTAGAGTGCAGTGAAACCCAGAGAGAGTGCTCCTGCATGGAGCACTGCAAGGCCTGATTTCACCTCATCGCTGGATGTCTGTGCCAGAGCAAAGATGTCATCTCACCAGAGTCACATAGACCAAGTGAAAGCAGATAAATGTCCTTCTACCACAACATAAGCTAACTGAACTGTTCAAAGTGATTTCAGTGAACCATGTGATTTCAAACACCAAGATGCAAGGCTCTGTATTTTAAACATCTTTATTTCCTTAGTGTGATTGAACCATAGATTGAGAAGTGAAACTCAGGGTGTGTTGAATTGCTGTATAAAAAAATGTGCATCAGTCAGAATAGTTTGTGTTCAAATGCCCAAAATTTGTTAAAGTATAAATCTGTTTTAGTTATTTAAAAAAAAAACAAAACACCACTATGCTAAATTAAGCTTAATTTTTATTGTATTGCTTATAATTTATTTTCTAGAGAATTTGTATGCTTATATAAGGATTTCATTTATACATTGTATATATGTGTATATATAAATACATGTTACTGTCTAAATTGCTTGAAAGTTTAATTTTATTTTAATAGATTTTAGTCCTTGAAACCTCTGTTGATTTAATCAAAGTGAAATATAGATTAGGTTAAATGTGAATTGGTAACTCTAGCACCAAAGAATATTAGGTGGGCTGGGAAGTAATTTTTTTTTCCAAGACAGGGTTTCTCTGTGTAACCTTGGCTGTCCTGGACTCACTTTGTAGAGCAGGCTGGCCTTGAACTCACAGTGATCTGCCTGCCTCTACCTCCTGAGTGCTGGGATTAAAGGCGTGCGCCACCATACCCGGGTTTGTACTTCATTTTTTTTTGAGAACTGTTTGCTCATTTCTTTTTCATTGTGTGTTTTAATTGTAGCCAAAAGGAAACTCCTCTTTTAGTAGAAACGTGTAAGTTAAGTTAGTCAAGAGAAAATAAGGAAAATTGAATATCCTTTTTCTTGAACTTATGGCAAACTTAAAAGGTTTACATATAAAAATAAAATACTACAGAAAATATAAGATTATTTTTATGATCTTTAGGTAAAGGCTTTTCCAAAACAGAAGTAGACAAATGGTAAAGAAAAGTAGCAAACAAGCTAAACATCTATATTGGTTAGGTTTCCATTGCTGTGATAAAAATTAAGAGCAAGAACAGCTTGGGCAGGAAAGGGTTTATCTGGCTTAAATATCTCCAGCTGTGGTCCACTGAGGGAAGTCAAGTCAGGGCCCTGAAGGCAGGAGCTAACAGAAGCCACAGAGGAGTGATGTTGACTGCCTTGCTTCTCATGGCTTGCTTAGCCTGCTTTCTTACACATCCCAGAATCCCCTGCCTGAGGGTTGCACACAGTGGGTTGGACCCACTCACATTAGTCATTAATCAAGAAAACACCCCACAGACTTCCTTACAAACCAATCTTAAAGAGGCATTTTCTCAGCTGAAGTTCACTCTTCCTACATGACTCTAGCTACATCTCTTCTACAAATGCTAGGAAAATGATACCTAAATGCAAAGGAGTGAAATTAGATTGTTACATTAATACTGTACATAGCAGTCACCTAAGATGCACCAAAGACTTAAACATAAAAACTGAAAAACTGGTCTTACAATGTGGTTCACTTGATAGGACACTTCCCTAGTATTCATGAAGCTCTAAATTCTGTCAGCAGGAATGTATAAATGCCATGGTGGCTGTGTACACACAATCCCAGCACTCAGGACATGGAGGCAGAGGAATTAGAAATTCGGGATCATACCCAGCTATATAAGAGTTCCCGGGCTGGAGAGATGGCTCAGAGGTTAAGAGCACTGCCTGTTCTTCCAAAGGTCCTGAGTTCAAGTCCCAGCAACCACATGGTGGCTTATAACTATCTATAATGAGATCTGGTGCCCTCTTCTGGCCTGCAGGCAGAATATAGTATACATAATAAATAAGTAAATCTTTAAAAAAAAAAAAAAGTTCCTTAGCCTGGTGGTGGTGGTGGTGGTGGTGGTGGTGGTGGTGGTGCTGGTAGTGGTTGGTTAGCCTTTAATCCCAGAACTCTGGGCTCTGGAGGCAGAAGCAGGCAGATCTCTGTGCGTTTGAGGCCAGCTTGGTCTACAGAGTGAGTTCCAGGACAGCCAGGGCCACACAAAGAAACCCTGTCTCGAAAAGGAAAAAAAAAAAAGAGAGAAAAGAAAAGAAGAAGAAGAAGAAGAAGAAGAAGAAGAAGAAGAAGAAGAAGAAGAAGAAGAAGAAGAAGAAGAAGAAGAAGAAGAAAAGGTCCCATTAAGCTTGGGCTACATTTTTCAAACAAAGCAACAAAATTACCCTAAAAATTCCTGGAAAAGAATAAGAAAAGCATAAAATTGGTCATGGCGATAATTCTTGGCTATCACATTCTAAGCACAGGCACAGGAGTAAAAGATAAACAGAGCTACATCACCCTGGAGAAGCTGCATGGCCAGGGCCTTGGAGATAAGTAGGTACGCAGCTGAATAGATGGAAAGAAAATATTGCTAATATCTAAAGATACATAAAGAGCTTCTACTACTGGCCACTGGTAAGTTGCTCTGTGTCCATGTGTGTGGGAACAACCCTAACTCAACTCAGTGGGTAATTTAAAAAGACATATAAGTAAGCGGGTGGTGTTGAGAAGGGTCCTGAAGAGCGGCAGAGGAGGAGAAGAGAGGAACGTGGGATGAATATGATCAAAATAAATGATATATACTCATCAAAAGTTTTCTTTTTCTTAAAAAGAGCTCCTGTAGGACTGGAGAGATGTGGTTAAGAACACTGGCTACTCTTCCAGAGGCCCTGGGTTCAACTCTCAGCACCCCCATGGCAGTTCACACCTGCCTGTAACTCCAGTTCCAAGGGATCTGACGACCTCACACAGACACCAGTGCAGCAAAACACCAATGTACATTAAAACAAAAAAACAAAAAAAACCAAAATTGGAAAGAAAAGCTTCTACAACTCAGTAGCAGAAACTAGCCTGATTGAAAATGACTGTGACTATATAACATTTCTCCAAAGAAGGAGCACAGGCCGGGCATGGTGGTGCACACCTTTAATCCCAGCACTCAAGAGGCAGAGGCAGGTGGATCTCTGTGAGTTTGAGGCCAGCCTGGTCTACAGAGCAAATCCAGGACAGCTGAGACCACAGAGAAATCTGTCTCAAAATAAATAAATAAATAAGAAAAAAAAAGTACAAATGCTCAGCATTGCATAAGAAAATGCAAACAAAACCATAAAATATTACTTTACATTGCTTAGGATGGCAATATGGTTTGATTGATCCATGTGTGAGTGAGTGTGTGAGTGTGTGTGTGTGTGTGTGTGTGTGTGTGTGTGTGTGTGTGTGAAACAAATGTTGCTGACAATGTAAACATACTAGTTTCCTTGATCCCTTGTGTACTGTTAGCATGTAATTTAGTATAACCAGCTGCTATGGAAAATAAAAAGGGAAAAATTACAAGCATTATTGTTTTTATTTTTTACAAGCATTATTTTCATTTTCACTAAGCAGCTGGCATAGGTCGTCCTTTTGCTGTACTCACTCAGATGCATATTTTGAATAGATGAGTTTGTTTGGTTTTGGTTTTTTGGGTTAGGGTTTCTCTTTGTAGCCCAGGCTGTCCTGGAACTTTGTAGCCCAGGCTGTCCTGGAACTCCTCTCTTTGTAGACCGGGCTGGCCTCAAACTCAGAGATTTGGCTGCCTCTGCCTCCTGAATGCTGGGATTAAAAGCGTGCGCCACCATACCTGGCACCCAAGAAGTTTTTGGTGGTGGCAGAAAATGGGGTTCAGTTATCTGCAGAGTGTTAACAGCCCAGTGCAGGCCTCAGAGACTTTGACCCTGTGTTAAAGATCTTACACACACACACACACACACACACACACACACACACACACACACACACACACACACACACGTGATCCTAGGTACTATGAAGTAATATCTCACGATTTTGTTTGCATTTTCCTATGTAATGTTGAGTAGTCCAGTGGTGAGCATGTTTTCCTGTTCATTTGGTCATTTATATTCCTAATGTCTATGCAGCCCCAGCTGTTTTCAGTCCGGCTATTTTCTGCTATGGAGTTGTGAGAGGTGGGCTTCCTCAGTCCTTGGCTGCTGCTGGCGTCACAGCTTACAGGTAGGCCTAGGTAACGGCAGTCCTAGCCCTTCCTTAAGAGCTGCGAGTGTGAAGTCTCTTGTGCGGGCCTAGAAGTCAAGACTCCTTAGCCTGTGAATTATATATATGTTAGCATGTGTGGCCCCGGTTCTCACACCATGACCTTAATTATTCCAATTCTGGTGATCAAGGCCTGCGGTTTCTCTCTTCTGGCTCTCTCTACTCCTTTTTTAGACTCACCTCTTCACTTGACAAAAGCACTTTAAGAGAGGAAGGGTTTGTTTGGCTTATAACCCAGGGTCTCACGCCTGGGAAGTCAAGGAGGCAGGGGCTTGAAGCAGGTGTATCCACAGTCAGGAAGCAGAGAGCTGAACACACTCCATCTCAGAGAGCCTAGAATCCGCAAGTGGGCATGAGTCCTGTCCACTGTTGAATCTTTCTACATCAGTCAAACCATCACAGACCTCACAGACTAACTTTAATCTGGTTAGTTTTCCACAGTGTGCTGGGCGGCCTTTCTCAGGGAAGACTCCAGATCTTATTAAATTGGCAATCAATGCTCTCCATGACTCCCTCAGTCGGCTGTGTTTTTTTTTTTCTTTTTCTTTTTGAGACAGAGTCTCACATAGCCCAAGCTGACCTCAGACTTACTGTGTAGTTGATGTAGTTGGGGAGCCTTCAATTTCTGACCATCCTACCCCCAAAGGCTGGGCTTAAAAGCATGGACCACCAAGCCCAGTTTTACATGATGTTGGATTAAACCCTTCGCTCATGTTAGCCAAAGATTCTGCCAACTGAGCTACACCCCCAATTCCTGCTTCTTTCCTTCTTAGGGAGGTCTACTCAGCCTGCACTACAGAAAATAGGTCAGAAGTGACAACTCAAGAAAAACGTTTTCTTGATCACAATAGTGCAAGTACTAGAGGAGGCAGGCAGGAGTCTCCAGTTGATGTACTAAGTGAGCCAGCCCAACCTATCTAGCCGGAGAAAGGTGTGTTTGGACCAGTCATAGCCATGGAAGCTGTGTTGGGCTCATTTACTGCCTTGTGTCTTTCATACTAATTCATGGCCATGGGGGGCTGTGTTTGTACCAATTAAAGCCTTGCATTTTTAAGCATCAGTGACAGTAGTCTTTTGCTAGACCACTGGGAAAGTGCTTCCTCTCTCGCCTAGGTTATGTAGACAACTAAAAGTCACGGAGACTTGTGCAGTGGAAAAGTCTCATGTAAATTGTTTCACTGAGGCTTTGCTTTTAGGAGCAGGGGCAATCACCTATAATTGTAGTGTAGTATGTTTTTGAAAATAATTTTGTTTTGTTTTGTTTTTGTTATTTTTCCCAAACAGGGTTTCTCTGTGTTGCCCTGGCTGTCCTAGACTCACTTTGTAAACTAGGCTGGTCTCGAACTCACAGAGATCAGCCTGCCTCTGCCTCCCGAGTGCTGGTACTTTACATTTCTTTCTTTCTTTTTTTTTTTTAAGATTTGTTTATTATTTACACAGTATTTTGCCCACACATGTGCCTGCCCACAACAAGAAGGCACCAAATCTCATTACAGGTGGTTGTGAGCTACCATGTGGTTTCTGGGAATTGAACTCAGGACCTTTGGAAGAGCAGACGGTGCTCTTAACCTCTAAGCCATCTCTTCAGCCACCTACTTTACATTTCTTAAGGCACCTGAGGAAGCAGGACCGGCTACATGGGTGGTCTGACAGTCCTTTGCTCAGGACACCTGGAGTGGTAAGGTAGAATCTAATAGACCTTGAACATTCCCAGTTCTTGTAATGAGGTTTAGGCTATTACTCAGAACACTGACACTAGCCTTGGCCCTGAGTTTAATTCTTAAAACTATAGAAACTCCATACTTTGCACCCATTGCAGGTGTGAAAGGTGGATCACCTTGGTATTTCCCTTGAGTATAATGCAGTCCTTCTGTATGCAAGTTCACTTAGTAGGTGCATTTGCAATGGTTCAGGACTTCATTGACATCCTGCTAGCCATCTCTGGACACTGGAGTATTTTACAATAACTCCCCTGCTGCTAGGATAAATGGCATTTATCCAAAACAATGGAAATTAAGGTCTTCCCCAAAGTGATCACTGCCATGTTCGCTACATTTGTCACAATAGCCAAGAGCCATAGGAATGAGGGCATAAGGAAAATACAGCATATGGGTACGAAATACTAATCAGCCTCTAAGAAAGGAAATCCTGGGATGTGGATATAGCAGGGTTGGTAGAGTGTTTGCATAGTATGCATTAGGGTCAGGTTTGACCCCAGAACCACATAAACTGGACATGAAGGTGCATATCATTCCAGCGCTTGGGAGGTAGAGGCAGGAGGATCAACAGTTCAAGTCTGTCCACCTGTACGTAGCAGAGACTAACTGTAGTTGATGTGGGATTTGAAACCAGCCTGTTCTGTTTGTACACACACACACACACACACACACACACACACACACACACACACACACACACGGTTGTACTTCAGCTTGGATGAACTTTGCAAATGTATGCTAAATAAATAAGACAGTCACTATTTCTATTAAGATCCCAGCCACATCGCTAGTGAAGTTGCTTGTTTGTTTTGCTGTTGCTGTTTTGTGGTTTTTTTTGTTTTTGTTTTTTGCTTTGTTTTTGAGACAGGGGTTCTCTGCCAGGCTGAACTCATGGAGATCCACCTGCCTCTGTCTCCAGGCACTGGGATTACAGGCGAGCGCCGCCCCTGCCTGGCTGACAATGAAGGTTAATCATCAAAATCTCCAGTCAACGTGACAACCTGACACATTACTTTAAATAATAAAATTTGACAAATTTTAGGGTGATTATCCTAAAGTCTCATTTTCATCTGATAATATAAAATGTACTTAATCCATTTCTACAAAATGCCCAAAATTTTAGTGGTGTCATAATTGTTCCAAAGGTCAAAGCTAATCTTCTGAGATTCAAGGCAATCTCTTATGAACCTCTATAAAACACTAGTTACATTAAAGAGGCCTAGGTAAATAAGTCTAGCTGACTTTATGACAGGCTTCAGTTTCTAATTAGCTTGGAGCAGGCCTGAGCCTCTATTCTTCAGAAATTACTGGGAATACTAGAGGTAATGGGCAGCCAATGGTCCTAGCCACCTAGCCTGAGGAAGATAAGGTTTCTCAAGGTTAGTTTACTGCTGGTCTAGAAACCTCTTATCTTATGATTAACTCATGACTGACCACTGACTAAATAAAGTTGCCCACATCTTTCCAGTCTGCCAACGCTTTTTCAGTTTGAATGCTCCAATCATATTAAAGGTAGCCAACCCCTCCCTTAGAAGTTCCCTGAATGCCTTTAAAAAGAGCTTGCAAGCTCACCTTGGGACCACCATTTTGTCTAATCCCAGCATGCTATACTTCTGCAGAAATAAAGGCCCCCTGCTTTTGCGTACGGCTTCAGACTCTTGATGGTCTTTGAGGATCAAGTGAACTGGGCATAACAACATGTGTAACATAGCACAATGTAAATATTCCTATTCCAAAAGGGAAGGATAGTGACAAAAACCAGGAGAAATGAGACCAAAGCAAGACCAGAATCCAGCAGGGCAAACATCACATCCTCTACCTCCATGTTAAGTGCCTGGGGAACCATGGATGCTCCAAAGAGCTTGGATAGCCTTGCTTCTCCAGCTCTGATACCTGCAACATATTCTAACTTCTTCCAGGCTGGCTCCACTCCATCCCTGCAGCCTTCCTCAGTTGATGTCCTATGGTCCTGGCATCTCTAGCATCCTTTAGTCTCCACTGCTACTTAGTCCTCACTTTCATGTGCTGGAGGATGGTCCTGTCACACATTGCTTAGCCTCAGCCTGGAACCTTATAAGTAGCTATTGTTACACGCCTGTAATCCTAGCATTCAGGAGGTGGAGGCAAAGCAGGAAGATCGTTAATCTGCCTGGAATACATAATTAGAATCTGCTTCAAAAACAACAAACCCTAAAACAATCCAGGCATGGAGGCACATGCCTGGATCCCAGCACTCAGGAGGACCAGAAGTTGAAAGTCATTCTCAGCTGCATAAGTTTGAGGCCAGCCTGTGATACACATGAGATACTGTCTCAAAAGATTAAAAACAAAACATAATAAATGCGGGTTTTGAAGCTCGGTGTGGTGTCGCATGCCTTTAATCCCAGCATTCAGGATGCAGAAGTGTGAAGATGCTAAAAGTTTGAGGCTAATATTGGCTACATATCTTGCTGGCTAGATTCATGTCATCCTGACACAAACTATACTCACCAGAAAGGAGGAAACCTCAATAGGGAAAATGTCACCTAAGAATGGGCTGTAAACAGAGAAGCCTGTAACACATTTACTTAATTAGTGATCATGGGTGGGACACCCCTGAACTGGTGGCTCTGGGTTCTGTAAGAAAGGGCTCTGAGCAAGCCATTAAGCAGCACTCCTCCATGGCCTCTGTATCAGCTTCTGCCTGAGGTTTCTGCTCTGTTTGAGCTTCTCCTCTGATTTCCTTTGATGATGAACTGTGATGTGATATGGAAGCATAAGTTAATTAATCCTTTCCTCCTCAAGTTGCTTTTGGTCATGGTGTTTCACCAAAGCAATGGTAGCCTTAACTAAGATAGAAATTGGTACCAGGAGTGGGGTATTGCGGTGACAGTCCTGACAATGACATATTTGGGAGGGTTGTGTGTCACGACCCCTCCAGTGGAGTCTGTGTGACAAATGTTACTGCACAGCCCAAGGCGATGACCCCTGCCCAGGGAGAGCCTTCTGGAATGGGTCTGATGTTCCTGCCAGGAGTAATTGATTGCAGCCTTTTTTACTCATTGTGTTGGAATATTTGTCTTTGTTTTTTCTCCTAACCTACTCTCATATCAGAACTTTTCAAACATAACTATGTTGCTATGAAATGCCCTAATTTGGGACTGTAGCCAAGGGCCATTCAGGCCTGGAGTTTACCACCAAGTTCTGCTCCACTTGTTAAAGGAAACATGGCTAAGAATTAATCATCAGTTAATCATTTATATTATGACAGACAATAAAGTGTTTAAAAAAGCTCCAGATAGTGATGCTCAGATTTAAAAAAAAAAAAAACCTAAGAAAAAACTGTCTCGACACACGGATGTTTGGCATAATGAGAGAACATTGACCTTTGATAAGGAGGACTCATGCATACTGATACCAAGCTAATGACTTAAGAATGGTGACTTAAGATTGATGATAACATTATTATTTTACATCCTGTATTTTGAACTGTGTATGCCTGATTGCTTCACTGACTTCCTTGAATGAAAAAAATGTAACCACAAAAACGTTCATTTCAAAAAATATGTATAAAAATCTAGCCTGCTTGCCTACAAAATACACTCAAATCAAACTCCCTGTGTTTGACTCTGTCTGTCACTCACCTATCTTTGTCCACCAACACTTAAGAGAACTCCCGTTCCCAGGGACCTATACCTGACTGAGACACTCTGTGACAGTTGTGGAAGGACTTTGGAACTCTGGGGATAGAATTGAAAACTCAATGCTTGGCGAACTGTTTTGTAAGTGCTTGGAAGATAAGCATTTTGAGATAAATTTAAATGATGGAGACCTTGCTTATGAAGTTCCAGAAGGAACTGTGTAACCTTGGCTGTCCTAGACTCACTTTATAGACCAGGCTGGCCTTGAACTCACAGCGATCTACTTGCCTCTGCCTCCCGAGTGCTGAGATTAAAGGCTTGTGCCACTACGCCCGACTTCTAAAGTGAAACCTTTCGCTTTGCTGGAATACTTGATGCTGGTTAGCTAGAGCTGAGAAATTAGCAGTGATTAGGAAGAGACCAGCATTAGTGAAGTGAAACTGGAAAGTGTTTCATCAGTGAGCACACAGAAGCTATGTTCCTGAGGTGGCCAACATTGTACCTCACACTGGCAGCCAAATTTGGTAGTATAAGATCACCCAGATCACCTAGGTGATACTGTTTTTTCTTTTTTAAAGATTTCTTTATTAATTTTGTGTATCTGCATGTACACCTGCATGCCAGAAGAGGGCATCAGATCACACCATAGATGGTTGTGAGCTACCATGTGGTTGCTGGGAATTGAACTCAGGACCTCTGGAAGAGCAGACAGTGCTCTTAACCACTGAGCTGTCTCTCCAACCCATGATATTGATTTTGGATACAAGAAAGGAAAGGTTGTGGCTTAACAGTGATGCGTTTGTGTGTCAAGTTGACAAGAGAATAGTTGTACTGGCTAAAGGCACAGAGGGAAATCCTTTCTTCAAAAGCCAAAACATCACACACACACACACACACATTGGAAAAAATCATGTTTGATAGAAAGTTTCATGAAAATGCTTGAGGAAGGGACATATCATAAGGATTAGTGAATATCTGCAGTCATAAGGACATATACGCTGTGCTTGAACTCAGCAGTCCATTCTTCTTTTTTTTATTTTATTTTATCTTTTTACAAAGCTAAGCTAAGAAAGTAAGGATATAAAAAGTATGTACAAGGGTATTCACTAGCTGCTTAAGTATTTGGTGGCAGTTGATTAAATGATTATACAAAGAAACTGCAGATTTTTAAAAAGAAGATGAAATGGATTGAATGAATACATGTAAATTGGTATTGTAACAATGCAGGGCTGGAGAGATGGCTTATGGTGTATCTTAGTTTTTCCTATTGTGACAAAACAACATAACCATAGCAATTTATAAAAGAGAGCATTCGCCGGACGTGGTGGTGCACGCCTTTAATCTCAGCACTCGGGAGGTAGAGGCAGGAGGATCGCTCTGAGTTCGAGGCCAGCCTGGTCTACAAAGTGAGTCTAGGATAGCCAAGGCTACACAGAGAAACCCTGTCTCAACAATAACAACAACAACAAAAAAAAAAAAAAAAAAAAAGAAAGAAAGAAAAGAAAAAAAAGAAAGCATTCTATTGGTGTTATGCTTTCCGAGAGTTAGAGTTCGTGACGGTGGAGTTAAGGCATAGTAACAGGTGGCTGAAGCAGCCACTGACTGCTTACATCTCATGAGCAGGAGGTGAGAACAAACTGAGAATGCCTTTGAAACCTCAATGCCTGCCCCCAGGCAGTGACAGCTTTCCTCCAACAAGGCCACACCCCTAGCCCTTCTCAAACAGTCCCACTAACTGGGGACCAAGTACTCAATCATAGGAGCTCTTGGAGGCTACTCTTACTCATACCATAACAGCTTAACTCACTTCACCAAGCCTTGGGATCTAATCCTTGGCACTTACATGGTGGAGAGAATCAACTTCCATAAGTTGTTCTCTGACCTCCATACATATGTATAGACAGACAAGACACACACACACACACACACACACACACACACACACACACGTGTAACAAGTGTTACAGAATACTGCAGTATATAAGTATACATATGAATATTTAATATATCAATGCTCTAGGTATGAAAGTTACAATTAAATTGTAGAGTGTTCTCCAAAGCACTTAACACTTAGTCTTTCTATTTCCTGAGTGTCTCAGTCAGTGTTCTGTTGCTGCGATGACACACTATGATCACGGCACCATATAAAGGTAAGCATTTAATTGGGGCTGGCTTACAGTTTCTTACTAAAGACGTTTGGTACATTCTCATCAGGGCGGGAAGGAGCATTAACGCATGCGGGCACACACGGTGCTAGAGAGGGAGCTCAGAGTTCTACATCTGAATTCACAGGCAGCAGGGAGAGAGGAACCTCAAAGCCCACCCCTAGTGACACACATCCCCAGCAAGGCCACACTCACTCCATCACGTCCTGATGCTTCTCCCTAAGCATTCCTATGGCCTTTTTTTTTCTTTTGGTTTTTTGTGAGTTTCCCTGTCTAGCCTTGGCTGTCCTGGATACGCTTTGTAGAGCAGGCTGGCCTCAAACTCAGAGATACACCTGCCTCTGCCTCCCCAAGTGCTGGGATTACAGGCATGCACCACTAACCACAAACCACTACAGTGGGTTATTAATCACCTTGACAATAAATGCATTTCTGTTTTTCTGGGAAGCTGGGAGATAGGTGAAGGGTGGGGACAGTTCAAGAGTCCAGAGGAAACCAACTGTGTTACTGTACAAAGGCCTTGTGTTGAAAATATCCTTAAAAACATAAATAAATGGTCATTCACTTCTGTTCATAATCCTCTAGCTAAACTAGGTATGGTGGCTCCAAATTAAATCATTATAGAAATGGTTTCTCAATGCTGTTCACAATCTGTGGGACCATAATGGCCCAGAGTTACAGAGGAAAGGTTGAGGAAGCTTCAGCCGCCGCCTCCCCCCGCTCCATATCTCAAAACATGAAGACAGCAGGAGTTGGCTACCTCTTCCATCCCAACCTGGTGCCACAAAGCTGGCTCCTCCTCCATCAAGAATTTATTACCATTACAGTTATCAGGCTTTACTGTTTGACTTTATAAGGTGTTCCCTGGCTGGGGGCTGTGGCACACGCCTGTAATCCTAGCACTCTGGGAGACAGAGGCAGGTGGATCACTGCGAATTTGAGGCTATCCTGGTCTACAAAGTGAGTCCAGGATAACCAAGGCTACACAGAGAAACCCTGTCTCCAAAAACCAAACCAACCCAATGAAAGTGCTTCCTCCTCATCTCCTTAGCATTTGAATATGCAGATGAAGCACCACCCAACACCAGTAAGTCAAACCACAGCCACACAAATCTCACCCCAAAGACCCTGGCCACCTCCCCAAGGGCATTAATACCTTTCCCCTACCACCCACAATAAATCAAACTAGTTCTCCAAAGCTGTGTTCTTTACCTGCGCACTCACCTGCCCGCAGCTAAGCTTCCTCCTTCCTGTCCAGCTCAGGGAATGAGGCCTGCCTACCCTGAATCATCTGGCTACACTAGGTATGGTAGCTCACAGACTATTACAGTATTTGGGAAACTGAGGCATGGATTCACGAGTTTGAGGCTAGCTTGGGCTACAGAGGGAGTTCCAGGCCAGGCCAGGGAGTAACATTTTATCTTAGCAACAATAAATCCTTTACTTGGCTAGTAGAGATGGAACTGCATTAAGGTAATATTCTTACACTTCTTAGCCACAGCATAAGCAAAACTGCTTTTTAAATGTTTTCCACTCAGGGATTTTACTGTGAGTAGCATATATGACTTTATGTTCAGCTACTGGCTGTGGACATTGAAAGAAACAAAAGCACATAGTAACTGGCATTTCATCTATACTGTTTCATCAGATCTCAGCACATCCTCCTCTCCCAAACAAATCAGCAAAACAATGTGAGGCTTTAAGGCCACTTGTGGTACATGTTCTTGTTTTTAGATGTTCATTTAAAGATTGGCTTATTTTTAATGTATAGAGGTGTTTTGCCTTTATGTACACAACCTGCAGGCCAGCAGAGGGTGTCAGATGCTCTGGAACTGATGTCTTAGATGGTTGTCAGTTGTTATGCAGGTGCTGGGAACTGAACCCAAATCCTCTGCAACAGCAGGACGTGCTCTTAACTGCTACTCCATCTCTAGTCCCTTGTTTTTTTGAGGTAGAGTCTTATTATGTATCCCATACTGGCCTAGAACCATCGAATGCTTGGATTACATGTGTATACCATCATGTACAGCTTATAAGGACATCACTGAAAATTATTTGCTAGAAGTTTTGATAGTAATTAAACTAAAACTAATGAGTTTAAACACGAACATCTGATTAGTTTTGTTGAGTATGAACAGATCTGCCATTTCATCTGTATGAATTGCAACTCTAAGGAAATCCACATTTTTTATTTTGTTCAAGAGTCAAATGAAATTTGAGTAGCCAAAATACATTTCAACAAAAATATGTATGTAAACAAACAATGAAACAGCACCAGGGACCTATATAAAACTTCATCAGTTTTTATGCAAGCTGCTTAAGTAATAAGTCACACTTGATCTGTTTTCAATGCACACAACTGAAGAAAAGTTTTCCAACTGTTCATCAGATACTATTGGGCTTTTCTGCAGATATTTCAGACACTCAAACCAATCAAGTCTATATTTTAAATATCAACGTGAGCTGCAGATTAAGATGAAGCCCTTCAGATGATGCTGAAGAAGTAAGAGATGCTCTCTGTCCTCAGGTTGGCATTACGCTTCCTCAGACTTAGGCTGCCTTCACAGAACTATCTCCCATGCCCAGGACATAAGCTCTATCAAGATGGCTCATCAGCTAAATCCCGCTGGTCAAAATACCTAGAAAAAAGGGAATTGGGAATTCAGTGTATGCATACAAATCAGGTACATCACTGCCTGTAGCAGGAAGAGAGCACAACTCAATAAAGACAATAAAGTGCAGCACATCTACCCATGCGAAACCACCCACTCAATTAAAAAAGGGGGGGGGGCACTGAGTTCTTCAGTAAAGCTGCCTAGGTTTGGACCTTATCTCTATCATACACTACCCCTGTGATATTAAAAAAGTAGGAGTTACTTTCTGCCACAGTTTATCTTATCTTTAAACTGATGGTATAGGCTTAAAAGAGCTCTGATTATGATATACCAAGAAAGCTGCTTGGTATAAAGTACCTAGTAAAATTAAAATTAAGTACAATAAACAACATAGTTATTATAGATCAGTATGTGTGTTATTTTCTTTGGGTATCTTTTTAAAAATATATTTTATTAATTTATTCATATTACATCTCAGTTGTTAGTCTATCCCTTGTATCCCATTCCTCCCTCCCTATTTTCCCCTTACTCCCCTCCCCTATGACTGTTCCTGAGGGGGACTTCCTCCCCCTGAATATGCTCATAGGGTATCAAGTCTCTTCTTGGTAACCTGCTATCCTTCTTCTGAGTGCCACCAGGCCTCCTTATCCAGGGGACGTGGTCAAATATGGGGCACCAGAGTTCGTGTGAAAGTCAGTCCCCAGTCTCTACTCAACAGTGGAGAATGTCCTGTCCATTGGCTAGATCTGGGTAGGGGTTTGAAGTTTACTGCACGTATTGTCCTTGGCTGGTACCATAGTTTGAGCAGGATCCCTCAAAAGGTATCTTGTTTGGGGGCAGGAAGAATGACTTCAGGGTATTTAGTTAAGCATATTATGCAGCTTTAGAAAGGCACTAGCAAAAACAAGACAATCAAGCAAACAAACAAAACCAAACCCCCAATAACAAATCACTGATCAATGAATAAAACCATGTCCACGAAGAGGCCTAAAATAAAAGCAGCCTTTTGTTTAGGTTTAGAATATAGTTTCAAATAAACTCAGGTGGGATCCTGACACAAAGAATGGTGATACAGCTCAGCTGGTAGACCCTTTGCATGGCATGTACAAACACTAGATAAAAATATACAGCTACTGAGGATAAACAAAGCATTAAACATGGTCTACCTTCTACTCATAACAAACAAGCAGGAAGTCAGGTTTCCTAATTTACCTGCTAACTAAGCAGATGAGCAAATTTAAAGCAGGAACTCTTTCATCGTCTTTACTGCCCTGAAAAACAGAAAAAGAGCAGTCTTTTCCTCTACACGGTTTTCATAGTAAATTTCCTTTTAAGATGAAAAATGTGAAACTTTTATCAGATGACAGTCATCATCACATCGGAACAGCCCACCAAGATGCTGGTGTTTTGACTCATGTCTTAGATACCAGAGACTGAGGGACAGAGGCAGGTGGATCTCTGTAAGTTTGAGCCTTATCCCCAAAATGAGCAGACACACACACAAAAAAACCCTCAGGTATTCCCTGAAAACACTGGACATTTACTTATTTAAGTAGGAGACAAGGTTTCACTTTTTACTCTGGTGGCCTTTAGCTCCCTATGTAGACTGGACTGACCTAACAGAGATCTGCCTGCTTGGCCTCCTGCGTGCTGGGGTGAAAGGCATGTGCCACCACACCTGGTCTTTTCTTTATAAAATTAAAATATAAATACTTTATTTTCCATGTTCCTGAATGTCTTCCTTCCAATCCTTTCCATGTCATCCAATCTAGCCCTCTCTCAAATTCATGTCCTCTTTTTCTTTAATTGTTGTTTTACACCCCTGCTCCCACTGCCCCCAAATATATAATCTCCTTAGTTCATATACTGTTACTTGTATGCACATGATTTCAGGGCTGACCACTTGGTGTTGGGTAACCAATTTGGGGGACTCTTGCTACCAGCATTTATTAGTTACTTATAAGAGGCCCCTAGTTTTATTCTGAGGCAAGGTTTCAAACAGCCCAGCCGGGCCTCAAAATTCCTATGCAGTCCCCAGGCTGTCCTTGATGCTCCTGCCTCTGCCTCCCCAGTGCTGACAGACTTGGGCTCCCACACTTGAAATATGCTGTGTTTAGAACCCCGGGCTTCGTGCATGCCAGGTGAGTACTGTAATCAGCAGGCTTCAGCCCTAGTTACGAGCTGTTATTTGTAAGTTACATTTCTATTTAGTAGTATGTGTGTTACTTCACAAGGGATCAAATTCAGGTCATCAGCCCAAGATCATTATTTAAAGATGCTGTTCAGAAGGACTGATAATTTTTGCTGTTTACAAGGGTTTTAGTTTTATGGGTTCTACAACACAAGGCCATATAAAGTGAGTGTGACACTTCCCCTCTTGAACTTCAGGCAGGGACTGCTCTTGACATACCCCCACTAGGTGATCCTCCCTACTACTCTATGCTGTGGTTGGAAGGTAGAACAGACGGGTAGGGCCTTTGAGCTTGGACTTTGTGCTCCCCAAACTGAACTAAAATCAGTGTCTTTGCAGGCTGGGCAGAGGGCTTGCCCAGCCCACCGAGGTCCTGATCCAGCCAACTCCCTCATGCTTATGAACAGCAGCGCCAGGGAGTCTGTGGCAGCACCACAGACTAAGACAAAGATGGACGACATAAGCATCAGAACTAATGACTGGGATCTAGTCATGTTACATCTTGTCTGGAACGTCAGTTTACTAGAGGGGAAAAATTTCATTGATCTACACCTCCCCCCATTTTATTATTATTATTTTTTGAGATAGGGACTTACTATGTAGCTGTGGCTAGCCTTACAGAGATGCCTCTGCCTTCAAATTGCTGGAATTAAAGGCGCATGCCACATGCTTGGCCTCCCTCCACCTTCTTTAGAGAGTGTCTGTTATACAGCCCAGGCTGGACTTGAACTGTAATACTCTCTTTTCTACCTCGTAAGAGCTGGGATTATAGTCATTTGTCATCATTTCTGGTTTTATGTTATTTAATGTACTATACTTGAGACTTTTTTGTTTCTGTGGCTTCTTTAATCCCAACTAATAACACATTCCGCATTTTTCTAATTTCACATATCACTGGAAGCTTCTTTCCATCATCTATAGAGTAGAGTTAGAATCTGAAATAGTACAGTGTAACTCACCACCAGGAGCCTCACTTCAGAGCATCTTCTGGCAAGCTGTCGAATTAGTGAGTGAGCCTCAGGTAATAAAGGCTTTTCAAGACAAGCCAACAAAGCATAAAACCATCTTCCCTAAGTAAAAATTTAAGAAGTAATAAGTAGACAAATAATGACACACCCATTTAACTTACTTTTCTAAATGCCCAGAGCTGTCACCTGCTTACATGTTATGAACAAATCAAGGGATGCTGGAGGGGCAAATGCTAGTTCTTCTTTCTCCTCACCACAGACCTAGGCTACCAGATACTTCAAAATAGTTCCTGATTCCCAGCGAACTCATTTCTTTTTTTGGTTCTTCGAGACAGGCTTTCTCTGTGTAACAGCCCTGGCTGTCCTGGACTTGCTTTGTAGACCAGGCTGGCCTTGAACTCACAGAGATCCTCCTGCCTCTGTCCTGAGTGCTGGGATTAAAGGTGTGCGCTACCATGCCCTGGCTTGTGAACTCATTTCTGATATTTGCACTACAGTTGAGCCCCACTCCCTACCCCTCTGTTTTGAGACAAGGTCTCACTGTGTAGCCCTTGCTGGCCTGGAACTCACAGAAATCTACTTGTTTCTTCCTCATGAATGGCAAGACTAAGGGGGTGTACAGCATGCCTTGTCCTAAGGTTCTCAATTGTATGCAAAGGTCTTTTTTTTTTAGGGGCAAGGCAAAATTATGTTTCTCTGGCTGGCCTCCAGCTCAGAGATGTTTGTCTCTGGTTCTAGAGTACTGTGAGTAAAGGTCTATCAAGGGCATAAACAAAACTCTTAACTGCTAGGTTTGATGGGCCTATAGTGCTAGGCACTTGGGAGGTTGAGACAGGAGGATTAAGTTCAAGGCCAACCTGACCAACGTTATGAGACTGTCTCAAAATGAACAGTACAATGAGGGTTGAGGGTACAGCTCACTGTAAAGCACTTGCCTAGCATGTAGAAGGCTGAGGCCCAATCCTCAGTACTTAAAACAAAATCTTAAGATGTATATAAAACTGGTGTTCTTCATAGACAACAAAATAGCAGTCGGGCTTTCTCCACCCAACGCTCACGACATTGGCAGTTGTGCTTCACTGCTCCCATCTCACAGCCAGGCAGCCTGGGAACCAGGACCCTAACGCTGTGAGCCCAAATGAAAATCCCTTGCCTTAGGGGGAAAAAAAAGCCACACTGCTTTGGGGACTCATGTAGCTATATTCTTGAAATGATATTTTGATAATAAACAAAGGTAATAACAGTTTACATAGAAAAAACATTGAGAACATTAAGGAAATAGAAAAAAAAATCTTTAGTCTTGTCATCCAGATAAAATTTTAGATTTTTGAAATGTCTGATATTCAGGCTATTATAATACATAGAATGATTAAAACTATGTGAAAGACGGGTCTGATCCTAGAAATTAGTAGTAGTGATTTTAATGTATATTATCTCATCAAAGATATATTGTTACAAATTGTTTTTTATTGAGATAGGGCCTTCTCTGTAGTCCAGGCTGGCCTTGAACTCTGGTGATCTGCCTGCCTCTGCCTACCCAATAAATAGTAAGATATAGGTATGTGCTACTACGCCTAACTGAAGATTTAAAAGAGTGACTTGGAGAAGATCACACCCAGGTTCCTGGTGTGCCTTAATTTTCTTTAGAGTTTTCCCCTCTTAATCCCTGCTTTTTAATTTGTTGTTGTTGTTTTTCAAGACAGGGTTTCTCTGTGTAGTCTTGGCTGCCTTGGACTCACTTTGTAGACCAGGCTGGCCTCGAACTCACAGTGATCTGCCTGCCTCTGCCTCCGAGTGCTGGGATTAAAGGCATGCATCATCACACCCGGCTTTAATCTCTGTGCTTAAACTTTGTATTAAAATATCTTTATTAAAGTCCAACTCTACTTCATTAAAAAAAAAAAAAGGCTTATAAGATGAAAAAGGCCCAAGTGTAGATCTAGTGTTAACGTATTGAGTTCTACCTTTGAAGGACTGTGTGATTGTAAAGTCTACTAACCCCACTTGTGTTTTAACTTTATTACCTGCAGAATGGGGCTGGCAGCTCACAAACTCTTAAAGAGCTAATGAAGAATTGTATAAAATGGCCTTAGAATAATGCATGCAATGTAGTGCTTTCTACTATTGTTCAAAATTTGTTTTGACTTTTGAGACAAGGCCTTATTCCGTAGCCTAGGATGACCTACATGTCACTACGTAGCTAATGCTGCTCCCCAACTCTTAAATTGGCCTCCCAAGTACTGCAATTTATAGGTAGGTGCCACTGTACTCCCAATCTCTATGACTTCGCAATAAGGAAAATATAATGATTTATCTTCTGGTATAAGGTATTTATAAACAAGATCTGGATATAGGCATACACATATATAAGTATAAAAAGTGCAGTCACACTTCAGTATAAGTAAACATAGCTTTGCCTGTATAAAGAAAAGAAAAAGATGCAATACTACCAATTCTGGAGTAAAATCTCTTTCTCCAAACCAATTACTCAGATATTCCAAGACACTAGTAACTGTTGCCTAAAAAGAGAGAGAGAGAGAGAGAGGGAAGAAACAGTGACATCAGAGATAAAAGACTAACAAGTTCAACATGAGTTCTACTAATTGTGGTTAGAAGCAGCTCTGAGGGCTAAAATGACTGTGCTTAATGAGTAATTTCATTAGATGGCTCACACCTAGCAACTGGCTTTTTGTTTTGTTTCTTTTTTTTGGTTTTTGTAGACAGGGTATCTCTGTGTAGCCTTGGCTATTCTGGACTCACTTTGTAGACCAGGCTGGCCTCCAACTCACAACGATCCGCCTGCCTCTGCCTCCGTTTCTGGACACAGGGTTTCACTCTGTAGCTCTGGCCAGCCTGGATTCACAATGTGGAATAGGCTGGCCTTGAACTTGTGGCCATCCTCCTGCCTCTGCCCTGAGTTCTACCTCTCATAAGCATGAGATCATATGCCTGGCTAGAAAGTCTTTTAAGAGCAATATTTTTATACTCTCAAGTATCAACTTAGGCTTTAAACCTCAGGCTTAAAAACTAGTTTGTAACTAATGAAAAATTTCAAATATTCCCACAAAAAGAACCTTCAGTTTACTTACCAACTCAAAGTAAGTTGAAAACCAAATCTAAAGAGAAACAAACTTAGCTAGAAAAGAATGTTTTAAAGCTATACAGATGAAATTATCAGTACTTGAGAATATTACTTAAACATTAACTGGGTACTATAATGGACTAGCTATAATGACCAGCTTCTTTCCTTCCTGAGTCAGCCTCTCTCTACAGATCCCTGCTGTCCTGAAGCTTGATACGTAGAGCAGGATGACTCCAAACTCGCAGAGACCCACTTGCCTCTGCTGCTTGAGTGCTGGAATTAAAGACATGTGCTGCCTGGCTTCATTTGCTTGACAATAAAAAGTCTCTATTCCTAAAAGACCAAAGAATGAAATCCCATTTGTTTTTCCCTTTTGGTCCAAATTATTTCAATCTTCATGGACTATGCTGAGGCGGGCCCTTTACAATTAGTGTCTTGCCTTAAGTATTACATTTTGGACGCACTTATTATTTATAACTGAAATGAACGCAATGAGTATGTTAGCACCATGTCAGGAACACAAGCTCCACCTGTCATCGGTCCTTCTACTTGATGACATTGCTCAGCTTAAAACACAGTCATTAACATTAGTTTCCCACACGGAGAAGTAATCATATTCACTGTAGGGCCTAGGACAAGGCCCTGCATACTGGACATACTGAGTAAATAGATTCAAACCCTTTCATATACACTGCAAGCAAAAGACTATGTATTATATGATGACATTTACCTGATTCATTCTGCTTACAATACTAAGCAAGGGAGGGAAACCAATCTGAAAGGAAAGAAGAGAGACTGAGAGTGACTGGATGATAACACAAGTACGGCTTGTTGTTGTCATTTACCTCTGCTACTTCAAACTGGTACATTTCTTGCTCAACAAGAGGAAATTCCAAGGGCTGGGGTCTAACTCTGTGATAGAGCACTTGGTGAGCACAGAGTGAAAGACACTGGACTTAAATCTCAGGACTGTAGGGGAAAGGAAAAACAAACAAACACACGAGAAAAGAAAAAGTGGCTGGAGAGATGGCTCAGTGGTTAAGAGCATTGGCTGCTCTTCCAGAGGTCCTGAGTTCAATTCCCAGCAACCACATGGTAGCACACACCCATCTATAATGGGACATGATGACCTCGTCTGCATGTATGTATACATGCAGATAAAAGGACTCATGTACATAAAATAAATAAACTTAAAAAAAATTCCTGGGAGCTGAAGAGATGGCTCAGCAGATAAGAGTATTGACTGTTCTTCCAGAGGTCCTGAGCTCAATTTCCAGCTACCTCATGGTGGCTCACAATCATCTATACTGGAATTTGATGCCCTCTTCTGGCATGCTGGTACATAAAAATAAATAAATAGAAAAGAAAAAAAATCCTAATTGGTCCAGGTACGCTGGTATACACCTTTACTTCCCACTCAGGAGACAGAGGCAGGAGGATCTCTGTGGGTTTGAGGACATTCTGGCTCCAGGCCAGCCAGGGATACACAGCGAGTTCCCCCATCCCCCATCTGGAAAAAAACAATAAGCCAACAAAACACAAAACAAAATCAAGAGTTTTCTAATTATTGTTGCCCTTTGTTTCTTACTGTTTTCAACTTAGTATTTAATCTATACCCAACCATTAAAAACAAACAAAACCACCAAAACCCCAGCAACTCTTGAGCCGGTCACATCTATACTCTAGGGTGTGTATTGTATTTCTGAGTGCTTCTTTCTCCACCAGCCTTTGTGCTTTGAATTCATATTAAACTATCTGTGTTAATCCCCAACTCTGCTTCACAAAAACCCAAATCAAGTCAAACAAAACACAGCAAGCCCTGAACCCTAGGTAGACAGGACAACATGTACTCGCAGTCCTAGCTACACAAATGATTCAGGCATGAAGAAGGCGATGTCAAGGCCAGCCTCGGCAATCAGGCCCTGTCCCAAAATAAAACAAACAAAAACTCAATAATAGAATATCTTTTAACTCATAAAATTATTATATAACTAACACACACAAGAGAAACGAGCCTAGTAAATTATTTTAGAAATTGGACTGACACTTTCTAAGTTTAAACAGCCCACGAACTAAGAGAGAGGCTGGTAAGTAACCATTTTCTACATACAATCAGACAGTAGTAATCTTTGCCAGCCACATACTGTCTTAGGTCATACGGGAGGGTTTGTTTTTTCTTTTTATTTTCCTTTTTTCTTTTTTTTGAGACAGGTTTTTCTGCTTAGACCAGACTGTTTTAAAACTCAGAGATCTACCTGCCCCCACCTCCCAAGAGCTGGGATTCAACTTTGTTTTTAACAACCAATGAAAAAAGAGCAAGTGACTCTTAGATAAGAGGTGTAAAAAAACAAGTCTGAAGAATTTGTTCTGAATGTAGTGGAAGCTGTGAAGGATAAACCGAATATACTAATCAATGTGACACTTCTGCATTTATCTCTATCATTACCTACTTGTACATAATCAATCCCAGGACTTTCATTTGCAGATGGTCCAATAGTCCCTTCAGTGCACAGCCTTTCACCCAGACAAAATTTTTTCCAGCCTTCTTCATCTTCAGATTTTGGCTGAAAGAAAGAAAATTAACTCATTTCTATTTATTTATGCTTAAAGATGTCACTGAAAGGTACTTCAAATCCAAGAAGTAAACAAGTACAAATTTTGGCTTTTGCCCCCCTTTTCTTTCTTTTTGTTTTTTGAGACAGGGTTTCTCTTATAGTCCTGGACTTGCTTTGTATATTAGGCTGGCCTCAACTCAGAGATCTGCCTGCCTCTGCCTCCCTGAGTGCTAAGATTAAAGGAGTGTTGCCACCTAACCCGGCTTTGGATTATTTTCTTTAAAAAAAAGTGAAGGTTCCCTATATCCTGCCTACCTCAACACAAAGACATGGTAGTTAAGAACATAATTGTGAAGCCAGGCAGTGGTGGCGCGCACGCCTTTAATCCCAGCACTCGGGAGGCAGAGGCAGGCGGATCGCTGTGAGTTCAAGGCCAGCCTGGCCTACAAAGTTAGTCCAGGACAGGCAAGGCTACACAGAGAAACCCTGTCTCGAAAAACCAAAAAAAAAAAAAAAAAAAAAAAAAAAAAAAGAACATAATTGTGTATGCACTCCAAATTCCTACACTGGGGCCCTAACTGCCAGAACTGTAGGCTGTGACTGCCTTTGGAGACATGACCTCTAAAACTGTAAGAGTGGACCCTAATCAAACTTGATGGCCTGTTTTCCAAAATCAGAAACCATTTCCATTATTCAGCTGCATGTGTACACATCCGAGAACAAGCTGAGGCAGTCGGCTCTCTCCTTCCACTACATGGGACATGAAGGTCAAACTCAGGTCACCAGGCTTGCAGGCAATGACCTGTGAAGCAGGAAGTATGTTCCCTGCATGACATGGTTATCCTATCAAGAAATCCCAATAAGCCCCTTTTTAGTATTTTTAGATACTGAAAATGTACTTATATTCTAAAAATAGAAACAATCTAGAAGAATCCTTAAAAGCCTGTAGAGGGTACACAATTATAGAGGAATGTTAATTCAGAACAAGACTGTTCGGGCAAGAGATCACATCCAAAGTCCTTTTAGGTATGTGTGATCCACCTGGGATACAATCACCCAGGAGAGAGGCAAACAGATCTGAGTTCAAGGACAGCCCACGATAGAGCAAGTATCAATAAAGAAAAGCATAGGTCCAGGCGTGATGATACGTGCCTTTAATCCTAAACAAAGGTAAAGTTAGTTTGTGGAAGCATCCATGTTTGAAAGTGATGTCTAATTGAGTATCAGAAAAAGGTGACAAATTAGAGAAGATATGACAGACTAGGATACGCCCAACTCTTACAAATAGAGAGGAACGGGAAGCTACTTAAGAGGCAGTTTATACCAGGACAGGAATAGAGAGATGGGTTGCAGAGAGAGAACTCAGGTGAGACTGGAACGAGCCAGAAACGGAGAGGAAGTGAGAAGATTAGAGCAGACTGCTGAGTTAGTCTGAGGCCAAGCAGAGCAGACAGACTAAATAAATCAGCTGGGAGAAGAGTTTGAGCCAGAACAGCTGTGTTGAACCATGCAGTCCAGAGCTCAGAAAGAACAAGTAAGGGTGACCTTATTAAGCAGGTCTCAGAGACTGAAAGCATTCTAGGCCTTGGTTAGATTGTACGAAGGCTAGAGGCTTTCAGGACTATGCCTAGGTTAGCAGAAGGAGGCAGTAAACCTCCCAGACAACAACTGAGCCAAGAGAATAAAAGTTGCTTTTATACATAATCACCTTTTGTCAACCTAAATGAAAAACATAGAGAGATGCCCACATGGCTACATTCAAAGCTTTCAATACCAACATTCAGGAGGTAGAGGCTTGAGAATTTCAAATTTAAGGCTAGGATGAGCTACATAGTATATCTTGTTTTAAGAAACCAAGGGCCAAGCTGGGCGTGGTGGTGCATGCCTATAATCCCAGCACTTGGGAGGCAGAGGCAGGTGGATTACTGTCCAGCCTGGTCTACAAAGTGAGTCCAGGACAGCCAAAGCCACACAGAGAAACCCTGTCTCAAAAAACCAAAAGTAACCAAGGGCCACCAGGTGTGGTGAAGAACACCTTTAATCCTTTAATCTCAGCACTTGGGAGCCAGAGGCAGGTGGATATCTTGTGAATTCGAGGCTAGCCAGGGATTATTACACAAAAAACCCAAAACCAAGCTAAACCAAAAGTCTCAAGGACCAGGGGTAAGAACTACATAGCATGTGAGGCCCTGAGCCCAGTCTCTAGCACTGCACGGACAACCAAACCAAACCAAACCAAACCACTTCACAGAGATTACACAAAATACATACACTCTAGGAAACTATAAGAGTACTTAAAGACACTGACCAGAGCAAACATTTTGAAAAGGTCAGTCTGGGGTGAACAGATAGCAGCTGGGCAGATGTCCTTGTAGAAGTATTTTTCTTGGGTGGGGTCTCTATGTGCCTGTGTTTAATCCCAGAACTAGGGAAGCAGAGGCAGCTGAATTTCTGAATTTAAGGCCAGCATGGTCTATAGAACAAGTTCCAGGTTAGCCAGGGCTACACAGAGGAAAAAAAAAAAAAGCTATCAGCGCCCCCTGCGCCCCCTGCGGCACTTCTGTGGCTTTGCTTGTCTTTTGGAGACAAGATTAACCTATAGCCTAGACTAGCCTTTTTTTTTTTTTAAAGATTTATTTATTATTATGTATACAGCGTTCTATCTGCATGCACACCTGCAGGCCAGAAGAGAGCGTCAGATCACATTAGAGCTGGTTGTGAATCACCATGTGGTTGCTGAGGATTGAACTCATGACCTCTAGAAGAGCAGTCAGTGCTCTTAACAGTTGAGCCATCTCTCCAGCCCCTAGGCTGACCTTTAATTTACCATGTGGCTCATGCTGGCCTCAAATTCATGATCCTCCTTCCTGCTTCAGCCTCCCTAGGATTAGAGGAGAGTCCACTACTCCTGACTTAGAAGTGCTGCTGTGTAAGGTGGTAGTGGTCTTACTGTAAGATTGAAGTTTAACAATCTTTTATGGCAATTATTAGGCAACAATCCATGGCACCAGCCAAGGACAATACGTGCAATAAACTTCAAACCTCTATCCTGATCTAGCCAACGGACAGGACATTCTCCACAGTTGAGTGGAGAGTGGGGTCTGACTTTCACACGAACTCTGGTGCTCTATATTTGACCACGTCCCCTGGAGGGGGAGACCTGGTGGCGCTCAGAGGAAGGATAGCAGGCTACCAAGAAGAGACTTGATACCCTATGAGCATATACAGGGGGAGGAAGTCCCCCTCAGGAACAGTCATAGGGGAGGGGAGTAAGGGGAAAGTGGGAGGGAGGAACGGGAGGAAACAAGGGATGAGCTAACAACTGAGATGTAATATGAATAAATTAATAAAATATGAAAAAAAGAACAGTCCTAACTTCTCATCCTCACTTAATTATTTTGTTAAAATTGATACAACATTAATACTCTATTTTGATCCTGACAACTTTCACATACCCTAAATCTCTCAAGAAAAGGTGAACTAAAACAGTCACAGGCCAGGCTTGGTGGAGCATGCCTTTAATCCCAGCACTCCAGAGGTAGTAGCAGGCAGATCCCTGTGTCTGAGGCTAGCCTGGTTTGCATAATGAGTTTCATAGCAGCTGCACTACTATAGCGATACCCTAAAAACAAAACCAAACAAAACCCCAAGAGGACATAAACTGGTTCAGGCTACTACTTATAACAACTGATATACTTACATGAAGGATGTATATGAAGGAAAATAAAAATAATATGAACTAAGCAATTAATTCTTTAAAGACTAGAATATGGATTATTTTGCACAGGTGTATACAATGTACAAGAAACTCACATACCATTGTCACATTACTATCCAACTGCTGTGATTTCCAGTGATTTCTATGCTTGTTCACACTCTAAAGGAAGAAAAATTAATAATTGTCAGATGAAAAGTTAAAGATATGATTTTATACAAAATTGTAAACATGCCCACATTTAGAAAATACATACTAATATGTCTAATGAGTAGAATAATTTGGTAACTGATTCATAAATATTTGTGTATTTATAATTTTTCCAATTAGTCGAAGAACAGAAATACATCTGAAGGACGTTAACTTGATTAAAAGGGACACTTGCCTGCCGGACAGTTGAAAAATGTGCCACTTGTTGCTGCTGCCACTGAAGTGTTGGGGAATAACCTTCTGGGGCAGGCTGGCATCCTGAAAGCTGGAAATCAGTTCACAAATGTTAGTCAGTGTTAATGTTGTGACTAGAATCTTATGCCTCTGCAGAATAAGAGTAAATCCAAGATGAGGAGTAAATACATTTCAGGGAATAAGATTACATACATACATATATGTACCCTTTGTTAGAGCAGAAAGGCAGGCAGTTCTCTTTACAATCTATGAACTAGTTAATAAAAGAAACCCTTTGTCATTTTAGTAAGGAAAGTATGGACTTAACAGTCATGGGTGAAGCTTTCTATGAAATCTAAATGCTACGAACCTGAAGGATACCTTTCCCCCCTCCCTTTCAGACAAGGTGTCTCTGTTTAGCCTTGGCTGTCTGGAACCTAATCAGTAAAGCAGGCTGGCATCAAACTCAAGAGATATAGCTGCTGCTGCTTCCCCAGTGCTGGCTGAGATTAAAGGTGTGTGCCACCACCACCCGGCTGAAAGATATAACTTAATTTTCTTTTTCTTTTCTTTTTAAAAAATGATTTATTTATTATTTATAAAGTATTCAGCCTGTATGTGAGGCAGAAGGCCAGAAGAAGCACCAGATCACATTATAGATGGTTGTGAGCCACCATGTGGTTGCTGGGAATTGAACTCAGGTCCTCTGCAAGAGCAGCCAGTGCTCTTAGCCTCTGAGCCATCTCTGCAGCGCAATTTCATTTCTCTATAATAGTGAAGAGAAACAAAAAAGAGATATACCCTAAATAGAGACTTTTGGGACAGTCAAAATGTACCCAATAACTTAAAGGCACTTGATTTGAAATGGTTTATTTGTTTTATTTTACCTTTTGGGGGTGGGGGTGGGGATCGGCATGGTGATGGCATTGTAACCCCAGGGTTCTCAAACAATGTGGTCAAATACTCTACATGCCTAGCCTTACTTTTATTTTCCAAAACAGCCACAGTTAACAAATGATCAGTACTGCCTTCTAATAAAACTCAGTGAGGTAGATTTAAAAACAAACAAAAAACAATGAAACTATGTGCCACCAAGTAAAAACTTGTGAAGTCATATAAAACCGTATAGTGCCTCAATTAAAGTGTCTGAATTATAAGCGTTAAAGGAATTACTTCAAACATAAAAATATTATTAAGGGCTCCCCTCGGCAGCACATATACTAAAATTGGAACGATACAGAGAAGATCAGCATGGTCCCTGCGCAAGGATGGCACACAAATTTGTGAAGTGTTCTATACTTTTATTTGAATAATACATATTCTTAACGCACTCAAAAAATATTATTAAAAACCTTCAAAAACTAAACAAAAACCTGACCTCAGGTTAAATCCGACTTTCCTTGGGAGATTCCCGCGGCCCCTTCTCTTTTCTGAGATAGGGTTCCCTGGTGTGGCCTTGGCTGTCTTAGAAATCACTATGTAGACTTTGCAAGCCTTGAACTTGAATCTGCCAGCCTCTGCTTCACTGGTGTTGATATTAAAGCCATGTACTACCACAACTGGATAACTGAAAAGTTTTGTTCATTTTATGTGTACAAGTGTTTTGTCTGCATGTCTGTCTATGCATCATGTGCATGCCTGGTACCTGAGGAAGTGAAAAGAGGGCATCAGATCCACTGGAACTAGAGATGGGTATGAGCCGCTGTGTGGGTGCTGGGCACTGAACTTAAATACTCTGAAGGAACAGCTAGTGCCGAGCCATCTCTCCAGCTCTGTTGTTTTTATTTATTGGCTGATGATGTGATTATTTGCTTATCTTTTGTGTCCTTCAGGAGACTAATACTATACAAGCACAGTGAGCTTTCTCTCTCTCCTTTTTGAGTCTTATATATTCCAGGCTAGCCTGGAGCCTTTTTGGTAGTTGAGAATGACCTGGATTTCCCGACCATTGTCTCTACCTCTAAGCACTAGGATTAAAAGAGCACTTACCAACATGTCTGGTCTGTAGGGACCTTTTCTCTAGAACCCTCTGTTGTATTTTTTTGTGCCCAGCACAACCTAACTGCTTAATAAAAAGTGTGCCGGATAAGCAAATAAATGAAGACCAGAGTGTACCCAGAAAGGATGGAGAAGTGCTAAGGCATTTGTGTTTCCATCCTGAGAAGATGAAATCAGGTCAAATTGAGGAAGTGCACCATGTACCAGTTTGATATTAACTCTGAAGGTATAGCTAGAAAAATTTTCTTTAGGTACTTATAAAAGTCAGCATTAATAAGGAACTGAAGTACTTTTTTTTTTTGCCGGGGGGGGGGGGGGGGAGGGTATCTTTTAAATGACACACACACATTTTTGAGAGGGTCTTGTTGCAGGTTCGCCTGATACTCACTGTTTCCAGGCTGGCCTCCAAATCAAAATGCTCCTGAGTTAGCCTCCAACTGGTTACTGTATACACCATAACTGATATTCTTGTTATGAGAGGGAAAGCTTTACTCGTTTGTGTGTGTGTGTGTGTGTGTGTGTGTGTGTGGTTAGAACAGTCCCAGTTGGTTAGTAAAACTCACAGAAACATTCACACTTTGCTTCCTTTTCAACTTCTTTGGGTCAATTTGGGCTACCACAACATCTGGACACTGCGCCGCTTCGATCCTACAAGTAAACAATACATGTATGACATTTATTTTTGCGCTTTGCCCGCGTGTTGTACAGTAGACGCACTTTACTTCATTATAAAATGGGAAACAAAATTCGGACTCCCAATTAAAGAACTAAACGCCTGATTATCTGGATGAATAACAAGACATTTAAGAGCACACGTCTTGACATGCAACCCAACTCAAAGACACTTGCCAACGGTACGGTGTAATGAAATAAAGGGATCTTAAACTTCCCGGATCCCCCGATAGGAACCCAAACTCTAGCACACAGGGGGGTCAGGCGCGGCATCGGGGCTCTACCCAGGGGCACCCCAGACAAGCAGACCACTCGCACAGGCCAAAGCCACTCACTGCACCCTCCTCAGGTATTCCTGAGGCGTCCTGGGGGGAACCGAGGGGTCGAACCCTTCCGTCAGGTCACAGGGCTCCACAGGTAACAACCGTGGCATCAACTCTTCTACCGCAGACTCGGCGGGAACCCACGCCATGGTGTAAAACCCCGCCAATCCCTACGAGCGCCGGCGTCCCCGGAAGGCACGGCGCAGGCGCCTAAGCGACCTCCGGCGGCGCGCACTGGCCACGGGCTTTAAGGGGGCGGAGCCGCACCGCAGCAAACCTGCTGGTTGCATCAAGCTTATGGCTCCGGTGGTGGAATGAAGAGCGCGAGTGTAATTCCTGGCAGAAATGGTTCCTAAAGCGTTTCTAGTCCTTTTATTTTTATTACCTAACTCCATTTAATCTTCTAAAGCTTGGATAGAGGGCAGGGACTGAGGGTGAACTTTATAATCTTTAAGAATGTTTTCTAAATTAATGAACAATATTGCTCTAATGACCGTTTTTAGAGTCCTAAAGTCTTCAACCACTGGCAAATACATTCATCTAAATCTTACAACACTCTGAAGAGGGTGGTCTCTTTCGGGTTTCGCGCGGAAGAAAAATGACAGAGTGGATGGATGGAGAAATTATTATTTTAACCTTTCCGGATAGCATTATAGTATGTAGTTGAGGCTATTCTGGAACTCTTTTGGTTGCTCAAGTTGCCCTCAAATCCTCCGGCTTGAGCTTCTGAGTATTGGGATTATAGTGTAAATCAAATATCACACCTGGATAATTTCTAGGTTTTTGAGCGGTTTCTTCTGTAGCCCATAAGGGTCTAGGTTGGCAATGTAACTTAAGCTGGCTGCCTTTTTTTTTTTTTTTAACGTTGACTATTGGGATTGCAGGCAGGAGCCGCCACCACCAACCTAGCGAGATACTTAAAAGATTTAAAATTACTATTTTGCGTTCGCTTGTGTTTGGTTGCGTGCTTGTCATAGCAGGTGCGGAGGAGGTCAGAGTACGGCTTCTGGGAGTCGGTTCTCTCCTTCCGCAAGCTAGTTTACCGTCTGAGCCTTTTCCTCGGCTCTTGACACAGTGACGAAAACTCAAAATGAGAAGAACCCGAGTATCTATTGCTAGTGGAGACTTCAAATTTTGTTGGCCAGTGCTTTGTTGACTTTCTTCACTTGAACACACGGATAAAGTCTGTCAGGAAAAAAAAAACCTTCAAAAGCTTTTTACATCTACTAGAAAACAGAAAACAGATCATTCAAACAAAACGGTAGACGCAGAAGCTCCATCTGGTGGTTAACATAAATTTTTTTTCTTCTGGTTGCTAACAATGTCCCGGTCGGGTATTTTAGCCTTAATCCGAAGCCTTAACTCCTGACCCCCGTCGCTTCGCAGCAGTCCCAGTCTTCCATGTCCCTTCTTTTTTATTATCCCGGTTAAATCCCTCTCGCCACCCGCCCGCCCGTTGCCTCCTGCTCTTCCCGCCCCTTCCGGAATTGCCTCCGCCCTCTGCCTCTGCCTGGGGCGGGACTTCTCCCTCGCTCGACCCACCCTCTTCTTTATTACTCCCGTTTCATTCCTTTCGCCACTCACCACGCCCATTAACTCCTGCGCGGCCCGCCCCTTCCGGGGCTGTCCCCGCCTTCTGACGCCTGCTCGCCCCGCCCCTCCGGTGTTCGCACCTCCTCTCCTCCTCCCCTTTGACGTGGCAGAGGCGGCACCAGCCATGTTGTCCAGGCCGAGGCCCTCCCGGAGGCCGGGGGCGGGGCGGGGCCGCCCCTGATTGCGGTGCCACGGCTGCTCCAGGGCTGCAGAGGGAGATTGACTTTGCAAGGCGGAGGCTGCGTCCGGCGTGGAGCTCCCAGGAAGGTACTGGGGTAAGGGCTGGTGTCTCGGCCGCCTTCTGAGCTCCACCACCCGGGTGCGAAGCTGGCGCTGGGAGGCGGGCAGCGGGCCCAGCGTCTTAGGACGGTGTTGGCTCTGTCCTCGCTGTGCCCTAGCCTGATCGTCGTGGCGCGCCGGAGGCTGTGGCCCAGCGCCGGTGTCGCCGGGAGCGCCCTCATCTCCAGCCCTCCTGGATTAGGTGGAAGGGTGGGAGCGGGGTGGAGAACGGAGCTCTGAGCCTCTGGCCCTGCACCCACCCCTACCTACCGAATGACACGCGTTCCCATCCCTGCCCAGGGCCCCGGTGCCCTGGGGCCCTTGGGTCGGTTTCTTGACTGCTCAGGAGTGCCCTAGACTTTGAGCCCGGGTGACTGCATCACCCGTAATTTGGCCTTGGGCCTTATAAAGGTTAAGATGAAAAATACCTTGGGCCCTGATTACTAATGATTAGTTTTCAGGACCGAGCAATAGCGTGCACTCTGGCATTCATTCTGTCCGTACACCTTTATTTACTGTTTGTGGGAAAGGAAGGTAACTAAGAGTAGGAAATCCATAGGTAGACTGAGTGGAGATGTTTAATTCATCTTCACACCTAAACTTCTGTCAGGTTTTAACACAATCCCAGCCCAAGCCACGATTAAAGAAATTTACATATAAATGAATATTAAATCATCCTTCTTTCTAGTATCGTCAAAATTCCATCGTTTTCAGTTGTTTTATAGACTTATAGTATCATTGCCTGAAATTTCTCATGTAACTGATGTGAAAATTGAAGGCCAGAGAAGTTTATTGCCCAAGAGCATAACATTTGTTTCTCAGTCCATTTCATTGAAACATTTAAAACTGGGGCTGGGAAGATGGCTCAGAAGTTAAGAGCGCTGATTGCTCTTCGAGATGAATGCACACACAAACACACTCACGTGCGCACACACAGAGTGGATTACTACTGGCTTACAACCATTTTTAACACACATATAGTGGCTCATTACTGGCTTATAACCATCTATGACACACACACACACACACACACACACACACGCAGAGGCTCTCTACTGGCTTAAAATCATCTGTAACTCCATCTCTAGTGGGTCCATGCCCCCCTCTTCTGGCTTCCATAGCACTGCACACATGTTGTGTATGGACATGCATTCAGGCAAAACAACTATATACAAAAATGAAATAAAAATATATATAAAAGAAAATTTACAACTGAAGAGTAGAGAGGTACAATGGTAACAAATAAGTAAGGAACTTAAATTTATTTAGAGTTTGTATATTTTTCAAGTAGGAATGCATAAGCAGTTTAAAATTGGGATAGAGTAAAGTAGTTCGTAGGGAAAGCCTTTCAAGATAGTGTGGGAAAATATTTGCTGTGCTACATTAAAGTGACAGGATGCTTTGATTTTATCAGGAGAAAGTATTTAAATAGTTCCCACAGCTACAAATTATGGAAAACAGTGGCTATTTCTTTAGAATGGCCTTGTATCTTAACGTCACTTTTTAATAAGATGGGTTTCTTAAATCTGCATTCTAACAATATTCCAGGATATGTGCGTGCGTGTGTCTGTCTGTCTGTCTGTCTGTCTGTGTGTCACTGTGGCTGGCCTGGAACTGACACGAGATCCACCTGCCTCTGCTTCCGAGTACTAGGATTAAAGGTGTGCGCCAACATGCCTGTCTGGTTTTATATTCTAGGCTAATGTTAATATTAGGTAATAGGGTGCTTGCCAAATAATGTCATTACATTAAGCTTGTGAAAGGACTTTTGAGCTGGGGTTTGTGATTTTATTTGAGCTGTTAGTACTTTTGAAAGTGAGATAAGGAAGTGTGGTACATGACCATGTAGCTGGACAAAGCAAGACCAGGTGCAGCTTGCTTCAAAAGATTGCTGCAATGTGGGAATGCTAAGAGACACAGTGGATCTCAGTGGATCTCAGTGAGTGAATATGGTTTAGAGCAGAGAGGTTGAGAGAAAAAAACTGAGGAAGAGGGAAATTGTCCTCAAATGTCACTCAGGTGCCACTTCGTATGTCCTAATAAAATACAAGGATGTGGAATAGAATCCAGTTCACAGGCTGCGGAGTTGCTCAGCCACTAAGAGCACTGGCTGCTCTTCCAGAGCACTAGGGTTTTCCCAGCACCCACGTGGCAGTTCATAACAGTCTGTAACTCCAGTTCCAGGGAATCTGATACCCTCACACAGGCAAAACATGCAAGCAAAACAACCGATACACATAAAATAAGGTAAATAAATCATTTAAAGAGGGATTCTAGATATAACATGCTTAAAAAAAAAACAGTGTCTAGTCCACAACCTAAACCTGACTTGCTTATGTGTGTCTTTTAATCTTTCTCATTGAGTGAGAATGAAGGCAGCAGTTCTCAGGATCTCCTTACACTTGTAAACATTATTGAGGATCCAAAGAAAAACATGTTTATTTTATATTCCTAAAAGAAAAAAAAAAAGATAGTTTATGAAGTCTGCATTCAAACAGAGGAGGGAGAGGGGAAGCAAAAGATGTTTTATGATTATCTTATGACCTCTGCTCCCTTTCTCCTCTCACGTTATTTTTAGTTTTGTTCCTTTGAGACAGGGTTTCTGTCAACCTGTAACCCAGGTAATAGCAATCCTCCTGTCTCTGCCCCCCCTAGTGCTGGGCTTATAAGCATTTACCACCATGCCTTTCTCTGCTAGTTATAACAGATGGGCTTGTTACTTCTCTTCCCAAGGGCAGAGCTTAGCAAACAGCCCAGCAACACATGGAAAGCCATTCAAGCCGTCAGTGTGGGATGGCTCACTGAGTTAATCCTAGATACGACAGTATCTACAACTCTACCTAGCTTGGTCTTACATGCATCTTTACTGACTAGAAACTCGGTTTCTCAGTTTTGGCAGAAATCCCAGATCAGGATGCTATATTGGGTGTCTGGTGAAGGGCTGCTTGATGGTGCACATGTGGCACTCTGTCGTTTATTCTCAAACGGCAGAAAAGACAGCAGGGTTTTTCGAGTCTTTTTAAAATAAGGCCACAAATCCTGTTCATTTAAAATCAGGTTCTTTTCATACCATCTTTCTTAGCAATTTTAATATCAACTTATAGGTCCCTGATTTTCTTTTTTTCCCCCTTCGAGACAGGGTTTCTCTGTGTAGCCTTGGCTGTCCTGGACTCACTTTGTAGACCAGGCTGGCCTCAAACTCACAGCCATCCTCCTGCCTCTGCCTCCTGAGTGCTGGGAAAGGTGTGCACTACCACTGCCTGGCTTGATTTTCTATTTTTTAAAACTTAATTGAAAAATACTTTGTGTTATGTGTGTGGGTGTTTTGTGAGTGGATGTCTGTGCACCACTTGTGTGCCTGTTACCCTCAGGTGTGCACCACTTGTGTGCCTGTTGCCCTCAGGTGTGCACCACTTATGTGCCTGTTGCCCTCAGGTGTGCACCACTTGTGTGCCTGTTGCCCTCAGGTGTGCACCACTTGTGTGCCTGTTGCCCTCAGGTGTGCACCACTTGTGTGCCTGTTGCCCTCAGGTGTGCACCACTTGTGTGCCTGTTGCCCTCAGGTGTGCACCACTTGTGTGCCTGTTGCCCTCAGGTGTGCACCACTTGTGTGCCTGTTGCCCTCAGGTGTCAGAGCATGCCAGATCCTGGAGTGATACAGTGTGGGTGTAAGCTGCCATGTAGGCACTAGGAACTGAACCCAACAGCCAGCCTCTATCTACTGAGCCAAAGGTGGGAAAACATACATACTTTGAATTTCTTCTGAGGCTTTTGGATTTTTAAATATCGTTTCATTTATGTTTCAGACAGAAATAAGAATCAAGCTCTACAATGACAACCTATTTGGAGTTTATCCAACAAAATGAAGAACGGGATGGGGTCCGCTTCAGCTGGAATGTTTGGCCATCTAGTCGGCTGGAAGCTACAAGAATGGTTGTCCCAGTGGCAGCCCTGTTTACGCCTCTGAAGGAGAGACCTGACTTACCGCCCATTCAGTATGAGCCTGTCCTGTGCAGCAGGACGACCTGCCGCGCAGTTTTGAATCCTTTATGGTAACTAAAATGCATGGAAAAAACTTACCTGGTATACCGTTCCGAACTGGAATTTGTGCTGGAGGTCTAGCCCTACTGATAGAGTGCTTACCCACCACACACAGGGCCCCCGGGTCCAGCCCCCAGCTTCACATAAGCCAGCGCACACCTGTGATCTCAGCACTCAGAAAGTGGAGGCAGGGGACTCAGAAGTTCACGATTATCTGCAGCGACATAGCCAGTTCAAAGTCAACTTGGGCTACATGAGATCATCTCAACAAAAAGAAAAGGAAAATAAATAGTTTCTTGTTTATTTATATAAGAATTCCATTTTCTTTCTTTCTTTCTTTCTTTTTTTTTTAATCTGTTTAGAGTTTAGGCAAAGAAATCCAAAGAACTTAAATTTTAGTACTCTAGTACAGTGAACTGGTAATATGAAGAGACCAGATATAAATGTCATTGTAAAAACTAGTATATCTATTGAAGGGTACTGACCAATGGTATTGGCTATGTATGAACGTACCTTATAACTTGGAAAAGTCCTAGTTGAGTTGGTGTAATATTCAAAGGTGCATATATATCTATGTTTACATATACATACACACATATACATACACACACATACATACATATATATATATATTTTAAAATTTATTTATTTATTGTATATGAGTGCTTTATCTGCAGAAGAGGGTGTCAGATCATATTATATAGATGGTTGTGAGCCACCATGTGGTTGCTGGGAATTGAACTCAGGACCTTTGGAAGAGCAGGCGGTGCTCTTAACCACTGAGCCATCTCTCCAGCCCTACATATATATATTTTTTGAGACACAGTTTCTCTGTGTAGCCCTTGGCTGGCATGGAACTCACTCTGTAGACCTAGCTGGCCTCAAACTCAGAGATTCACCTGCCTTTGCCTTCCGAGTGCTGGGATTAACGGTGTGTGCCACCACTGCTCAGTCAAAAGGTGCTATGAATTCTTTTTTTCTCCCTGAGACATGTTTCTCTGTGTAGTGTTGGCTGTCGTAGATGTGCTTTGTAGACCAGGCTGGCCTTGAATTTATAGCAGTCCTCTTGCCTCTGCCTCCGTGGGTGCTGGGATTAAAGGTATGTGCCACCACGCCCAGCTGGCGCTATTATTTCTAAGGGAAAATCTCAGAAAACAAAACTTGTCTTTTTTCTACCTCTTCTCCAGTCTAATCTGCTAGCAGATGTAGTCAGTTCTACGCCCAGAGCATTATGGATTCTTTGTCTTTTACTTGGTGCTTGCTAGTGCCTAGCTTAGTCTGTCTTTCTGATAGATGTAACACCTACCATCTTTTCTCATTCTGAGCCTGGAGCATAGCAACTTTACTTCCAGCCAGGAACTTTGCTAATGTTGTTCCTTCTCCATGCATCCCTCTGCCTCCAGTTGTCACTGGCGGCTTCTCCTTCAGGCTGCTCTTTCAGTTTTGCAGGCTCTCCTTTGTTTTTATTTGACATTATCTTTGTTGTTGAGATTCATGTTTTTTGAAGCAATCTCTCTGTGTATCCCTGGCTGGCCTGGAACGTGCTGTGTGGACAGACTAGCTTTGAATTTGCTGAAGTTCCCCTGCTTCGGTCTCTTAAGTATTGGGATTGCAAATGTGTACCACTGCACCTAGCCAAGATGGCTCTGCTCTAAAGGAGCTGTTCCAAACACATCCTCTAGAAATCTCTCTTTGTTTTCTTTATCTATTTAATTAAAAAAAAAAGTTGTATGTGTGCGTTGATGTGTGGTGCTATGTGTGTAGAGGTTAGAGAACAAGCTTGGGAGTTGGCTGTCTCATATTGATCCTAGGTTGGTAGGCTTTCTTGGAAAGCACTTTGACCCAGTAAGCCATCTTGCTGGGCCTTTAATCTTTATTATTGCCACTTAAATAGTATTTGCAGCTGGGTGTGGTAGTAAAGACCTGTAATTCTAAGGATGTGAGGGGCTGTTTGCCTACACATTTTAGCAAGATCTTGTACCCCTCAAAAACCCAACCCATTCTCAGGGTACAATTTAGTTAGTGGTAAATGTTTGCCTCGTGTATGAGGCTCTGGGTTCAACCCCTCATGCCCCCAATAAAACCCAAATCACTTTGATCATCAATTTTAATCCATCCATGCTTTTGAGTGAAATTAGTTTTATTTGGGCTGTAGAGATGGCTCAGAGGTTAAGAGCACTGTCTGTTCTTCCAAAGGTCCTCAGTTCAATTCCCAGCACCCACATGGTGGCTCACAATCATCTATATACTGTATACACTATATACATAATAAATAAATATTTAAAAAAAGAAATTAATTTTATTTAAATTAAGACCGTTGTAAAATTGAACTGAAACATTTCCTAACTAACTGTCTTTTCTTATAACAGTCAAGTGGATTATCGAGCAAAACTCTGGGCTTGCAACTTTTGTTACCAAAGGAATCAGGTAAGAACCACGCTTACAGATGTTAATGTAGTAGTGCTTGTCATACAGGGAAATGCTTACTGAAAAAAGGATAGAATAATTATATCAAAACATTTTTCTTTTCATTACATTTGTTGGTTGCATGTGATGGGTGTGCACATGCTGTGGTGAGCATATGGAAGCCAGGGGCACCGTGAGGGATTTGCTTCTCTCCTTAGAATCTATGGGCCACAGGGATCCTCCGCAGGTAGTCAGGGTTGGAAGCAAGTGCCCTTATCCACTGAGTCATCTCACCAGCCTGAAGAGAGACTAGACTGGTCTACATAGTGAGTTCCAGGATAGCCACGGCTGCACAGAAAGACCGTGTCTCAAAACCCAAAAACCAAAACTAAACCAAACCAGCTTCCTCACCCCCACCCCCTACCAGTCAGAAAATTTAAATGATAAGGAAATAATTTTGAGTTTAAGACTGTATTTCTGTTTCTGGCAAATAATTTGGTAATGTATTTTGTTTTTCTGTTTGTAGTTTCCACCTACGTATGCTGGGATATCTGAATTGAACCAGCCGGCCGAGCTTTTACCCCAGTTTTCAAGCATTGAATATGTAGTTCTGGTAAGAGCGGAAGAGTAGGTATTTAAGAAAGCTATAAGTAGGGCTTTTGTCACACTAATTATGGAAGTTAAGATGACTTTAAGGGCATGACTGCAAATTGAACTGAGCATTTCAAAGCTAAGAACTAAGTCAACTTGATGAAGGTAATTTCTGACTGGAATTATTTGATGACTGGTCAGATCCTGGGTAGGATGGTGTGACGTGATCGGTAAGCAAAAGAGTACAAGCTTTGTTTTATAATTGGGAGTTCTCTTGTCATATACTTAGTCAGTAAAGTGCTAAAGTCGGCTGATGTGTCCCTGAATTTATGAACGAACATGTTGTTGCATTAGGAAAATAATTTATCTTCCTTGTGTGAACAGCTTTACATAGGTACTTTTAGATTTAATTGTGGAGAGTGAGCATGTTAGGTTGTGGGAGGAGAGGAGCAGGAGAGCAAGGTCACCTTGGTCTGTAAGTTCAAGGCTCACCTGGGCCTTATGAGACTTTGTTTCAAAACAACAAACATTTAAGAAATGTAGAAATTTTATTTTATTTATTTATTTTATTAATTTTTTATTAATTTATTCTTGTTACATCTCAATGGTTATCCCATCCCTTGTATCCTCCCATTCTTCCCTCCCTCCCACTTTCCCCTTACTTCCCTCCCCTATGACTGTTCCTGAGGGGGATTACCTCCCCCTCTATATGCTCATAGGGTATCAAGTCTCTTTTTGGTAACCTGCTGTCCTTCCTCTGAGTGCCACCAGGTCTTCCCCTCCAGGGGACATGGTCAAATATGAGGCACCAGAGTTCGTGTGAAAGTCATACCCCACTCTCCACTCAATTTTAAAAATATGAATATATATTTGAGACAGTGTCTGTCTCTGAAGCCTTGCAGTTTCCTGTGTAGAGCAGGCTGCCTCTGCCTGTCTCCTGAGTGCTGGGATTAAAGGTGTGTGCCATAATGCCTGGCCAATATAAAATAACTGAGTGTGGTATAGGTGCAGAATTATGATTCACTTGAATCAGTCACTACATTTGTCAAACCTGCTAGTTTTTGATTTTCAGAAAAGTCTTCCCAGTCTTAGATAATTATTTTATAAACATCTCATTATTATTTTTTAGTTAAAAAATTATTTAACTATAACTGTGCTAGGCTGGCTCAGTGGTTAAGAGTACTTGCTGCTTTTGCAGAGGACCTGGGTTCAGTTTCCAGTGCTTGTGTCATCTTGTTCAAAACTGTCTGTATTTGCAGCTGTATTCGGATGCTCTTTCTGGACTTGAGGGCATTTGCATTTATACTTACACACACACACACACACACACACACACACACACACACATGCATACATAGTTAAAAGTGGAAAAACCCAAACAAACCAAAGAATAAAAAAAAAATTACTATACCTACAGAAATAGTCTTGTTAATAGAATGCTAATTAACTTTTTTATACAGTTTTGACCCAAAACTCAGTACATGGTTTATGATTTTAAAAAATATATTATCTTGATTACTTTTTATCTAGTACTCCACTTTGTTATTAAACCAGGCATATCTTGAAATTATCATTCTAAGTGATCCCACCCTGAGTAACGGAGACTAAAGGCATACCCATACTTGGCCTGAAACTTTGTAATTGCTAAATATTATTTGAAAAGTACTTAAAAACAGTAATAACATTATTATTGTTGTTGTTGTGAGACTCATGTGTGTCAGGCTGGCCTCAAGTTTCCTATGTAGATGAAAATGACCTTTAACCCTTCTTGGTCTTCCTGCCTCTGTCTCCCCAGTGCTGGGGTCACAGGTGTGCGTTAGCACACTCAGTTTGAAAAGTAATAAAGAAATTAAACCACATGTAACTAAATGGAAAATCAAAGTCTATTCTTTCTCTCTTTCTCTCTGTGTGTGCATGCGTGTGTGCGTGCATATGTTTCGAGACAGGATCTTGCTGGATAGCCCTGGCTGGCCTGGAACTTACAGAGATCTGCCTGACTCTGACCTCTCAAGTGCTAGGATTTAAGGTGTGTGTTATCACACCAAGCTAAATATATACACATAAATGCATGCACATATATATATATTTATATTTATACATATGTATGTATATATTGTGGTTTTTGAGGCAGGGTCTTGCTGTGAATCCATGCTGGCCTTGGAATTTATGTTGATCTTCCTGATTGCCTTTCGAGTTTTGGCATCAAAAGTGTGCATTACCATGCCCAGCTATATATGTGTTTCTAATTTTAATTTTCCTTCACAATTTTTACCCCCGAGACAGGGTTTCTCTGTGAAGCTTTGGCTGTGCTGGATTTGTTTTGTACACTAGGCTGGCCTTGGACTCACAGTGATCCACCTGTTTCTACCTCCCAGAGTGCTGGGAATACAGGCGTGCACCACCATGCCTGGCTCTCCTTCACAACATTTTAAATTTAAATGTTATTATATGTGGGCTGGAAAGATGGCTCAGTGGTTAAGGGCACTGACTTCTCCAGAGGTCATGAGTTCAATTCCCAGCAACCACATGGTGCCTCACAACCATCCACAATAAGATCTGGTGCCCTCTTCTGGCATGCAGGTGTATGTGCAGGCATAATACTCTATCCATAATAAATAAGTAAATATTTTTTTAAAAATGTTATTGTGTGTGTGTGTGTGTGTGTGTGTGTGTGTGTGTGTGTATGTGAGTGTTTGGATACCATAGTGTGTGTTTGCAATTTTCAGAAGTGTGGGTCCTGGGGATGAGCTCAGGTCAGCAGGCTTGTGCCACAGTGCTTTTATTGCTGAGATGCCTCGTAAGCCCTTTAAACTTAAATTTTCACTCAGTGCTGTGTGTTGGATCTCTTTCCAGGATCACACATGTAACATGTTTCATTTCTATATGGCTTTATTAGAATTCCATTGTATGGTCTGGAGAGATGGCTCAGAGGTTAAGTGCACTGAAGTGCTGTTCTTCCAGAGGTCCTGAGTTCAATTCCCAGCAACCACATAGTGGCGCATAACCATCTATAATGAGATCTGGTGCCCTCTTCTAGTGGGCTGGCACACATGCAGGAAACACATTGTATGCATAATAAATCTTTAAAAAATTTTATTGTATATACACATTGATATCTCAGTTTGCATTTTTAATTAGTTCCTGATTGAGTGTCTTGAATATTGTGCTAAAATGTTATTATCTTTTTAAATGCTTTCCTTTCTGCATTTTCTTTTTAAAGCGTGGCCCCCAGATGCCTTTGATCTTTCTCTATGTGGTTGACACTTGCATAGAAGATGAAGATTTACAAGCTCTGAAGGAATCCATGCAGATGTCACTGAGTCTTTTGCCACCTACAGCTTTGGTTGGACTGATTACTTTTGGGAGAATGGTGCAGGTCCATGAGCTTGGATGTGAAGGCATTTCAAAAAGTTATGTATTCAGAGGAACAAAAGATCTGTCTGCCAAACAGCTGCAGGTGAGGAAGAACAGGAGTGTTCTGTACTATATATATTAGTACTTTCTAGATGCATGTATTTTTTAAAAAAATGTGATGAATCAATTTTATTATAATTGCATTATGGCAAGGCTCTAACTTTAGTGTTGTCATCAGTTTTGTTTCTTGTACAATTTATCTGTCGTACAAATTGAAGACTTTCTACTTTTCATAGTGTTCCTTGGATATCTCTCCATGACCACACATATAACCTGTTTCATTCCTGTGGTGGCTTTATTAGAGTTTCCTTCTATGTACTTACTTGGTTTCACTGTGTACATTGTTTAGATAGTGACTGTGTGTGCAGGTGCATGTGGAGGCCTTAGGACAACCTGAGGCATTGTTATTCATTAGGTACCCTCTAGTTTTTTCTTTTGTTTATTTTTTGAAACAGATTCTCTTATTGGCCTGGAGCCTGATGTTTAGGCTAGGCTGGACGCTTCAAGCCTCAGGCATCCACCCACCAGCCTCTACCACTCGAGTAGTGGATTAGAGGTTTGCACTACTACACCAAGATTTTGTTTGTTTGTTTGTTTGTTTTTGAGACAGGGTTTCTCTTGTAGTCCTGGCTGTCTTGACTCACTTTGTAGACCAAACTGGCCTCAAACTCACAGAGATCTGCCTGCCTCTGCCTCTCCAGTGCTGGCATTAAAGGGATGTGCCACCACATCCAGCCTACACCCAGACTTAAAAAAACATTTTAATTTATTATAATTTATTCAGATTAAATTAGGAATGTTATCCCCCTTGCTTGTATCTTCCTGTTCCCAGCCTCTTTCCCTCTTCTGCCCTAGTCCCCTCCCCTAGACCTCTGACAGAAGAGGACCTCCTCCCCCACCATATAACCACAGTCTATCAGGTCTCATCCAGATAGCCTGCTTCCTCTTCCTCTGTGTGCTGCCAGGCCTCCCCATGAAGGGGAAGTGGTCAAATCCAAGGCACCAGAGTTCATGTCAGAGACGGTCTCTGCTCTCCCACAACCATGGAGAATGTGCTGTCCATTGGCTAGATCTGAACAGGGTGTCTAGGTGTACTGCATGCATTCTCTTTGGTTGGTGCATCAGGTTGTGCAGAGTCCTCTGGGTCCAGATCCACCAGCCTTGATGGTCTCCTTGTGGGGCTCCTGAACTCTCTGGGTCCTTCTATCCCCCCATTCTTCTATACCACACTCAATGCTCCACCCAGAGTCCAGCAGTGAGTCCCAGCATCTGTCCTGATCCCCCGCTGGGTAGAGTCTCTCAGAGGACATCTATGTTGGGCTAATATCCACTTATAAGTGAGAGTATATGCCATGCGTGTCTTTCAGGGTCTGGGTTACCTCACTCAGGATGATCATTTCTAGTTCTATCCATTTGCCTGCAAATTTCAATATTTCCTTGTTTCTAGTAGCTGAGTAGTATTCCATGGTGTAAATGTACCTCCCTACATTCGACAAAAGGCTAATATCCAAAATATATAAAGAACTCAAGAAATTAAACACCACCAAACCAAATAATTCATTTGAAAAATGGGGTACAGATCTAAACAAAGAATTCTCAACAGAAGAATATTGAATGGCTGAGAAACACTTAATGCTCAACATCCTTAGTCATCAGGAGAAGGCAAATCAAAACGACTCTGAGATTCCATCTTACACTCATCAGAGGGGCTAAGATAAAAAACTCAAGTGATAGCACATGCTGGTGAGGATGTGGAGAAAGGGGAATACTTTCTGGTTGGAGTGCAAACTTGTACAACCACTTCAGAAGTCCATCTGGCACTTTCTCAGAAAATTGGGAATAAGGCTAACTCAAGACCCAGCTATTCCACTCCTTGGCATATACCCTAAAGGTGCTCTACCATACAACAAGGACATTTGCTCAACTATGTTCATAGCAGCTTTATTTGTAATAGCCAGAATCTGGAAATAACCCAGATGCCCCTCAACAGAAGAATGGGTAAAGAAACTGTGGTACATTTACACCCAGACTTTTTTAATGCATTGTGGAATTGAACCCAGTTCTTGATGCTTTTGAGGCAAACACTCTACTGACTACAGCCCAAGACTATCTACTTTTAATTGTATCTTTAAAATGTGAGGTGACAGGCTGGTGGTGGTGGTGCACGCCTTTAATCCCAGAACTTGGGAGGCAGAGGCAGGTGAATCACTGTGAGTTCGAGGCCAGGCTGGTCTATAAAGTGAGTCCAGGACAGCCAAGGCTACACAGAGAAACCCTGTCTCGAAAAACCAGCAAAACAAAACAGAACAAAACAAAACAAAAAAATTTGAAGTGACAAGCTGGGCATGGTGGTGTACACCTATAATCTCAGCACTTGGAGATGCAGAGGCAGGTGGATCTCTGTGAGTTCAAGGCCAGCCTGGTCTAGAAAACAAGTCCAGGACTGCCAGGGCTACACACAGAAACCTTGTCTCGAAAAGAAACAAAAAAAAAAAATTTTTTTTTCCTGAAATGACTGAAGGTATTTTGCTGGTCTGTATCTCAGCCTGCTGTGTGCAGGGCACAGGTTTGTGTCACCATGCTTGCCTCTGAAGTTTGTACTTTTTATTTACTTATTTTTTGAAGTTTGTACTTTTTATGGGCTTGTCAAAGATAAGGAAAGAGACAGTTTGGGAATTTGCTAAAGATACCTTGAGAAACGATTGAGTGTATATGCATAGAAGGGAAGGAGACTAAAGAGGATGAGTGAAAGCAAGAGATGAGTAAAGTGATGCCTCAGAAGACGTGGTGGGATTCTGTTTGGAGGGCAGGAGGCAGAGACTCTGGAAAGGAAGCTTGTTTGTTTTCATGAAGCAGGAGATGTAGGTACAGGTTGAATATTCCTTATCCAAAATACTTAGAAACAGAAGTGTTGGGGGTTTTGGAAGTTTTGGAACTCCTTGTAGACCAGGTTTGTCTTCAGTTCATAGAGATTCATCTGCTTCTGCCTCATGAGTGTTAGGTTTGATACGTGTATGGGAAGATGGTACACATTCTGAGAAATGTGTCATTAGGCAGTTGCATCATGCTGCGAACACAGAGTATGTGTATCAACTAAGAGGCTATGGCATGAGAGATGATGTAATCTTAGGGTCCACCACTGTGTGGCCCATTAGTGACTGAGATGCCATCATTATGTGTCATGGCACTGTACATAAAGAGATATTTTGGGAGTGACACCCAAGTATAAGCTAAAATAATTTATGTTTAATGTATATATGCTTATAGACATAAGCCGAATGTAGCTTCATGGGATGTGTTTAGTACAGCTGTGCTTTGACTGTACTGTGTCATGTGAAGTCATGTGAAGGATTTTCCATGTGGCATTCTGATGATACTTAGGAACTTGGAGGTTTTCTAACATTTCAGGGTTTGAAGTTTTGGATTAAGCATATATCTTGTGATGTCAGGATGGTCATGAGAATAAGCATGCCTTTAAATGTTTGCTTAAAAACACATTTGTTTATTTTGTATGTGCATGTGTGAAGGTCAGAGGCCAATTTGCAAATGTCTGTCTTCTTCCATCATGTGGGTCCTGGGGATTGAACTCATGTTTTCATGCTTTGTAGCAAGAACCTTTTCCCACTGTGCCATCTCCCTGGCCCTAAATAATTTGCTTTCCTTAATAGTAAATTATAATTTTTTTTTTTTTTTTTTGGTTTTTTGAGACAGGGTTTCTCTGTGTAGCCTTGGCTGTCCTGGACTCACTTTGTAGACCAGGCTGGCCTCGAACTCGTAAATTATAATTTTTTTAGTGTGGTTTAATTCTCAATGTTGGAGGACCTTTCACTTAAGTTATATAATGCAAATGTGGTGTTAAGAACAGGCAAATGACAGCCAAGGAAAAAATAGGCAGTAAAAACCTTGAACCCCTACCCGGACTAGCCGATGGACATTCTCCACTGTTGAGTGGAGAAGAAGATCTAACTCTCACACAAACTCTGGTGCCCCATATTTGATCATGTCCCTTGGATGGAGATGCCTGGTGGCACTCAGAGGAAAGATAATAGGTCACCAAGGAGAGACTTGATACCGTATGAGCATATTCAGGGGGAGGAGATCCCCCTCAGACACAGACATAGGGGAGGGGAGTAGGGGGGGGAAGTGGGAGGAAGGGAGGGATGGGAGGATACATGGGATGGGCTAACAACTGAGATGTAATATGTATAAATTAATAAAAATGTATTAAAAAAAAAAAAAAAAAAAAAAAAAAAAAAAAAAGAACAGGCAAATGATTGTCAATACAAGAAAATGTTCTTTTCATAAAACATTTTTGTCTTCTTTCTGTGTGCAGCTGGCTAAAAAGAATCTGGCCTTTCTGCACAAATAGTCTGCGAATCCAGTTTTAAACTCTTCTAGTTGGTTAATCGAGGATTTTTCTTTATGATCATATTCAATATAGTATAAACCCTTAGAAGGTTTTGTAGTAAAGTCTGGATTAAAATCCTATGTTATTTACCAGTTATGTATCCTCGGACAAATTTTATTATTGTCTTTGTGTTTTTTCTTCCACCTTTAAAAAAATTACATTTAAAAATTTTTTGTCTGTCTGTCTGTCCAACTACTGTGTGTACGTGCCACGATGCACAAGTTGAGATCAAAGGACAGCTTGTGGGACTTGGTTCTCTCTTCCATGTGGCATCCAGGTCCTGGGAATTGAACTTAGGTTGTCATATTTGACAGCAAGCACCTTTACCTGCCTAGTCATCTCTTTCCCCTTTTTGAAATAGTATCTTTTTATATATCCCAGACTGGCTTTAAACCTTTAATTCTCCTGTCTCAGCCTCCTGAGTAGTCCATGCACCAATATGCTTAGTAATTTTCATTATTACCTTTTGTGGGAATAGTGTTTCTAAAGAGTTTAGCTCAGGAATTGGTGCATAGTGAGAAGTTGTTGCCTCTGATGACAGTACAGGAATGCTGCAGGACCAGGTCAGTCAGATATGTAGACTTCCTGGTTGTTAAATACTTTTGCTATCATACTTTGTGACTAAGCGTTTCTAGATTAAGAGAATTGGAGTAAAGAAACATTTTTATGTCTAGAGGAGGATTATGTACATGAATGAAACTAAAAACAAAACTGGTAGTTTGGTAAGGCGTTTAGTTTGAAAATCATGAATTACTTTATATTTCCAATGTGATTCTATGCATTGTTCTTTTGTTTTTGTTGTTATTATTATTATTATTTATTATTATTTTTTTGTTTTTCGAGACAGGGTTTTACTGTGTAGCCTTGGCTGTCCTGGACTCACTTTGTAGACCAGGCTGGCCACAAACTCACAGCAGTCCTCCTGCCTCTGCCTTCCAAGTGCTGGTATTCAAGGCGTGGGCCACCACACCCAGCTATGCATGGTTTTAAAAAAAAAAAGATTTTTTATTTAAAAAAGTGTGTGTGTGTCCGTGAGTGTTCGTGTGTGTATGAGCACAGGTGTCTGCAGAGGTAGAAGAGAGCATTGCATTCCCTAGAACTGGGGTTGTAAGTGGTTGGGTGGCGACACAGGTGCTGGATTAAACCCTGTTCTTCTGCAAAAGCTGCAGGGCTCTTAACTGCTGAGCCATCTCTGGTCCTGTGTGTGCTTCTTTGTTATGCTGCACTTACAAGGTTATGCTACTTTGTTATATAACTTATGGTTTTACACTACTTTATTAGATAACTTTATTTCTTTCTTCTGGATTTTAACTACCATGAGAGCAGAAAATATTTTTTAAACCACTATATTCTTTCTGCAAAGTAGGTATTTAAGATAACAGTTGCTGAAAGTGATGAATGCATTTAAGCTAAGAAGAAAGACATTTCAGTTGATTGTTAGCCTGTTTTGACTGCATTCAGTAAGTTAACATCCTTCTCACTCCATCGTACCTAGTACTCTGCTCTCTTCTGGCGAATTGCTACTGAGGGAGTCCAGTCTCCACAGCTAGATTGTTTGCCTTCTGGGGAAAGAGACCTTAAGCTTATTTTGTATTTCTAATTTGTAGCACTGTCATCATTAAGAAGTTGATAAATATTGTAGAAGTAAATGACATCATCTCTTTACAGGAAATGCTGGGACTTGCTAAAGTACCTGTTACTCAAGCCACACGTGGTCCTCAGGTACAGCAGCCACCTCCTTCCAATAGGTAATTAATGTAGCAAACAAATTCTATAATTTAAGCAGGCACTTGAAAGAGATCATGCCCTCTTCTTGATCAAAGGCATTAGGCGATACTGTAATATTTAGTGTTGTTAGGGATATAAGTAGGTCACAGTAGTATATGGTTCTTAAAACCAAGCTATAGCTTTTTGAGGCAGTTTCTTTTTTTCTGAAATGATTCACCTTTTATTATGATGTTAGGAGTTTAGTTTTGATATGTTTTCATTTCTAAGTTCATAAAATCTTTATGTGGTTTGAGGGCAACTATGCAAAAATCAGGCTTCAAAAGCTTTCAACTTCGTCTTTACTGGTAGCTTTTTCTTTAACCTTTTAGCCAGAGGTGCTATTATTAAAATTAAGTTGACTGATGTATTTTTATAATATTAGAACTTTAAAATAAATTGATAGCTGGTAACAGCGCAGCAATATTATTGAGAGTGATAAACAGACTGTAACATGGGGCCTAATAATAGCAACCCCCTTTTTTCTGGGGACGTAGTCTTATGTAGCCAGGCTGGACTTAGACTCAGTATACAGCTGGTGATGACTTGGGCCTCTTGCTCCTCCTTTTTAGCGCTGGGATTACAGGCATGTGCCACCATGCCTGACTCATTCCTGTCTCCTTCCTCCTCTTGTCGCCTCTCTTCTCCGTGCCCCCATAGAGCATATTTGTGTGTGTGTTGCTGGGGATCCAGCCTAGGGTCTCATACCTGCTAGCTTAGACCTCTACTGACTGAGCTACATCGCCAGTAGCCGTCTGTTTTCAGACGCACTCAGTGCATTCTGCTGCAAATAGAAAACTGTGAGCTGTTGGTTTGCTGTGTATCAGATATTTCTCTCTCTCTTTTTTTTTAACTTTTAAAATATCACAGTTGTAAATGGCTTTTTGCTTACTGTTGTTTTGCAGATTCTTACAGCCAGTACAGAAAATAGACATGAATCTCACAGATCTTCTGGGAGAACTTCAGCGAGACCCATGGCCTGTACCACAAGGAAAGAGACCCTTGCGCTCCTCAGGAGTCGCACTCTCTATAGCTGTAGGACTACTTGAGGTAGTAATGATGACTATTTAATTTTGAAATGTAAGAGTCTGGGTGTTTGTGTGCGGAATAGGAAAGATGTGAGCAAATCACCATGGTGATGGTTGCTGTGAGTGTTCTTTTATCTTTCTGTCTTCCTTTCTTTTTATCTTTTTCTGTCTCCAAACCCCTTGAACACTCATTCCACCCCTTCCTTCTGCCTTGCCCAGACTTTGGCATTTTTTATTAACCAATCAACTTTAAGTGGGTTTACCCAACAGAGACAGGTATACGTGAGAATATGCTCATCTGGGCAGCACCCAGATCTTTTTTTGTTTGTTTGTTTTTTTGTTCATTTTTTATTTAATTTATTCATATTACATCTCAATTGTTATCCCCTCCCTTGTATCCTCCCATTCCTCCCTCCCTCCCACTTTCTCCCTACTCCCCTCCCCTATGACTGTGACTGAGGGGACCTCCTCCCCCTGTGTATGCTCATAGGGTATCAAGTCTTCTTGGTAGCACCCAAATCCTGAAGGCTAGTAATTAGCACCAGACCAAACCCCACCACTGACTAGACTTCTAGACCTTACATACCCTCATGTTTCTCATAATTTCCTTTTTTGTTCCTGTTTCTGGACTTGTTTCCTCAGTTGAATGTTTTTTCCTCTAACTCACTTCTCAGACATGTTTTTTTCAGCCTCTCCATTCTTTTAAAGTTTTTTTTTTTAATTATTTGAATCCCAGGTATTTGGATTGTTCCTGTGTTTACTGTGATACCAACCATAACACGCTCGTCTATATTTCTCAGCCCACAGTTACCATGCCAACGCCCTCTGGGAGCTGACATGGTTTCTGTTTCTGAATGCTGTCTTTCCCCTTTGCTGCTATTTGTATGGTTTGACTCCAAATACAGAGGTACATACATAGACAAACACATGTATCATATATTAATACACACATGTACATGGATTTGTAATTTTAAGGTTTTCCTTTAAATTTTGTTTTCATTCCAGTGCAGTGCAGTCCAGTCCAGTCTGACTGAATTCCTCAGCATTTTTTGTGTGCCAATATCACTCTTTTTTTTTTTTTAAAGATTTATTATTATATATACAGTGTTCTGCCTTCTTGGAAACACCTGCACTCTAGAAGAGGGCACCAGATCTCATTATAGATGGTTGTGAGCCACCATGTGGTTGCTGGGAATTGAACTCAGGACCTCTGGAAGAGCAGTCAGTTCTCTTAACCTCTGAGCCATCTCTCCAGCCTGTAATAGCACTCCTTTTTTCGTTTCCATTTTATTTACTTATTTGAAGTTGTGTGTGGTACTGGGGTTTACCCTGGGCCTTGAGATTGCTGGAAAAGTGCTTCCCTTTGAACTTTGCTTATAGCTTTGTTTCCCTCTTTTTAAAGTGATACCCTTTTCCTATTTCACAGGCATCATGTGATGAATGGAAAGTAGATTGGAGTACTCAACCCATCAGCTTCAACTAGAAATAAAAATAATGCTTATTATGTTTTATACTTATTTTATTTTTAAAATATTTTTTATTTTTATATATACATTTATATTATTACACATATGTACAATAAATTACAGCAAGAAGAACCAGAAACAATTGGGAAATATATTAATATTCCATTCATAGTGTTTTGGCTATTTGTATTTGGCAGCCTTGAAGAAAACATCTTTCCTATCTTGATTTGTCTAAAATTCTGAATATAAATCAATATCTATCATATCTTTTCATTATCAACTTAGCCCCTAAACAACTAAGCTTAATTGTAAAACTAAACTATCTGGTCTTCAACCCCATCAGAGACTTGAGAAGGAATAAAATTAATTACCTGAGTATACAGGGAGTACAGGTTAGAAGTTTCTCAAATGAGAAGATGACAGAGACAGTTTGCTGACTGAGCACTTTCTATAACATTGGAGCATCATCTTCAGCCTTCTGGCCCAATATATCTACCTGACAGACATATTTGTGAGGGAGGAACTGTTGAGGACTTGTTTACATAGTAAAGATGGCCATCTTACCAAAAGCAATCTACAGATTCAATGCAATTCCCATCAAAATACCTACACAATTCTTTACCAACCCTGAGAGATCAATTCTCAACTTCATATGGAGAAACAAAAAAACCAGATTAGCTAAAACAATCTTAAAACAATAAAAGATCTTCTGGAGGAGTCTCCATCCCGGATCTCAAGCTGTACTGCTTATTTTATTCTTAAACACAGCATTCTCATAGCCAAGGCTGTGCTCAAACTTGCCATGAAGCCAAAGTTGACTCTGAACTTCTGCCACTTCCCAAGTGCTGGGATTACAGGCATGAAGAACAGGTCTGGTTTTATGTGGTCCTGAGGCTCCAACCTAGGGCTCTGTGAATACGAGGCAAGCATTCTAGCAACTGTGATGCTCCCCATTTCCCTGCCATATTAAAAAATTTAAATACAGAAAACTAGGATAAAACTCAGACGACTTTTCTGTTACCTGCTCTTCCACTATAAAGCAGGAAATGTAACCTTGGTTATGGAGTGTAAGTTTAGAGATTGCTCTAAAGCTAAGAATGCAGTACTGCTTAGAATTTAAAAAGAAATCTGCCCAAATGTCTTGTTTTTAGCATTTAATTCCTTCTTATCAAGTACATGTTGCTTTCTAGGAACAGCACATTAAAATGCAATATCAGAAATGTGCATACCGGCTTCTCGTTATCCTTTACACCTTTGAATGAGTTCCCTTTCTCCAATAGTGTACTTTCCCCAACACTGGTGCTCGCATCATGATGTTCATTGGTGGCCCTGCTACCCAGGGGCCTGGCATGGTGGTTGGAGATGAGTTAAAGACGCCTATAAGATCCTGGCACGACATTGAAAAGGACAATGCCAAGTATGTTAAAAAGGGAACTAAGGTAAGTTTTTAAGTTCATGTTTTCTTGTCAGTTGTTATCTTTTTTTGTGTGTTTTCAAGACAGGGTTTCTCTGTGTAGCCCTGGCTATCTATCCTGGACTAGCATTGTAGACCAGGCTGGCCTTGAACTGGGATTAAAGGTGTGCACTACCACTGCCCGCTATGAATTGTTTTCTATTTGCGTAGCTTCACATTTTTGGGGAGTGTTTTGCAAAAGTATCTGATGGTAATTCTTGAATTTTAGTATTGTTTTTGCTTCTTGGTGCCCTTGCTGTTATGAATATTTTTTTAGCTCAGGATTTTAGTTTAATTTTGCTGTACTGGTAGTTTTTGGTAGTCATTGTTAATATTTTTAGGAGTAATTCATGTCATAATTTTTGACACTGAGTGCTTTTTGTCTACTAATTAGTTTCTTTTTGAGCTTGGAAATTTTATTTTATTGTTAAAGCTGCAAAAAATTATTTTTATCTTTGGTTTTATTTTATTTTTTCTATTCAGATGTGTTTGTTACTTGACTGTGGATTTAGCTAGGAGAAAGAGTTCTGTTTTGTTCCCTTATGTTTGTATTGAAGAAGAGAATGTTTTGTATACAACTAGTTTTACTTCACTTAGGGACAGGTCTTAAAGTAGTGGCTTTTAAATCAAAGAATGTTACAGTATCAGACTTTATTTATTTATTTACCTATTTAATTTATAGACAATCTTTCTTTATAGTGCAAGCCATTGTCCTCCTGCTGGGACTCTAGATGCTGGTCATGTCTGATGGAAGTCAGATTTCTAGTAGTCATTTTTTCAGTTTTATAACACTATCGGAAATTAAATGAGACCAGCTCATATGTAAATTTGATGAATGTTTTTTTACATTTTTTGATTTGTTAATGGTAAAAAGATTTATAGGATGGTTAGGTTATATATTTGATTTAATTGAAATCTTTTGTAGCATTTTGAAGCGTTGGCTAATCGAGCTGCTACAACTGGCCATGTTATTGATATCTACGCATGTGCATTAGACCAGACAGGACTGCTGGAGATGAAGTGCTGCCCTAACCTCACTGGGTATGTATGTGCATGTCTAACAATGACTGCTTCCAAATACGAGGCAACACCGACAGCTTAGACGTAAAACTCTGTCTTACAGCTTTACGGTAACATTTGCTGACAGCTTTGCTGTGTCTTCTTTGGAGAGCTTGTTACATTTTTTTTTTTCTAAAAAGCAGGATTATAAAGGCACAAGTTATTTTGAAAAAGTTTATTTGAAAAAGTGATTTAATTTATAACTATTGAGATGTAATATGAATGAATTAATAAAAAAATTAAAAAAAGAAAAAGTTACTTAATTGTTTTAGTAGTGTATTGAGATAGCATACCATGAAATTTATCCATTTAAAATATGTGATAAGGTCTTAATATGTTCACAAGTTATATGACCATTATTGTGATTGAATTTAGAACGGTTGCCTGACCGTGGAGACACTCTGCCTGTTCCCTGCCAATCTCCATCCCTCTCTCTCTTCACACCCCATCCCCCTGCCCAGCATTACTACTTGCCACCTCTGGATGTTTCAAATAAGTGGAGAAATAGTTTTGCCATTGATTTCTTTTAAAAAATGTCTATATGTATGAATGATTTGCCTACATGCATGTACTGCTTACATGCACTATGCGCATGCCTGGTATCCAAGGAGGTTAGAGCAGCGAGTTGGATCCTCTGGAACTGGAAATACAGATGTCTTTGAGCCACTTTGTGGGTGCATGGAACTGAACTGGGGTCCTCTGCAAAAGAAACAAATGCTCTTGACCATTGAGCCATCTTTCCAGCCCCCATGGACTTCTTTTATTCAGCTTGCTTTTAAGTTTATGTACATTTAGGATGTTGTGTGAGTATTTCTTTCTTTCCTTTTTTTTCTTTTTCTTATTTTGGTTTTTTGAGACAGGGTTTCTCTGTGTGTAGCCTTGGCTGTCCTATACTCACTTTGTAGACCAGGCTGGCCTCGAACTCACAGTGAGAGTATTTCTTTTAATTGCTGAATAAAAGTGAAGTAGAGGTTCAGCTTCATTCACTAGATATATACTATGGCAACGTAAACAACTAGGAGCTCAGTAGGGAGGGTAGAATAGCAGGTAAAGGCCGTGGTCAGTTGTGCCAAACATTGCAGATACAAAATAATGCAGGGTAGAGATTAAGCAATTCAGCATTGCAAAAGTCATTGAAAACCTTACTACAAACAATGAAAGGTGACCTAGAGTGAGTTAGAAAGACAACAGAAAGCGAGACTTGGAAGCAGCTGATATGGGCAAGAGCTTCTTAGATCTTAACTTGTGCAAATAACTTGGGTTTCTTGTTAGGACCACCCTTTGAGAAGTAGTACAGACAACTGTGGCAGGTACTTACTTTGGAAAGGAGCAGTCTGTAATGGATTATCAAGTATATTGTAGCATGAATAAACTTAGAGGATGTGTATGAAAGGAGAAAATGTGGGCTGGGTAGACAGCTCAGTGGGTAACGGCTCTGATGGCATGCCCCGAGTTGGAAGTGTGGCCCACACGGTGGAAGGAGATAACTGATATCTGAAGGTTGTGCTTACACCTCCATATGAACAGTGTGCCGTGTGCACACACACACACTAAGTGAATATATATACTAAAATTATTAACAGAAATAACATTAAGAACATTTGATTTGTGGAATGTCTTTACTATTTGTTCATAGTCTAAGTAATTTATTTTTTTCTAGTAACACACTAGCCCAATTAATTGTGCTGCATATGTTGTGTTTGCCTTTTTCTGTGCAGAGGGTACATGGTGATGGGTGATTCTTTCAACACTTCCTTATTCAAGCAAACTTTTCAAAGAGTCTTCACCAAAGATGTACATGGACAGTTTAAAATGGGCTTTGGTGGCACATTAGAAATAAAGGTAAGAATCCAGATGTGACATGTGTGATATGTTTATCAAGTGAGTACCTTAGCCAAATTTAGATGTGATTTAAAAATTATGCTTATTTTGGAACCTTGAGTTAGAGATTTTGTTTTCTAGAAAGAGGTGTTGTCATTAAATGTACATGAGTCTAAGATTAAAGGCATGCATCAGCATGCCCATCATATGTTAGATTTATATAATGGTGGAAATTATCTAAACTGAGAGGAAATTATTTTTTAGTTTTGTGGTTAGTGTTGGTTTTACAATTACATCATAAATTTCAAATTTTGACTCAAAGTACTTTGAAGACTTTGTGCGAATTACATGTATATTTTAAAACCATTGATTGTGAATTTTTATTAAAGATTTCTTTCTGACATTATATTGAATGCTTACTGTGTAGCCAGCATGATGGTAGGAAATTGTAGAGATGTGAATAGATCTCTAAGGTCTTGTTACAGGGAAACTTTGCTTTGAGAGAGAGATTAAACTAATGTATATGGTTGAGTGAAGTACCAGTAGAAAACAAAGATAAGCCGGGCAGTGATGGCGCACGACTTTAATCCCAGCACTCGGAGGCAGATCTTTGTGAGTTCGAGGCCAGCCTGTTCTACAAAGAGAGTCTAGGACAGCCAAGGTTGTTACACAGAGAAACCCTGTCTCGAAAAACCAAAAAAGAAAAGAAAACAGTGCTGTAGTAACGGTAAAAGGGAATGGAGAGCTGGCATGGTGGCTCACGCTTTTAATCCCAGTGCTCAGGTGGCAGGGGAGGGTGGTTCTCTGAGTTCTGGGCCCGCTTGGTCTACAAGGTGAGTTCCAGGACAGCCAGGGCTACACAGAGAAATCCTGTCTTGAAACAAAACAAAACAAAACAAAACAAAAAAAAAAAAAAAAAAGAAAAAAGAAAAAAAAAAAAGAGAGAGAAAAGTGAGTATATCCAGGACCCCTTTTATGCCACAGGAGTGCTGCTTATAGTTTTTTTCCCCCCAGAAAGATGAAAGGAAAGTGATTTTTATTCAGGAGCCCAGTGTGAGGAGAGTAGGGAGGTGAGCAGCGATATGAAATGCTTGAGAAAGAGGCCTCTGAGAGTGGATGGCTTGTGTTGAAATAAAAGAATCATAGTATTAATTATGTGAGATGCTTATAGATTGGAGATACATATATTTGTCATTTGTAGGTTAAGGAAGAACCACATTTCACTGTAATCTGGCTGGCTTGGAACTTGCTATGTATGCCAGGTTGGCCTCAAATTCATAGAGATTGCACCTGACTCTGCCTCCTAATAGTAGAATTCATGGCATATGCCACAATGTCTAGCAAAGTAGCTTTTTTATTTTTTATTTTTAGTGCTGTGAACGGAACCTAAGGGCCTTTTCAGTGCTAAGTTTGTGCTCTGTCACTGAACTACCAACCACCCTTTTCTAATTTTCTACTTGCAAGACAATATGATAGCTTAAATTTGAGCTTAAATAGCTCCTAACTGCCTGAAATTTTAGTTTACAGTCATCTGATGCCCTGTTCATACCTCCATGGGCACTAGGTATGTATTTGGTGTATAGGTTATATATGCAGGCAAAACATTCCCCCACATAAAAAAAATAACGTAAAAGAGAGAGAGATCAGTCTTGAAGACAGAATTCTGTGGAGAAACAATAGATTAAGATTAGGGTTTTGATATATGCAGTTTTTGAATTTGGGCATGGCGTGACTTTGAAATCAGGGTCAGATTCTCAAACAGAGATCTATGCCTGGTGGAAATAGGAGATGAGAGTTAAGAAAGGGCTTAGTGGTTAATTTTTTTTAATGTTAGCATATTTTTTCTTTTTTAAAGAATTATTTATTTATTTCATGTATTTTGAGTGCTCTATTTGCATGTATACCTGCATGCCAGAAGAGGGCATCAGATCACATGAATGGTTGTGAGCCACCATGTGCTTGCTGGGAATTGAACTCGATCTCTGGAAGAGCAGACAACGCTCTTAACTGCTGAGCCAACCTCAATCTTAGCATATTTTCATTGCCTTGTTTTTGAGACAGGATTTTTCTATGTAGCCCTGGCTGTCCTGGAACTTGCTATGTAGACTAGTCTGGCCTCAACCTTACATAGATATGCTTGCTTTTGGCTCAAGATGCTGGAACTAAAGGTGTCTTCCACTACACCTGGCTCTTAATGGACTTTTGAATTTTAAATATGGATGAACGTCTTATATTTTAAAACACTTAGCTAATTTAACACTTTAAACACTGAATTTAGCTAAAATTTTTATTATATTTGTGTGTGTGTGTGTGTGTGTGTGTGTGTGTGTGTGTGTGTGCGCGCGCGCATTATGTATGTACTATAATGCTCATATGGAGGTCTGAGGACAACTTAGAGGAGTAAGTTCTTTCCTCCTCCCATATAGTTCCTGGGACTCAAACTCAGGTGGTCAAGCTTGGTGGCAAATACCTCTGTCCACTCAGCCATCTTGTCAGCTCTGATTTTATCTTTGAGGGAAACAAATGTATCATGTTCTTATTTGCAGACCTCAAGGGAAATAAAGATTTCAGGAGCTATTGGACCCTGTGTGTCTCTTAACTCTAAAGGACCTTGCGTGTCTGAAAATGTAAGTAATGTTTATTTTAAAATATATAGTTAATTTATAGGTTAGCACAAAGACAGAGCCGTCACCGAAGCCTCTGAGTTTTCTGTTAAGTTGTGGTTGACTTCCCATCGGTACACTTCCATATGTACTTGTTCTTTTCACATACACTGTCACCAATGCTCTATTTTATCCCGTGCTTTTAAAATCATAAATTATCATGATTTGGAAATTGTTAGGTTTCTGAAAGTCAAAATTAATTCCAAGTGGATTTTGTCACCAGAATTAGCAACAGAACAACCAAGTCAAAGAGACTGAAGTTTCAACTCCTTTCTTTTCTCTGCCTGTGAGAGACTATAATGTGTTCCAGAATTACAGTCAGGCAAAATTACAGCTTCCAGAAACGACAAAGCTACAGAATCAATTTATATGCCATTTATAGAGTAAAGACCTGTGTCTAAATTTTCTCTCATTTGGAATGCATATAGTTCTGATGTGGAGGGCTTATTCATATATGCATGTATATAGGGTCCCTTACACAGATAGGAGAGTTGGGTGGAAAGGCAATGCTACTGGTTGATCCTTCACTAAATAATGCTTCAAAGGACTTGTATCCTTTAGGTTGACTTAGCAAACCTTTTGATAATCTTAATGTCTTACCACGTGTTAAAAATTTTTTAAGCTTTTAACATTTATTGAATACATTTGAAAGCTGTGTATTTTTTCTTACTGGAGGCTTATCTCTGTTTTTCTTCTTATACATTAATAAATAATGTTCTTTAGTTTTCAAGCACCCTGTTTTTTATTTCTCCAGGAGATTGGAACAGGTGGCACTTGTCAGTGGAAGATATGCGGACTCAGCCCCACTACAACCTTAGCCATATATTTTGAAGTTGTTAATCAGGTATGACTGTCTACATTTAAAACAAGATGTTTTTGTTTTTGTTTCTGTATTTTGAAACAGGGTATATATAGATCTGGTTGTCTGGAACTCACTATGTAGATGAGGCTGGCCTTGAACTCACAGAGATCTGCATGTCTCTGCCTCCCAAATGCTAGGATTAAAGGTGTGCACCACCATGCCTGGCTGACTGTTTGCATTTTAATACTGGAAGGTATACAAATACTTAGACACTGAGTCTCTGGAATGAATTGCAGGATTTATTTTCTCGTTCTGTGAGCCATGTCTGTCCATTGGTTATTTTGATGGGTTGGCAGTGAATCTATAGATTGCGTTGGATAGTGTGGACATTTTAACAATACTGATTTTTTTCCTCTCCATGAACAAAGATATCTTTCCATTTGTTTATATCTTTGTTTAATTTCTTTCATCTTTGTTTGGAATTTTCATAGTTTTTTTATTTTTTATTTTTTATTTTGCTTTGCTTTGTTTTGTTTGTTGCCATTTATATAGTAAAGACCTGTGTTTAAATTTTCTCTCATTTGGAATGCATATAGTTCTGATGTGGAGGGCCTATTCATATATGCATGTATATAGGGTCCCTTACACAGATAGGAGAGTTGGGTGGAAAAGTAATGCTACTGGTTGATCCTTCATTGTGAACGGGATTGTGCCCCCACTCCTTTTCTTTGTCAGCAGTCTTTGAACCCAAGTCTTTACTCTTGTTAGGTAGATGTTACACCACTGAGCTATACATGCCTAGCCCTTGATTTCCATTTCAGAGAATTTGGTGTAGGTGTTAACAGTGTTATTGTTTTTCTTTTTCTTTTTTAACTAGACAGAGTCTTACGGTAGCTAGGCTGCCTTGAGTTCCTGTGCAGGTGGTGATGGCTCTGAACCTCGCAAATGCTAGGTTACAGGTGTGTGCCATCATGCCTGTTTTTTTTTTTTTTTTAAATAATTATTTTAAAATTATGTGTATTTTGGAGCTAAAGTTAACAGGTGGTTGTAAGCCATCTAGTGTGGGTTCTGGGAGTTAAACTTGAGTCCTCTGAAAGAGCAGTATTCAGTTTTAAGTGTTGTCTTCTCTCCAGCTCCTCCCTCCCTGACTTTAAACATAAGTTTAGTGGTTGAGTGTGTAGTGATTTCTATATGAGAGAGAGGCGTTGCTGTTTTGCAGTAACAATTTGACTTCCTCTGTTTCATTTTGATGCTTCTTTTCCTTTCTCTTTTTTCTTTAGTTCAGGGTTTCTCTGTGTAGCCCTGGCTGTCCTGGAACTCTCTTTGTAGTCCAGGCTGGCCTTGAGTTTACAGAGACCCACCTGCCTCTGTCTTCTGAATGCTGGGATTAAAGGCTACCATGCCTTTAATTTACCATGCCTGGCCTGCTTCTTTTTCTCTTGCCTGAATTTGTGGCTACAACTTTTGGTAGTGCAATATTTAGTGAAAATGGTTAAAATGGGAATTCTTATTTGGTTCTAGATGTTAAAAGTTTTCAGTTTTTCCCACTTGGTGTGATGCATACCTTTGTTAGATTGAGGTAGATTCCTTCTATTCCTAATACATTTAGCATTCTTATCAATAAGGAGTGCTGAATTTATCAAATGCCTTTTCTGTATTTAGGTGACATCATATGCCTTTTGTTTTCATTTTAGTGTTTTGGTATTATCTTATCATTTATTTGCATCATTTGCACATGTTGAGTCAACCCATAGGAAGAATCCCAAAATGAAAAGATTAATATTAGCTCTTTGTTATCACTCTACTTGGCAGTGTGAACCTGGGAGAGCAGGGGCCTAAAATGGAGGCAATAACCAACTTTATTCAGAACATCAGATAGTTTAGTCTGAGGTTAAGAAGAGTCACCCAAGCAAAGTGTCAGTCACAAGGACAAGCTGCTTATAGCAAAACATGTTTCTCCATAGAGGCATATAAATAATAGCCAGCTGTAATGAATAATCTAAAGTGAATTCACTCCTATCTGCTTACCTGGGAGGGGCACGAACATACATTCTAAGAATAATTCATGTGGTAGGGGAACAGATTACAGCGCTCTTGTTTACTTGGAGTTTTCTCATAAGGTTTCAGAAATTTCCTGACACAGCTTTGTTCATAGACTGTGTTCTGATGGTTCTTTAAATATTTACTGGGCTCTGTAGTGAAGGCATCTGACACTGGTCTTTTCTTTATTTTATTTTCTTATTTGTTTTCTGTGTATGAATGTTTTGCCTGCATGTGTGCATGTGCACCACACGTGTGCCTGGTGCCTGCAGAGGTCAGAAGAGAGCATTAGATGGTTGAAGGTTGTGAGCTACCGTGTGGGTGCTGGAAACTGAACCTGAGTCCTCTGGAAGAGCAGCCAGTGCTCTTAACTGCTAAGCCATCTCTCCATCCCCTGGATTTTCCCTTGCTTAGTGCTAGAGAATATGTAATTTTTGATACTGTGACATTACCATAGTAGATTTTCCTTAGTTCTTCCTTCTTTGTTTTATGCAGCATAATGCTCCAATTCCTCAAGGAGGACGAGGTGCAGTCCAGTTTGTGACCCAGTATCAGCACTCAAGTGGGCAGAGACGCATCCGAGTGACCACAATTGCTAGGAAGTAAGTGGTTTTTTTTTTTATTAGAGATGTAGTTTGTATATCAAATCTATTTTAGGTCATACTTTCAAGCTGGGTTTCTGTTTTGAGTAACATGACTAGAAAATAAACATTTGTTATTAAGGGCATTTCTTTCAAACTTAGCTTATTTTATAGGATAGTCAGTAATAAGTATAATAGCTGTTTTTAAAAAGTACTCCTAAGGGTTGGGGAGATAACCCAGTGGTAAAATGCTTGCCTTGCAAGCATGGCGCTGAGATTGATCCCCAGAACTCATGGGGGCTGAAAGCTGGATGTGGAATCACGTGTAATCCCAGCTGGGGGGGGGGGAGGGTGGAGACAGAAGACTCCTGCGTTCACTCTCTAGCTAGCCTAGCCTATTTGGTGAACTCCAGACCAGTGAGAAATCCTGTCACAAAACCCATGGTGCCTGGCATCTGAAAAAGACACCTGAGGTTGTTTCTGGCCTCCATATTCATATGTGCAAATGTGTAATGATGAATGCACATAAAAGTACTCCTGAGTCACACACTTAAAAATGTATTTATTATGACCAGGTAAGAGGGCACATACTTGTAGTCCCAGCACTTGGGAGGTGGGGTAGGAAGATCAGGCAATCTAGATCATTCTCAGGGAGTTTGAGGTCAGCCTGGCATATATAAAACTGTCTCAAGAAAACAAACAAAAGGCTGGAGGGATGGATCAGTGGGTAAGAGCATTTTGCTGTTACAGAAGACCTGAATTCAGCTTCCAGCACCCATGTAGCTAACAATTGTCTATAACTCTGGCCTCAGAGAATCTATTGCCCTTTTCTGACCTCTTCAGGCACCCACCCACATGTATATTACACAGACATATTCACATATGCACTGCTGAATAAAAATTAATAACAACAACCAAAATAAATAAATAAACAGTTTTATTTACCTTATCCCCATTGGGAGACTCAAACATCATATTTAGTAGTCACTAGTATATACACATATGTATGTATACATACACTTTTACACATGTATACGCATATATTAAATATGTGATATACACTTAATAACAGTGCTATGATTAATGACATTTCTTTTCAGTCCATAACTATAATTTTCCATGTGTTATTAATGCTTTAATTCATTTATCATATCATCATGCAGCTTCTGCTTTGTGGACTGGGTGCTGTTAGGGGCTTGGTCCACTGTGATGATGTGCTGTAGATTATTCTGCAAACTGTGTTGAAGGGCCAGTTGTGGTTTTTCTTCCAATCCTTTTGAGTGAATGCTGAGTTGCTATGAAAACAAAAATTTTAAGAGGCCACTTAAAGCACAAGTTCTTATTTTTAAAAATAACTTATTTTTAGTTTATGTACATTGGTATTTTGACTGCATGTATGTCTGTGTTAGAGTGTTGGATCCTCTGGAACAGGAGTTACATACAGTTGTGAGCTGCCATGTGGGTGCTGGGAATTAGACCTTGGTCCTCTCGAAGAACAGCCAGTACTCTTAACCACTGAGCCATTTCTCCAGCCCCAAGTTCTTATTATTTATTACTTTTATTTTATCTTATTATTTTTTATTATATTTGTCAGACATAAAATTATCCAGCATACACAGAAATACACATGAGGTTACTTGTTAACATTGTTCCATTATTGAACTATTTTATTTTCAGGAGAATGATACTTTTGTAGTTCAACTTAAAGCAGCTAACTTGCATACTTCTCTAAGGTGGAAAGTCCTGATTTAAACAGCTTTATTATTCTTGGAGTTTATTTTAGAAATTAAAATTTAAATATTAAGCTATAAACACTATTAGAAATACTAAATGTTAAAATTAAAATAACTTCTACAGTTAGTGCCCTCCTTTGCCATTTTTTTTCTGTTTCTTAACTAATATTTCAGTAGACTGAGATAATTTATTCTCATATACTATTTGAGAAACAGTTTTAAATTATTGAATGAAAGAAAATTAAAAGTAGAGGAAGGGGCTTGTCTTAGTCAGTATTCTATTGCTGTGACAAAACACCATGACAACGGCAACTCTTGTAAAGGAAGACATTTAATTGGAACTGACTTAGAGTTTCAGAGTCTTAGTCCACTGTCAGCATGGCAGGGCGTAGGCAGCCATGCTGGGAACATGGCAGCAAGTAGGCAGCCATGCTGCTGGAAAAGTAGCTGAGCGTTCTACATCCAGATCCACAGGCAACAGGAAGTGAAAGCCACTGGGATTCTCTTGGGCTTTTGAAATCCGAGAGCCCACCCCAGTGACATACTTTTCCCAACAAAGCCCCATCTCCTTCACCAAGGCCACACTTCCTAATCCCTCTCTAGTAGTGAACCTCCCTGATGACCAAGCATTCAGATGTATGAGCCCATGGGGGTCCTACTTATTCATACCACCACAGGGCTGGAGTCATGACCAGCATTTAAGAGCTCCTGCTACTTTTGCAGAGAGCTAGTGTTTGGTTACTAGTACTCAGGTTGGATGGCTCACAGCCACATGGAACGCCAGCTCCAGGGAACCTAACACCTGGTTCTGGCCACTGTAGACCTCTGTACTCATGTATGCATACATAATACATATATACATACATACAAACATGCGCACAAATAAAATAAAAATTTTAAATGCAGAAAATTAAATATATCACTATAAAATAAATTACATGTAAAGTAACATGTAATGTATAGACTAGGGGATAGGTCAGTGGATACAATCCTTGCCCATGTATGAGTTTGAGCACCAGAACCCATGTAAAAATGCTAGCAGTGGTCCTGTATTTGTAATCCCAGGATGGGGGAAGCACAGACAGGAGTATCCCTATGGCTTGCTAGCTAGACAGTCTAGCCTAGTTTGTGAACAAACAGATACTGTCTCAAAGAAGATGCATGGGTTCCTGAGGATGGTATCTGGGGCTGTCTTCTGGCCTCCATGGGCATGTACTCCATCCACATGGTCATGCACAGGCATATAACTCACACACAAGAAGTACACATCTTGCTTAGGGTGAGAGTATTTGCAAGTAGGATCAGCAGAAGTATTAAAACAAAAACAAAAATTATATCTTTAAAACATTGCAAATAAAAACAAATACTGGTTGTACCCAGAAAAAGTTTTACTGGATTAAGTTTATAAAACATGTGACCTTACTTGGGAAGCAGAAGCATGTGGATCTGTTTCTGTGAGTTCTAGGCCAGCTAGGTCTACACAGTTCTCTATTATTCATAATAATAATCACTCTCCCCAGACTGAAACTCTCATTTTAACTCTTTTTTTTAAAAACGTTTTCCCCTGTATGTACATATGTGTGTGTCATGGGTACACTCATCCATGTGTAGTTATGTGGAAGCTTGAGATCAGCATCAAGTTTCATTTTCTCTCACCATCATCGTCCTTAAGACAGAAAGTCTCTTACTGAACCTGGAGCTCACTCTTCGCTCTAAGGCTGGTGGCCATCAGGCTGCTGTCATCTGTCTGCCTGTCTGCGTTCCCAGCTGTTCCCAGCTCTAGGTTACAGGCACGCCACTGCAACATTGCTTTTTACATGGGTGCTGGGCACTGGGACTCAGCTCCTTCTTTTTCTTCTTCCTTCCCTTTCTTTCTTTCTTTCTTTCTTTCTTTCTTTCTTTCTTTCTTTCTTTCTTTCTTTCTTTCTTTCTTTCTTTCTTTCTTGTTTTAAAGGCAAGGTTTCTCTGGCCTTGAATGCAGATCTGTCTGCCTCTGTATTCTGAGTGCTGGGATTAAAGGCCTGTACCACCACTGCCTGGGCCTGGTGGGACTCAGATTCTTATGATTACATAGAAACACTTTATCCACTGAGCTGTAGCCAGTTCATTAGCATATGCTCTTTGTTTCCATAACTATGACCTAACATAGACTTTGGCCATGTCCTTCTTCCTGTTTCCTTTCTTGTCCTCCCTTTCCCCACCCCATTCACGTCTGTGATAGCTCTGCTTTCACTGTGTCATTCCTCACTCCTCTAAATTCCATGTATGGAAGGAAATATGATGCTTGTCTTTATGGGATTGACTTATGTTGGTTATCATGATAGCTCTCCAGTTCAATCTATTTCCTGATCTAAGATCACACTTTCTCTCCCTCCTTTTTTCCCATTTCCTATGTAGCTCAGGCTGGTCTGGAATTTGCATGATTCTCCCTCTTCGAGGTTTTTTTTTTCCTCTATGTGGCTCTGACTTTACTGGAATTCACTATGTAAGATAAGTTAAAGATTAATGGCATAAGCCGGGTGTGGTGGCACACTCCTTTAATCCCAGCACTTGAGAAGCAGAGGCAGGCACATAAGCTGGCTTTGTCCTGGGCTTGTAGACCTTCACCAGAATACTCAGCATGGCATTTTCTTTGTCCGTCCATTCATTAATGGATGCTTAAGTTGATTATGTAACTTGAGTATTGAGAACACATAATAACCATAGATGTGTAGTTATATCTCCTCAAAAGCTGGCTTTGACTCTTTGAGAGTGGTATAGGTAGATCTATGTTACTGCTCGTGAGTATAGCTTTTTTTATTTATCTGTAGTGTGTGTGTATTTGTGAACTCCTGAATTCTTGGGAATGATGTCACCATAAAGATTTCTCTATTATACACACATTCACATTTTGTTTCTATATCATTTACACTTTCTATTTTATTAAATAGAATTATTAAATGTGTTATCTCTGTGTGCACATGTGGAGGTCACTGTATGCACATGGAGGGCTGAGGACAACTCTGAGGAGTCTGTTTTCTCCTGCCACATTGTGGGATCTGGTACTTGAACTCATGTTATAGGTCATTGTGTTAGTGTGTCTACCTGCTGAGCCATCCCGTTGACCTATACACTATTATTTTTACTCATAAAGATCTTGTTTTCTTAAAGAATGTTTGGAGATTTTCCTTTGGAGTTATTTTAGAAAATATTTGGTTTGGTTTTGATTTTAGGGAAATCAATGTAATAAACAGCTATTTTGTGATATTTTACTAATGCTAGTTAATCTGTGTTGTATTAGACTTTTGAACTACTGAGATGTGTTGTGCATTCTCTAAGTATAGCTCTGTGTGGTAGCCAACTGTGGTATTATGTAATTCAGCTGTATTTCTGTGCTTTCTTATTTCTTTAGCTGGGCAGATGCTCAAACTCAAATCCAAAACATTGCTGCATCTTTTGACCAGGAGGCAGCTGCCATTCTCATGGCCCGGCTGGCAATCTACAGAGCAGAAACAGAGGAAGGGCCAGATGTGCTTAGATGGTTGGACAGACAACTCATTCGACTGGTAAGAAGCAGACGTTGTGTACCTTGTTAGCTGTGGCTTGTAGTAAATATCCTTTAAAGAACTTACAGCAGGTGGGAAGAGCTCTATGAGGAACTCATTCCGAGTTCCAAGCTAGCGATAAATAGCAGCATTCCACTCACTTCCAGTAAATTAGATGCCCCTTTCCTTGAAAGTGAGTGGCAAATATGCAACCTAATATTTTGGCTAGTATGAAGTTAGTGTGGAAATTAATTTTATATTATAATTCTAGGAGTTTTGCTTTTGTTTTGAGACAGGGTCTCTAGGTAGCGTTGGCTGGTCTGGAACTTGATATTACTGCTTTGTGTGTCTGTATGTTTAGTTTTCACTCTGGCACTTATTTTCTGTTTCAATTTCAGTGGAGTGTAACAGTGTAGCCTAAGCTGGCCTTATATGTATTCTCAAATCCTAAGATTATAGTCAGTCTTAGTTCTTTTTAAAAAAATTCTTCTTATTTATAGACACTTGCTTATTCATTTCAGTTTTCCTTTGTATTTATTTTTCACCTACACCATGATGGAATGGTTTTCTTTCTTCCTTTTTGATATTTAGTTTTTAAAAAATTTTCTTTTTAAAAAAATGTTTATTTTTATTATGTATACAGTACTCCAGCTGCATGTATACCTGCAGGCCGGAAGAGGACATCAGATCACATTATAGATGGCTGTGAGACACCAAGTGGTTGCTGGGAATTGAATCCAGGACCTCTGGAGGAGCAGTCAGTGCTCTTAACCTTTGAGCTGTCTCTCTAGCCCTAAAAATTTTCTTTTGATTGATTTCACTGCATAAAAACTCCTGTGGAAAGGGCTTTGTTTTTCTTTCAATTTCAGTGTTAGAGAGTAAGTTACCAATGATTCATCATTCATTTCAACATTTTCTGTCATCTTTCTTTGATGAGAGACAATTGCTATCACATCAGGAGAACATCAGATGCCCTGTAGATGGAGTTACAGAGTGTTGCGAGCCACCATGTAGGTGCCAGGAATTGGACTCTGGGTCCTGTGGAACAGCAGCCAGTGCTCTTAACCACTGAGCCATCTCTCCAGCCCCTACTCTTAAACAGTTTGTAACATTTTATTTTTACTTTGTAAACTCTGTCTTGTACTTTTCATTCACTCTTCAATTTAAATACCTTGTTGAGAACTCTCTATTAAGCTACCAAATGCTAGAGAGGTGTCTCTAACTTATCTGTCAGGAGTCGTCAGTAAACTAACTTGTTTATTTAGAGTTAGCTACTTTTGTAGTACTGTCTAGATTTCTCCCTTTTTAGAGCACCCCCTTTCTCCCAACACCTCTTTGTAAAGAAAGCAGAGTTGTGATATTAAATGTTTCTATTTTTTTTCTCCCTGAGACAGGGTTTCTCTGTTATTTTGGCTGTCTTGGACTCACTTTGTAGACCATGTTGGCCACGAGCTCACAGCGATCTGCCTGCCTCTGCCTCTAGAGTGCTGGGATTAAATGCGTGCACCACCGCGCCTGGCTAAATCTGTGTTTTAAAATGAGCTTTAACCTCATTATAGGCCACCACTGATGGACACTGTCAATACAAATGCTGGATAAATATTTGCGTATCTTACCCGAGCTACCTTAAAACAATAGAATAATCTTTTTGTAGCCAAAAAGTTTTCTTGATATCACTATCAATAGAAGATTGATATACAATCCTGAACTTCTGACCCAGATAAAGAAATTATTTTCAGTTTATTGGACAGACCTCTTAGTATCATGTGGCATGTGGTAAATGCTTTGACTCAATGCTCTATTTTATTTTATTTTATTTTGTTTTGTTTTTTGGTTTTTTTGAGACAGGGTTTCTCTGTGTAGCCTTGGCTGTTCTGGACTTACTTTGTAGACCAGGCTGGCCTCGAGCTCACAGAGATCTGCCTGCTTCTGCCTCCCTGAAGTGCTGGGATTACAGGCGTGTGCCACCACGTGCATTTCAGTGCTCTATTTTAAATGGGACTTTCTGAAAACCTTTCTTGTGTTGGTGATCATACTGAAGGCCTTATTCAGGTAGCATGCTGACTCTAGCACTGTGCTCTAAAATAGGAATATTTCTGTTTCCTAGGTTGCATTTTTGTCCTAGATTTTACTAACTGTAATTTTACATGTTGGTGTAAAATTCTGGGATATTGTCAACCATGTGAGCTTTCCTTTTGTGGATAATAAGTTGTGCTATGAAATAGCTTGCTTCCTGAGCCTTTCATAAAAAATGACAGTCTTAATAGTGCTCTATTGTTTAGAGGTTCTAACGCTCAAGTGTGCAGTGACTGTGAGTTGAGGTAAAGTGCTTGTTCCATCTTGCTGGAGCCTTTGCAGTCATAGCCTGTCACATATGACACTAAAATTTTATAGTATGTTTAGGCTATCAACATGCATAAAACCCCCTGAGCATCTTCTATTGAAAAAAGAAAGATGTTTTTCTTTGTCCTTTGCTGCACAAAAGATTCATGATTTTTTTTAGAGTTCTTAGCAGGGTTAGACTTCTCTTCTATCTCACATATCAACTTCACAAACTGCTCTAGTTGTCTGATATATTTTTAAAAAGAGAAACACTAATAAAATTCATAAGGGCCTGGTGAATAATGAAATGAGACAATTGCAGTAGGCACAACATTACAGTTTCCTCACCATGTATAGCCAGCTGTTAGCCACACACTGAACAGCTCACAACATGCACACAGCAGCTGAGCCAGAGGACAGGTTATTGGTGGAGTCACATTAAGAGGCGACTAGTGGAGGCAATTTGGGAGAAAAGCTGATACAATCAAAACACTATTCTACTTTTTGTAAAACATCTGTTGCCTGTTTTTTGGGCCTTAGTATGATTTCCAAAACTGAGAATTGCATTATATAAATATTAGTCACATTTCCTTCATTACAACACGGGGTTTATTTTGGATCATTGTTTTACTAGAGTTTTTGGTTTATGATCCTTGGCTTGTTGCTTTAGGCCTGTGGTGATGCTGCAGTGAGAAAGAGAGGCTGATTCTACAGTTTTTTTTTTTTCAAGGCATGCCCCAGGGATCAAAATACCATTGGTGATTTGAGCTGGTGACCAAGCCTCCAACACATGGGTCTGTGGGGCAGAGACTTTTTGTTTAACAAAGTGAGGATGATGGCTAAGGTTCTGGACCGTTGTAGTAAGAGCTCGTAATTGTGCAAGGCAGCTGGATGCTTCTTGCCATGTTCTTAGACATGGCTTGCTTCTCTGTTGTTTGTGCACATGACTGCATCTTATTCTAGTTTCTGCTTCTGTAAATCTTTTTCTTTGCTAGGCATTTTGCTTTGTTTTTGTTTTTGTTTTGGCATTTTCAGTATAGCAAACTTTGTGCCAGCAGCTTATTTTTATAGCTGCTATGGTGTGTTGATGGTGCATCTTTCTGTCCTTGGGTAGATACTGCAGTATCTTTTCAAATAATTAAAAAAATTTTTTTATTGTAATCACTCTTGCTAAGTCAATTCACAGTATTTCAACTTTACCTTATGTTGAAACTCTGTCTCCTAAAAAGTAGCAACTTTTTATAAATAAATTATTTATGGGCAGAATTATTATAACAGAAACAAATTGATAATGTTTTATTTTATTTAGTGTCAGAAATTTGGAGAGTATCACAAAGATGATCCAAATTCCTTCCGATTTTCAGAAACATTTTCCCTTTATCCACAGGTAAGTAGGTCAAAGAACATGTTCTTTTCTCTTTTTGCCAACAGCCCTGAGTTTCATCTTTTTTGTTGTTTGTCTTTTGGGTTTTCTTTCCTTTGGTTTTTAAAGGTAGGGTCTCTCTATATAGCCTTGGCTGTCCTGGACTGCTTTGTAGACCAGCCTGCCCTCGAACTCAGTGATCTGCCTGCCTCTGCCTCCCGAGTGCTAGGACGGATTAAAGGTATGCACCATGACGCCTGGGTTGTTGTTTGTCTTTTAATAATTACATATGAACATATTTTATTGGATTATTCTCTTAGGTAAATTTTGGGATAACTCAGAAGTGAATTTTATGCTTGTGGTCAATGAAAAAATATATTATCCCTGTATGGGCCTTACAAATAGTTATTATTTATGGTGCTTGAAGACTTAACTGTGGGTGCAAGCAAGGCTAACCCCCAATAGCTTGCCATCTGAGGTAAGAGACTCTAATTACAATGATAATAAACTGCATGAAGCATTTTTCCCAATGAGATAATGGCATGTTATCATCACCTTCGGACAATTTTATGCCCTACTAGGTAAGATATGTGAGCTTAACTTGCCTCACAGCACCTTTACCATCTGTGTTTGTCTGTCAGTCTGCTGTTTTTCTTTTTTGTTTTGTTTTTCTCCAGTCTTTGAGACAGGGTCTTGTTATGAGGCCAGGATTAGTTTTGAACTTGTCATTCTCTTGTCTTAGTCTTCCCAAGTGTGGGGATTATTCACTTGTACCTTCAGTACTTCAGTGAAATTCGTTTTTGCCTCTAAAAGCTTTGTCCTGAAACTTCAATTTCTTTCTCCTTTTTAATTTTTTTCTATTTTAATTTTTTTAAATATAGGGTGTCTCTGTGAAACAGAGCCCTGGCTGTTCTGAAACTCACTCTGTTGACCATGCTGGCCTCAAACTCACAGAGATCCCCCTGCCTCTGCCTCTTGAGAGCTGGTTTAAAGGTGTGCGGCATCACTGCCTGGCCCGTTGGCCCATTTTTGTTTTTTTTTTGAGCCGAGGTCTGAAGCCTCCCTGTGCAGCTTGTTATTGGAGCAGCCAGGCTTCACGCTTGCCTGGCAAGCTTGCGTAACTGCAGAGCAGCCTCACCAGCCCAGACGGAGCTCATGAAAACATGATAGACTTTCTTGCGATATAAAAATACTTTAGAATATTCTCTTAAAGAATGACTACTTATTTATTTTTTTATTTTATATGTCTGTGTGTATGCCTGTATAATTTTATGTGCACCATGTGTGTGCAAGTGCCTACAGAAGCTAGGGCTTCTGATATCCTGAAATTAAGTTACAGGGAGTTGTGAACCCCACGGCAGGTTCTGGTAACTGAAAACCCCTTAACTCTGGGTCCATAAGTAAATTCACTTAACTGCTGAGTCGTCTCTGTAGTCCTACTTTAGTGTACTATTAACAGAACCTATGTTTTCATGTTGCTAGCGTGACAGAATAATGTCAGCAAATGTTTTGGTGTTAGAGAACTGCTCTTGCCATACTAAAATCAGTAAAAGCTATCTCACCTGTTTTATCTTGTAGTTTATGTTTCATTTAAGAAGATCTCCCTTCTTGCAAGTTTTTAACAACAGTCCTGATGAGAGTTCATATTATCGTCACCATTTCATGCGTCAGGATCTGACTCAGTCTCTCATCATGATTCAGCCCATTCTGTATGCCTATTCTTTCAGCGGGCCCCCGGAGGTAAGCGGGCAAGGAAGAAGAGCTGATTGCCTGGTTACTGTGATGTGTGGCATTGAGAGAGTGAAAGCAACTGTTGTTTTGAAACAGTTGGAATTTGTTAAATTACTCTCTCAAATACTCATTTTAAAACGCTTATGCATTCCCTACGAAGTAGGTGGTGTGGTAGGTTATATCATTAAATAATACAAAACCATTAGAATGATACAGAAATTCATAGAAGATACTCTTGGATGATTGTGTTTCGTGTTTGCTTGATAAAGCTACCAAGGTTTATGTTTTGTCTTTGTCTTTAGCAGGGCTTGGAAATGATCATGGTTCTGGGGGAGATGGCTAACTTATAGCTCAGTCTGTCAGTCTGTCAAAATTAAGTCTCTTGTTTTTACATATCTCATTTTCCTTTGGTTCTTTGAAAACAGAGATACAATTGATAAAGCCACCCTCTGGGCTATTTTAGAAAACTTTTTCACACACTTTGACCTGTTATCAAATAAAGTTGTCCATTTTACCATTTAAAACTATATAATGGCTGTATTTGGAAATAGTACTTTTTAACTGGATGTTTATGAGAGAGAGAGAGAGAGCTATTGATCAGTTTTACTTCAGGTCTTTTAAAATAGTAGATGAAATGATGCTGCCGTTTGATACTTTTGGTTGTTGTTGTCTTTTTGAGATGAGATTTCTCTGTGTAGCCCTGGCTGTCTTGGAACTCACTGTGTAGATCAGGCTGGCCTCAGACTCACAGAGATGCTCCTGTTCCTGCCTCCTGAGTACTAGGATTAAAAGCATTTGCCACCATGCCTGGCCTGCTACTATATTCTTTTTAGGAAGTAATTTCTTGGACGTTTAGCTCCTTTGATCTGGAAAGTAAATTTTATAATAGCTTTGTGACTTCTGAGTAGCATCTATAAGTTGTAGACACCTGAGAATTGTAGACTAGCTTAGAAAAGAACGGGAGTCCTTCATTTTGAGCCCCTGTCTTTGTCCGATCCCAGCCATGCTGTAGCTGCATCTGCCTAAGGCTTTGCTTTTAGAGTTCTCATTCTCTCCATTTTTTCCTCCTATTTGTGCCATTCTCATCAACATAGTAACTTTTAATAGTGCTCATCTTTAAAAGAAAATCATTAAAAACACTGTTTCCTTTATTTTCTCTGATTATCACTTAATTTCTCTGTTTCCTGACACAATTGAACTCAAACTTATTTGTTGTCCATACTTAAGTTTTTAAAAAATTTGAAGTTTTTGTGTGCCTGCATTTATTTCTGTGCACCATGTGCATGCTTGGTGTCTGGTGTCTGAGAGGCTAGAAGAGGGTTCTAGATCCCCTGGAAATAGAGTTAGACACAGTCACCATGTAGCTGCTGTGCCATTTCTTCAGCCCCATACTTGAAAAAATATTTTTATTTTTATATATTGTGTATGTATGTGTGTCAGTATATGCACATGCATGTGGCTGGTCATGGAGGATGGGGAGGCTGTTTTGTCGCCTGTAGCCAGAATTACCTGGAGTTGTGAGCTGCTTGGTGTGAATTCTGGGTACTGAACTCGCCTCTGGAGGAACAGCGAGTACTGTTAACCACTGCGAGTCTCTCTCCACCATTGTCTATACGTTTGACCTCACAGTCTCTTCTCAACTTATATGAGGCAGTTTTTTTCCTTGACATTATGTTATAATATACTTATCAACATCACCCATGTTGGACAGCATCCTTCAGCAAACTCTCAACAACATTTCTCTGGAGAAGGCTTTTCCCTTCAAAACCTTTTGCTCTGGGGTTCTGGTACCTATTATTCCTTCCCAGTTTTCTTTCTGCCCACAAAGAACTTTTTAGTCTCATTTTCCTAGTTTCCTCTTTTAGACTTCTAAATCTTAGGTCCTTAAAAAAAGATTAACAAATTAGTCTTTTGTTTGTTTGTTTGTTTTGGGTTTTCGAGACAGGGTTTCTCTATGATAGCTTTGGCTGTCCTGGACTTACTTTGTAGATCAGGCTGGTCTCGAACTCACATTTGTTTGTTTGAGAAAGGATCTTACTCTGTAGCCCAGGCTGGTCTGAAACTCAATGAATTTCCTGCCTCAGCCTCCCAAGTGCTGAGATTAAGGCGTAAGCCTCTCCTTTGGCAAGTGCTCAGGCTTGGCTTTCCTTCTCTTCAGTTTTTCTAAATGATGGAGCTAACCCTATAGCTTTGGTTGTCATCTTCGTGCATGTGTTACTCAAATTGATAATCAATTTAAGGAGCTTCATTTCATATTCAGAGCTGTTTTCTCAAATACCTCAAATTTCTTATATCCCAGGCCTTTTATTTATCTCTCCCTCAGTATGACTGTCATCAGGCTTAGGAGCCATCTTTGATTTCTCCTTCAATCTTTAAAACTTTTTTTTGAGATAGTCTCTGTAGATAGCCTTGGCTGTCCTGGAATGTGCTGTGTAGCCCAGGCTGGCCTGGAACTCACAGACTCACCTGCGTCTGCCTCCCCAGTGCTGGGATAACAGTTGTGTACTGTCATGCCTGGTACATTGACTTTTTAAAATTACGTCAGTGTTACAGAGTCCTTAGAAAATTAAAATACATTGAGAGTTTGCAATGTGAGGAAATATTTTGTAAATTTAAAATTTAAGAAATAAGATGAAGGGGAGTAGGAGCTACAAAAGCATGCTTTGTTAGGTAATGCTATAATATATAATACTCCTAGCAAATTTAAAACAAAAATTTAAAAAATGTAGATGATAACCATATCCCTATTATTGCTTCATTTCAGCCAGTTCTTCTAGATAGCAGCAGCATTCTTGCAGACCGCATTCTTCTCATGGACACATTTTTCCAGATTTTGATATATCACGGTGAGGTAAGATGATAGATTTAAATCTATGTATGTGAAATATTTTCATTCTGGGTAAAAAGTTTTCCCTGTATAATAGGTGGCTCATATTTAGTCTATGAAAAGTTTTGATTTATATTTTTATAAAATGTAGTTTTAGTACAATTTTTATAAAATATATTTTATAAAATACTTGATTGTCTAATCCAAAAACTAAAAATTCAACATACTTCAAAATCCAAACATTTTTGAGTACTAAAATATTACAAATAGAAAATCCTATTTTTCATGTTCAAAGTTATTAAGTTTTTGAATAAAATTGCTTTTGTTTGTTTGTTTATTTATTTATTTTTTAAAGATTTGTTTATTTTGGTATGCACTGTTTTGCCTACATTATATGTACACTTGCATGCCAGAAGAGGGCACCAGATCTCTTTATAGATGGTTGTGAGCCACCATGTGATTGCTGGGAATTGAACTCAGGACCTTTGGAAGTGCAGCCAATGTGTTTAACCTCTGAGCCATGTTCTTTTGTTTTAGTTTTTGAAGTCATACTTTGTAGCCCTGGTTGGTCTGGGACTTGGCAAGTTGGCCAGGCTGGCCTCAGGCTTGTGTGATCCTCTTGCCTCAGCTTCTTCAGTGCTGTGATCACAGGCATGGCCATCTCACTCAGCCTGTCTTTCCTTTCTTTAAACTTGTTTTTACATTGGACTTCTTCCTTTCTCCTTCCTTCCTTCCCTCATTCATTCTTTAATCGATTGGGGCTTACTTGTAGTATACATTGGCTTTTAAGTCACCCCACCTCAGCTTTCTGAGCAGCTGAGATTACAGACGCATTTAATGCACCTAGTTTTGTTTTTTCTTATTTATTTATTTATTTATTTTGTTTTTTTGAGACAGGGTTTCTCTGTGTAGCCTTGGCTGTCCTGGACTTGCTTTGTAGATCCACCTGCCTCTGCCTCCCGAGTGCTGGGATTAAAGGCGTGCGCCATCATGCCTGGCTTGTTTTTACTTTTAAATTGGAGAAAAAATATGCTTATTTTGCATTTAATAATATATTTTTTTACTTATATTTTCTCTATGGAAAAAAATACTTGTTATTTTAAAAGTTGAGTAAGTGGGAGTATTTTCTTATTTTGTCTTTTCTGAAGATAATGTCATTTGAAGAAAAGTCTACTCAAGAATTTTAGATCACGCCGGGTGTGGTGGCGCACGCCTTTAATCCCAGCACTCTGGAGGCAGAGGCAGGCGGATCGCTGTGAGTTTGAGGCTAGCCTGGTCTACAAAGCCAGTCCAGGACAGCCAAGGCTACACAGAGAAACCCTGTCTCAAAAAACAAAAAACAAAAAAACAAAACAAACAAACAAAAAAAAAGAATTTTAGATCACAAAGAAATTTAACATAAATTCCTTGAATTCTTTTTAAAATTAGACTATAGCACAGTGGCGGAAGTCTGGATACCAAGACATGCCAGAATATGAAAACTTCCGGCACCTTCTGCAAGCCCCAGTAGATGATGCGCAAGAGATTCTTCATTCCAGATTTCCAATGCCGAGATACATTGACACTGAGCACGGTGGCAGCCAGGTGAGGAGCATCCCTGTGCTGTGTGTGGGGCTACAGTGAGGCCCCTGCTTGTGTCTGATTGTAACACGGGCAGTTTGCCACCAAAGCCAAGGGCAAGGGCAGGAGGCAGGAGGGGAAGGCAGTGGTACTTGCTTTTGGCACTGCTTTGAGAACAAAGCATACAGCTATTGCCTAGTTGCCTAAACAGCCAATCTTCTCTAGTTCTGTTTCCATCATAGCTCCTGTAACCTCCATGATGCCGCCTGCCCAGACAGTGTGCCAGCTCTAGGTTAGCAAAAATATAAGAACGGCTTGGAAAATAATTTAGTGTGCTTTTCTTAAAGCTGTTTACTGATAAGGCCTATGAATATGAAGTTTTTAAAACTTGTTTCAGTTTTGTAGAAAGTAACTTGTCAGGTTAAAGAAAACATTATAGAATTAAAAAGAGCTTTATGGTTGTTAGAACTCATAGGAGTGACTAGATCTGTGTATGCACATACATGGTCAGGTTAGAGTTGCTTAGCACACATTCTTGCACTAGTCAGAGCTATAACAGTTTTCTATGTGTTGCTACATATTTTTCTTACTCCATAAATAAAGCTGGGTGTAGTTTGTTTACTGTTGTGTTCCTAGTGTGTAGACAGTGGCAATTTATTAGTTTTATTGTATTTATAATAAGAGCTATCATGTATTGAGATTTTGTAAGCATTTTCTGTGCCTCTTTCATTTGAGCTGCATGCTAATTCTATTATTGTTCTTTACTTTTTATGTAATAGAATTAAGACTTAAGTTATTTGTGTCAAGGAAGCACATTAAATGATGGAAATAGGGTTTATTTTCTTTTTCTTTTCTTGTTCTTGTTCTTCTTTTAAGAAATAGTATCTTACTGTGTAGCTGAGGCTGACCTTGAACATTCCTTCTGCCTCAGCCTCCTGCATACTGAGATTACATTTGTAAGCCTGCTGACCTAACTGGGGGTTAGTGATTGAATTCTGGCCTTCTTATTCTAGGACTAGTGCAGAAAAAGATTTTTGTATGATTCTAAATTTCAAAAGATCAGATTACTTATGTTCTTCTAGAATGAATTAATTTTTTTGATGAATTCACTCATCAATTTTTAAAAAAAAATTATTTATTTATTTTATGTATATGAGTATACTATCTTCATGCACACCAGAAGAGTGCATCAGATCTCATTATAGATGATTGTGAGACACCATGTGGTTGCTGGGAGTTGAACTCAGGACCTCTGGAAGAGGTCTTAATCTCAGTGCTCTTAACCTCTGAGCCATCTCTCCAGCCCTGTCAGTATCTTAATGTGTATAATTATTTTCCTTATTTAATTGCTTACTGATTGATTGATTGATTGATTAGCTGTAGTAGAGGATGGATAAAATGTTGCCTAAGTCATCACCTGTGGCTTAAGAAGTTTGAGGTTTATTAAAGTAAAATAATGTAGATTTTCATTTTGTTTTGTATCATTTTGTGAGGCTTTAGACTTCTGTTGTTTCAGACTAGTTAGTAAAAACTATTTTCATACTCATTTTAAAGTAAGTTTTATGTTTATAATTTTAAAAATTTGTAAACGTTTTTATTTCACGTGTTTGAGTATTTTGCCTGCATTTATGTCTGTATACCACATTCATACTGTGCTGAAAAAAGTCAGGAGAGGGAGTGTGAGCCACCATGTGTGCTGGAATCCAACCCAGATACCCTGCAAGAGCAGCTGGAGCCATCTGTCTAGTCCTGTACACACAACTTTCATATGCTGAGTTTGGGATTCAGTGGTTTTTTTATGAACGTTATAAATATGTAATGTTGAAAGAGTACATTACTTATACTATGGCATTTTAAAATATAATCTTTGTAAGTGTTACATTTTAACTAGTTTACCAATGTATTCACTTAAGTTGGTATTAGATAGTATATTGTATGTAGCCTATCTTGCTAAGTCTTTTTTTGATCAGTACGATTATTTATCTCTACATTTATTTATTTACTTATTTGTTTTTGCTTTTAAGGCACGTTTCCTCCTTTCGAAAGTCAACCCTTCACAGACTCATAATAACATGTATGCCTGGGGGCAGGTAAGTGTGAATAGCAGTATTGGAAATCATTTCTCTTTTTGTTCTTAGTTAAGTAAAAGCTACATTTTTCCTGTATATTTAATGATGGTTTCTGTGGGAAAGTATAAGGGAAGAGTAGAAAATATAATTAGTAATTGGCACTACCTTGGAAAACAAAAACATGATTCTGTCACATAGAATCTCTTCAGATTCCCAGTTTAGCATTAATACACTTGAGGCAAGGAGCAATAAAGTGTATGAGCTAGGCATAGGATGATTCAAGTGTAATGTCAGGCTGTAAGCCATAAAAGGTCACAGGAGTCCAGGAGAGCCCAGGGATTACAGTTAAGGAGAGGCAAGAAGCTGGAAGTTACTATCACTATATTCAAATTGGTTTAAGTCCTACCTCTTGATGGTTGTAAGTTGTCAACATTTATGGAATATTCAGTCTGCATGGCCTCTGTGCTGGCACTTCAGGGTGTGATGTCAGTCTCCCACACCTTTAGAGAACTTATGGTCTAATGCTATAGATAAGCTACACCAGTGATGTACAAGACAGAATATGCCGAGGGTGACTGCAGAGAGCTGTAACGGATTGGAGGGGTGGAAAAGGAAGTGGTGCATGGTGGGACAGGAGAGAGTGTATGAGGAGGAAGAAGCTCAGTGAAAAGACTGCTCAGCTTAAGGAAGGCTTTTATTTCTGTAGGTGAAGATGGCACGAGCAGGGAATTCCAGGTAGAAAGTACAAGCTGAGATGACAGGGTGTACAAAGAGATGAGCTGTAGGACTGAAAACTGGAATGCCTGGGTAAAGACTGAGCAGTTGTCTTTACTTGGGGGTTGCTGAATGCTGTTGGACAGAGGAGCAAATTTGAATCTTAGACATGTGCAGGTTCAAGCTCTGTTAACTGAGGTAAGGCAAGTGAAGGGAGTGAAGGCAAGATGACATAGAGAATAGAGTCAGGAGGTACTTCAAAAGTAGACTTTATGGACTTTAGTGGAAGTTGCAGGAAATGACTTTACGCCAGGTCAGGCCAGCAGCGTGCACAGATGAATCCTGACTGCGTCCTGCATTAGATGGGATAGCTATAACGAACATGAGTGGGGTGTCTTGTGAAATTTGGGCATAGACAGTCAGATAGCTAGTACAATACCTTGAGTGCGAGTTTAGTGTTGGGGTTATGTGGAGTTTGCCATTAATTTTAGAAGATACACATACTGGCAAAATGTCTTGGCATCTTCACACTTGCAGAAATGATTCAGCAGAAAGAAGAAAAAGGAAAAAGAAGAAACATAAAGCTAGCATGGCTCAGTGTTAGCCAGTGAATTTGTGTGCCATGTGTGGCTGCTTATTGCGTTTCCTTCCCAACTATTTTAAAAATAATTGATTGAGGAGCAAGATAAGTTGGGGGTTTGAGCCAAGCCAACATCGCCCAGAGAACTTTTGCCAATAAGTGGAAAAATGGAAGGAAAGTACTACTTTGATATTGATGTTGTAGAGTGGTGCCCATTGATTAGCTTTGGGCATGGGATGGGAAGATCAATAAGCAATAACTGTTCAGAGAAGAACTCAGGGCCGTAGCCTGTGCCTGGTGCTAAGAGCCTCTCACTGCAGCAACTGCTCTAGTGAGCCCTCTCCGGTAAGCCCTACCAAACACAGTCTCCCTTCCTTCCGAAACTTTAAAAATCACACGAGCACATCTCTTTGGTCTTTCATCTTCGGCACATCTTTATAGAACAGTGCTAAAACTTGCCCATGGCTTCTTTGGGTGGCTGCATCCATTCTATGGCTTCAGATGTCACCTTTAGTTTGGCTTCAAAGTGAGCTATAGACTTGAACTTCCTGTAGACATTTCACAGACAGAACTAGTCTCTTCATTTCCAAGACTCAAAGCTCGTCATTTACAACTTCTCCTTCCCATTTCTGATTACTCACATCTGTTTTGTCTATTTCATTTACCATTCCCTCTCCACCATGCCATTGACCAAAGCCAGGCCCTCTTGCTACTGTCACAGACTGTTGGAATTCCTTGCTAACTGATCTCAAGACTTCAGCTATCCCCATTTCCAGACTCAGATTAGTCTTCTAACTTAGTGGCCTGAATGTCAGCTCCAAAATCAACATGCTTGGCTAAATTACATATAGTATCAATTATTCTCCGTGTTGTTACTGAGGGTCCTTACTGCTCTATTCAAATATCTCTTTTGTGGTTAGCTAGCATTTGGACCGTTTAGCTAAATTAGGTTTCTCATTCTGCTTTGACCACACTGAACATGTTTCCCTCTCTGTGGTTTTGTTTCATTCACTTTGGGAACACCCTTATCACCCTACAAAGCTGCTGCCATTCCACTGAATCCGTGAAATGGCTGTGTGACAGGATTGTTGTATTATCCTTGAGTATGGTAGATCTATGGAGGTGGTGTGCAATTAGGGAGGTTTTTATTGTTGTTTTAGGCTTTCTGATATAGACATATCAAATCCAAGGTTGAAAAGTCATGAAAGATGGGGAGATATTTATAGTAAGGAAAGGCGCTTCATCTTAGGAATGTGGAAAAGACATGGCTGTATATGACAGAACTCATGACTAAGCGTGCAATACACCATCGGTACCATCCTTCACCCTTGTCCGTTTTGCTGGGGAACAAGAAACCAAGTGTAACGCTAAGAAATGTAGTTTTAGATGCAGAATATACCACCAACCTGCCATTCTACCATTCTTAGTTTTGAGAACTGAGTTTTGGTTTTAGTTTTGGATCCCAAAGGAAGGGAAACGTAGATATAGTTAAGCAAAACAAACAACCCAACAACAACAACAACAAAACAAAATAAAACTAAGAGGTTAGGAAAATAACATCAATAACTAGTTCAAAGAAGTAAGTAATAACTAGCATGGAGAAAGGGAGGTGAAAAGAGACTTTAAAATAATAGTACTTTGGGGCTGGAGAAATGGCTAAGCCAGTAAGAAATGGCTAAGCCTAGACCTCTTGTGGAGGACTAGGGTGTGAGTCCCAGCAACCTACATGGCTTCACAGTCATTTGTACTTCTAGTTCCAAGGGATTTAATGCCCCCTCTTCTAGACTCTGTGGTCACTTCATGCATGTAGTGCACATATATACATGCACATACATTCATACACATAAAATAAAAATATACTTATAGAAATAGTATTTGTAATGGATTGAATATCAAGAGCCCTTAAGGGCCTCTTGGAGCAGTCTGACAACCTGAGTTCAATCTCCAGATTCTGCCAAATGGCAGTAGAGAGCCAACTCACAAGAGTTGTGCTCTGTGGCCCTCACTCCCACCTGTGTGTCACACACTCCCCGGCCCCAACTTTCCTCCTTCTGCTTCTTCTTGTTTTTTGTTTTTTTGTTTTTTTGTTTTTTTTTTTGAGATAGGGGTTCTCTGTCTAGCCCTGGCTGTCCTGGACTCTTGTAGACCAGGCTGGCCTTGAACTCACAGAGATCCACTTGCCTCTGCCTCCCTGAGTGCTGGGATTAAAAGCATGTGCCACCACACCTGTATTCTTTTTTTCTTTTCATTTCCTTTTCTTTTTTTTCTTGTCTTTTTTTTTTTAAGTAAATCTTACTTTGTGGCCCAGCTAGGACTTGAAATTATGATAATTTTCCTTCATCCTCCTGAGTGCTGGGACTACAATTATGTGCTGCCACACCTGCCCCTATAGTCTTTCTTGACATGTGAATTTTTTTTTTAAAGCATTTATTTAATGTGGGTTTGCACCACTGTGCAAAGTGAATGTGAAGTCAGAGGACAGCTTGCCAGAGTTGATTCTCTCCTTCTAGGTATGGGTCCCAGGAATGGAATTTAGCCTTGGGGAAAATACCTTTACCCACTCTGGTGGTTTGAAGAGGAATAGCCCCATAGACTCATGTGTTTGAATGTTTGACTCATAAGGAATGACACTATTAGGAGCTATGGCCTTATTGGAGTAGGTGTGGACTTGTTGGAGGAAGTGTGGCACTGTGGAGGTGTCTTTGAGGTCTCATATATGCTCAAGTCAGACTTGTGTGATACAGTCTCCTCCTGCCTGCAGATCAAGATGTAAAACTCTCAGCTCCTCTAGCACCATGTCTGGATTAAGGATATGAGAAATGTTTTGGATGGTGTCTATGCTTCTGAAAAAAGGGAAAGACTGATGAATAATCAAATTACAGAAACAAGGTTCTGGCTTATAAGGCAAACCTGTGGGAAGAAAAAAAACTTATAATGATGACTTGTAATAATGAAAAAAAGGAACAACACATGTACACATGCATGCACCCACATACAAACACACACAAGCATACTCACACAAGTACTCACAGAAGCACAATTCCTGTGGTAAGTATTATCCATGGAATGGCCTGAAGAGGGCATCACTGCAGCACTTTTATGCAGTGCTTTATATCCTAAGTGGTGTAAAGCTTGAGCCTAGCTGTCTAATTCTGGGTGTATTTTGTTTTAGTTTTTCAATTTTATTTATTATTATTGGAATGTATGCAATGTATGTATGTGTATGTGCACACATGCCACAGTACACATTTAGAGGTCAGAGGACAACATTGAAGTTAGCTCTCTAGTTTCACCTTTATGTTTATGCAAGGGATTGAACTCAGGTCTCCAGGCTTGCATGGCAAACATCTTTATCTGCTGAGCTCCTGGATATATTTTATTTTTGTTTCTTTTATTGAAAATAGATTTTTTTTTCTCACATAATATATCCTGTTTGTGTTTTCCCTCCCTCTGCTCCTCCCAGTTCCTTCCCATGTCCCTTCCCATCTAGGGTCATTCCTTTTCTGTCTCTCATTAGAAGAAAACAAACAGGCTTCTGTTGTTTTTAAACAAAATCCCAAACATTCAGTTTTGCCAATACAGACTCAGCAGCCTGACGCTGGGGTGAAAACCTGCTCAGAGAAGCAGAGAAAGCACCCAGCTGACTTTCCTACTCAGCCAACATCCCAGAAGGAAAAGCCCTTTCTCCTCCATACATAGCAGATATAGGTCTGGGATTGGATGTGTTGAGGTGGAAACTAAGTAAAATGGAAAAAAAAAAAGTCTAGTTACAGGAAAGACTACAAGCAAGAGGCACTAGGTTGTTGTTGGTGTTATCTGTGCTCGCCTGAATAAATGATGAGTGTAGAATGAGAAAAAATATTTGAATGTTCACAATAATGATACCCAAACCTGTAATAGTGAAACGTGCTTGATACTCACCCCGCTTTATGCTACCTACGTCCTCCTTGCAGTACTGGTGGGTGCAGAAACAGACACAGAGTTGGTGGTCTCTGAGGGACACAGTAAAATTTCATTGCCAATTGATTGGCTTATCAAAGAGTTTTCTGAGTGTAGCTTTTATTAAAATTGATATTAGAGATTTTCCTTCACTCCTGTTAATTACTTAAAACCTACAAAAATTAATTAAAATGACTAGAAAATTTGATAAGCATATGCTATTTAAAAATAACATAAGCTGGGCACTGTATGTACACCTTTAATTCCAGCACTTAAGAGGCAGAAGTAGGAAAATCTCTGTGAGTTGGAGACCAGCCTGATGTATATGGAGAGAAGTAGAGCCAGACAGAGAGGGAGGAAGGGAAAAGAAGGAAAGATGAAAGGAAGTGAAAAAGGAAAGGAAAAAGAGGGAAAGGAAGGAAGAAAAGATAGGAGTTTGCTTCCTTCTAGCTAGCATTTCTGTTAAAAATGCCAGAGCGAAGGGAGTCTAGAGAATAAGCTATTGTAACAAAAAGAGATGATGATGATGGTGATGGTGATTTTGTGTGTGTGTGTGTGTGTGTGTGTGTGTGTGTGTGTGTGTGTGTGAGAGAGAGAGAGAGAGAGAGAGAGAGAGAGAGAGAGAGAGAGAGAGAGAGTGAGTGTACAACAGGAGGATGATGAGGGAAGAAGAGGGTGTTGGATCCCCTGGAACTGGCACTGGACTTGTGTGATTGTCCCCTGCCATGTGGGTGCTGAAAACCAAACCTGATCTTCTGCTACAGCAACAAGTTCCCTTGATTGCTGACCTGTCTGTGCAAATCCCAGCTGTTTTCTTATCTTTTGTTTCTCTTTCTTTCTTCTTTTCTTTTTCTGTTTTTAGATTTTTTTTTTCAAGACAGGGTTTCTGTGTAGCCTTGGCTGTCCTGGCTGTACTTTGTAGACCAGATTAGCCTTGAACTCACAGAGATCCACCTGCTTCTGCCTCCTTGAGTGCTGGGATTACAGACATGCTCTACTATGCTTGGCTACTGTTTTTCTTTTTAATTATTATAAGTTGTTTAAGTTAGCATACATGGTGATAGGTTTCTTTATGGTGCCTTCTTAGTTTTTATTTTTTTAATTTAATCTTACTTATATCCTTTTTTGAAGACAGAGTCTGCATAACTCTGGCTGTCTCAGAATTTTCTATATAGACCACACTGCCTTTGAACTCACAGAGATTGACATACCTTTGCCTCTTGAGAACTGGAATTAAAGATATGTGCCACTACACCTGGCAGGATTTGAGTTTTAATTACCTATATAGGCTCGTGTCTGTATGTATCTGTGCAGTGCTTGTGAAGGCCAGAAGGTGGCAACAGATTCACTGGGGTGAGGTTGCAGGCAATTGTGTGCTACCTGGTAAGGGTCCTTCCTGGTGTCTAACTCCGGTCCTCTGCAAAAGTTGTAAGCTGCCTGAACAGTTGGTGCCATCCCTCCAGCCTTCATTATACTTTATTCTAATTTGTCTCCCTGTTCTTCTGCCTTTTTCAGTCTCTCATGTCCCATTCCCTTTTATTGCCCTAAGTACCTTGTAGAAAAATATTATTAATATTTATATTGATTAATATGATTACTAATATAGCAGTTATTATTTAACATGCTATTATAAAAATAAAAGACTCAGACATCTGTCAGATTTTTAATAACCCTAAAGCACTGTGACTGGGCAGATAGATCTTTTTTGTGAATATTTCTTTTTTATTTTTTAATAATATTTTTTATATGTACATTTATATTATTATACATAAGATTAAAATAAACTACATATAGCAAGAACTATGAAACAATCAAGAATTATATTAATATTACATCCATAATATTTTGGCTTTTTGTATTTGGCAACCTTGAAGAAACATTTTCCTATCTTGGTGAGTCTAAAATTCAGAATGTCAATCAATATCTATCATATCTCATTTCCGTTAATTTAAAACATCTATCTACACCTAAAAACATCTTAACGCCTAAACAACTAAGCTTAATTGTGAAACTAAACTAAGTAAACAGAAAGTGCAAGTTAGCAGCTTCTAAAGTGAAAAAATAACAGTTTGCTGCTTGAACAGTCACCCAACACTCTCTATAACGTTGGAGCATCATCTTCAGCCGTCTGGCCCAGTACATCTGACAAACTTATTTGTGAGGCAGGAAATACTGAGGACTTGCTTACCCTGTCTTTAGGCAGAATTCTGTCATGGTGGAAACAAGGACATTTTCACTGGGCAGATCTTAACCCCCTAAGCTACTTTGTTGTCTTCCAGCCGCACATCCCATCCAAAATCCCCACAAATACTTGCACATGTTTCCGTTTGGGCTGCTTTTCTCCATCGTGGCAGACCTCAGAGCATGCTCTTCCTGGCCATATGCTTCTAGTCCACGCTAACCCATGATGACCGCTCCTCCTCCTTCCTTCCTCCCACCTCTCCTCCTGGTCCTTCTGCGACATCCTCAGAAGCCCACATCCTAGCTCCACTATCTCTCTTTTGCCAAGCCCAGGTGTAGGCTCTTTATTTGCCAATCAAGGACAATTTGGGACGCAAACTTTACACCACACCAATTTGTATAGGTGAGGATGTGCTTGGAAGGAACTTGGGAACAAACAATTAATTAACCTTTGAATATGTAGAAGCCCCAGATCAAGCCCAGCAGTGCCCCCTTCTGTTTTTATGTCAGACGTATCCCATTGCAGTACTCTCATTCATTGAAATTACTTCTTCCTCTCTCATAGTCTCCTTCCTAGACTTACCTCACACATTTTTATGTATGTGTGAACCAGTGAAGACGTACATACATTGTCTTTGAAAATGGAAATACATACACACACATTCTCTCAAGTCTAGATTCAGCCTATAAGAGAAAATGTGTTCCTTTTTTTTTTTTGAGTCTGGCTTACTATTTTTCTTAGTAATGATTCCAAGTTCCATCCATTTTCCTGTAAGTTCCATGATTTCTTTGTATCTGAGTAGTGTTCCACTGAGCATGTGTTCCACATTTTCCGTATCTGTTCATAAGCTCATAGAAATCTTGGCTAGTTTGTAGTCTAGCTATTGGGAATACTTAGCAACGAATGTGAGTGTGCTCGCATCTCTGTGGCAGGACTTAGACCCTTAGGTAAGTGCTCAAAAGTGGGACAGCTGGGTCATGGCAGCTGTGGTTTTACTTTGTTGTTTGTATGACTTTCTAATATTTTCATTGTTGCACACCTAAGCGGAAATATTAAACAGTGGTTTTGAAGAGCATCTATAGTGATTTCCATGGTGGCTACACAAGTTTCCATCAGCAGTGATGCCACCTCCTTTCCTGCATCCTCACCAGGTCAGGCCACTCTTGGTCTTTGTGGGTACTTGCCCCATCCTGGGATAGTTGGTTTATTTTCCAGCAGAAGATTAATGTTTTGGGAGTAGCCCCTGTACCGCAGACAGGCCTGTTAATCCTAGGGATTTGCATGAGCTTTCCTCTCAGCAAGCAGGGTCCGTATAGTAGCCATCACTCTGCTTAACATGGTTTCCTTGTCTGTTTTAGAGACCTGCATGCACGTTTTCACTACCACCTGTGTTCTAATCACGACTCCTTCTCTTCCTGCAGGAGTCCGGAGCACCCATTCTCACAGACGACGTCAGTTTACAAGTGTTTATGGATCATTTGAAGAAACTTGCTGTGTCAAGTGCTGCTTGACATGCCAGATGTGTCAGACGCTCAAGGAGGATTACTACTTCAGTTTCTTTTGCTTTTTTCATTTATCTGTAGAAACAGCAGAGATCTTTCTCAAACCTTTTTGTGTCAGCATGGTTTGAGGTGACATATGGAAAAATGTTGATGATTATAGATTAAGCTGAAATATAATGAGAGCAACAAGAACAAGTTTGTTTTGTTTGGTACAGTATTATAATTGGTTTTATAAATTCAGTCTGTATGATTTAATTATGATTAAAGAGTTAGAATGGTTTGCTTTGTATTGCAGATCCCACTTACTTGTATACTGCAGACAGATCCGAAGTGGCACTGGGAATCCTCACTGACCTTTTAGGGAGTATTTAATAAGAGCCAGAAAGAACAAATCAGTCTTGTTGATATATGAATAGTTTGCTTTTTTAGTTAAGTAATTTTTCTGTTTTTTAGCATATATGTATACCCTATTCTATACTTTGTTAAAATGGATTTGTTTTATTTAGGAATTATTTGACTTTATAGTAGTAATTTTTATGAAGGTAATTTAATGTTTTTGGTTATTTGCAAAAATTATTTAGTGCTAAAAGTTTTGAGTGAGGTAACAACCCTACAGCTGACATTAAATGTGAAATTCCCACACAGTACCCAACTCATGTTACTAATTAGAGTAATTTTTTAAAGGAAGCTAGAAAAATAAGACATTCATAGTGATTAAAGGAATTATTTGCAGTAAAAAGACTGTTAAAACTATTAACCATATTTTGTTTTTGTCAGATCATTTTATTGTTGCCCTTAGGTAAAATTTCCATTGCATTCTTCAGTATTTTAACACTACTTTAGGAGTTTCCATTTCACTTTTTGTTTCTGTTTCCTTGTGAAATGTATTATTTTGTGGTTCTTACTGAAACAGTATTATGCAATGTTTAATTATGTCATATGGAAATAGTTCTATTTGATTTATTGATTAGTATCATTCACTTTACCTTTTAAAGTTTACTTGTAGAAAAGTTTACATTGTTAAAGCAGATAAATTTGACAATGAAATTTATGTATCAAGTGCTGCAGATGCAAGGTGGTGCTCTGATAGTTTCTAGTCAGGACAGTGGTGACTGTATACTTGCATGAACACAATCAGACGATGGCAAAACAGACAATTGTAATTGTTATACTCAATTTAAATAAATTGCTTTGTTTGTTTTATTTGAATTGAACTGTGCTAGGCCAAAATGCCAATAAAATATACTTTTCTCTGTTTTCTTAGTTATTTTAAAATCTAGTAAAGCCTGGGTAGCTTAAAACAAAATTACAGCTCTTTAGTTTTATTCATTTATTTATTTTGAGTCAAGGCCTCACTGTTTAACTCTGGCTGTCCTGGAACTCACTATGTGGACCAAGCTGGCCTCAAACCCAGAGATCCACCTGCCTCTGTATCCCTAATGCTGGGATTAAAGACATGCACCACTATGCTGGGCCTAAATATTTAATTGATTGATACACAATTGTACAAATTTATGAGTACAATGTGGTAATGTATAGTAATGATCAGATTATCTTAATTGGCATTTTCATTTCTTCTAAACAGTATCTCTTTGTGTTTGAAGCTTTCAGACTTTTAAAATTCTTATGAAAATATGCAATAAATTGTTGTAAACTGTCATCACTCAGCGGTGGTAAAGAACACTGGAGCTTTGTTCAGTTATATTTTGGTACCTGTTGTATGACCTTCCTCTCTATCCTTTCTTCCTGGTCTTCAATGACTACTATGCTATTTTAATATGAAAGCAAGTGTGTGTGTGTGTGTGTGTGTGATACACATGTGATACATATGTGAATTCTGGTGCATGAGTGCCATGGTGCACCTATAGGAGTCTGAGAATGACTTGCAAGTCAGTTTTCACCTTGTACTTTGAGGCAGTCTCTCTAGTTTCTGCCATGCGCCTACTCCAGGTAGTTGGCTGTAGCACCCTTTTAAAATCTATTTCATTTGGGTTTCTTAATGCCTCTATCTCCCTTCCTCCCCCAACCCCCAGGTAGGAGAGAAAGAAGGCTAGAAGCCACAGGGCATGTGGGTCTCCTTAGAACTTAGTTCAGGCTAGTTAGGGGCATCAGGTTCTTTGGGGCAGTGCCAATCTCAGCCATCAGAATATTCAGCAGCCTTCTTTCTTCTCCAACCTTCTCCTCCAAGTCTTTCTTTCTCTGTCTCTATATTTCTGTGTCTCTGTCTCCTGTTCTGTTTCTTTGTCTCTGTCTCTCTCTCTCTCTGAGTGTCCCTGGAAGCATCCTTCTTTCTCTGGGCTCTGGTATTTTATACCCTCTCTGAGTCCTCAGAATTCCACTAACTGCAGCTGGCAAAGATCACACCCCTCTTTGAGCTGCACGAAGCAGTTATCAGCTGTAGGCAAACTAAAACATCTCCAAGGGGCATATGGCAGAAGAGGGAAGGAGGGTGGGAATGGAAAGATAAGAGGGAAGGGATAACAATCGGGATGTAATATAAATAAATTATAATAAAGAAAATATTCAAAAAAGCATCTCCCTATCCCACACTTGGGATTAAAACAAAAACTTGTTTACATAACATAACTGAGGTTTTAAAAAAATTGTTTATGCAGCAAGTTTATTTCTGCAGAGGAGGTGTCTTATGTTTACATCCAGGAAGAAGCAGAAAGGAACTCCTGCCTGTCCCCCCTCCCAAGTCAGAACTGAGTCCCTGAGTCCTCAGCAGCAGTATGTTGTGTTTCAACCATCTTTACTGGAGACCAAAGATGATGGGGTCATGGTGAGTAAAACTAGTCACCAGTTGTTGAAAGTTACCCAAGTGTCAAAGGTGTCCATGACAGATTTTCAGGGCCAGGAGACCTGCTGTTTGAAGGTTAAGGGCTGATTGTAGGTGAGCAAGAGATGCTTGGTACTTGGGCAGCTGGTGTGACATCCTTTGCTACCTGCTGCTTGCCTGAAAGGAACCAGCATTTTGACAGCACCCCCTTAGGGATAAGTTCTCCAAACAGGCTGCACAGATAACCCCTGCATGGCCCGAGCCCCTGCACCTCTCCAACGTCCTGAAAATGTTACCGTGCACCCACTTCACCTTGCCTTTAGCCCTAAGCTCTCGAAGTTCCATGATCAGACTGGTCGGTCATGCGATGGCAGAAAACTACTTGGATGTCAGGCTGAGAAGGTGCCTCCAAACAGTGGACAGTTTCTGGTGGGCTCCGTAGATCTAAGACTTGAGTCTAGAAATTAGCGAGATTTTAAAGAAACCTACATGGGCCTTCAAGGCATCACTTGCCCTGGGGTTCCTGGAGCAACCACCACCTCCTTACATAACTGAGTTTTTAAAAAAACCCAAACTTCTACTACAGTTGGCCTTTGAGTCTCCAGGTGATTTTTCTGTCTCCACTTGGCATCTCGGTAGGGATGCTGTGGTTGCAGATATGTGCTACTGCATCCAGCTTTTTACTTCGGTTGTGGAGATTGAATGCAACTTGTTGGCCTTTGCATCAAGAGCTTTTATTCACTGAGACATCCTGATGGCCAAGAATGCTGTTTCTGAAACACAAGTTAGACTATGCAATTTCCCTTTGCACCTACAAGGTCCAAACATTTCAGCTGAGTCACCTTATATAATGTACATTATACCCCATCCCTTACCCTTGGAAATGGTGCAAAAGACACAGTTGAAAAACTAGTGTGGAGTTGAGTGTCACATATGTATGTGTATATATATATATATATATATATATATATATATATATATATATATATATACACACACATACATACATACATACATACACACCCTTTAATTAGAGATAGTTATACATAGGTACACAGTGTGATTTAGTATGTGCATGTAACATGCAATTGTCAGGGTTATCAGCATTTCTCATCTCATTTATTAACTTTTGAGCTCCCATCGTTTAGTTATTACAAAATAATTCATAGATGGTTATTTTAAACCATAGTTGCCTAGAATCTAGAACTTTCATCCATAATGTTTGCAACAAGTAACTTCCTGTAATCATTGTTCTCTTCCATTTTAGATTAACTTTACATTTTTTTGTTTGCTTGTTTTTTGAGACAGGGTTTTTCTATGTAGCCCTGGCTGTCCTGAAACTTGCTCTGTAGACTAGGCTAGTCTTTAGCTCAGAGATTTGTGATACTCTGCTCCCCAAATGCTGGGGTTAAAGGCATGTTCTACCACACCCATCTAACTCTAAGTTTTCACATATGAAAGAGCATGTATTTTTTCTATTTGGTTTGTTTAACATAATCTCCAGTTCTACACATTTTTTTTTGCCACAAATATCAAGATTTCAAACTTCTTATGGTTCAACAGAACTCTGTATATGCATATGTGTGTATGTTGGTTGTTGGTTTTTTGAGACAGGTTTCTCTGTAGCCTTGGCTGTCCTGGACTCACTTTGTAGAGCAGGCTGGCCTTGAACTCAGAGACCCACCTGCCTCTGCCTCTGCCTCCCAAGTGCTGGGATTACAGGTGTGAGCCACTGTGTCCTGGCACAGCAATGAGAAAAGAAGCTAATGTAAACATATGCAAAAAGGGAAGGATAACAAAGGTAGACCCAAACCTGGAAATACACCTTTCCAAACCAGAAGAGGAAAATAGGGATTAATGTGATTTTTAAAAAAAATCAAAATGAAGAAAGAATAACAAAGGAAAAGTGTGGCAAATAAAAATAAACAAAAACCCAAAAGCAGACTTTAGTGTGTTTTTTGAAAATGCAAAAGGTAACTTTGGGTCTGCCACAGTGGTGAGTATAGTATTATAGCTGCTCTTTGCTTAGTTTCGTGCCAATATCATCTTCTACAGATTTTACTCTGGCCTTGTTCACTGTTGAAGAACACCTTTGTCAATTTCAAAGGTTTTTAACTCCTCTAGTCTAATACAAATTAAGCAAGACACCATGTTGCTGAGTGCCGTTGGGCAGCTTATGAGTAGGATTCCAGTACTGCATACTCAAGTGAGCACTGGTCAGGATTTTACAATCTTTAGGTCTCTTTAACAAAACCAACACATTCCTAAGGGCGATGACTGTCCTATGAAGCCACCTGGCACTTTCTAATATTGTCTACTATGGAACGTAGAGCAGCCAGTTGAGCTGTTGGCTAGTTTGAAAAACTGTTTTGAATCAGTCTGTCAGAGACCCACTGCTCATAGGACTGGCCAACCCTTTCCTAACCAACACAATACTAAAATTATTGCTAGTTGTTGAAGGAGATGATAGAAAAATAAAAATTTAAAGACAGGAAGAATGAGTTGAATTTTAAAAATTAGATGATTAAAACAGGAACAAAAGATAACAAAAACTGCTCTTGTCAAGATGGTCAGTATGGCCTGTTTTTAATCTGTTATTTGCTCTCTGTAAACGTGTCATGACCAAGGCAGAATGATATGAGATGTTTGGAAGTAAACAAACAAAAGGCAACATCTGCTCAACTGAAAGCAAGCTGTTATGGTTGTACTGGTGATACAAAGTGACATAAAACATTATATAGGATGAAGCAATCACTATCCAACTGTTAATGTATGATGTTAGGGGAAAATAGGAAAATCAAAGAAAGCATAGTAAGTCATAATGTAAAAAGGAAACATGAGAGCCGGGCCTGATGGTCTGTGTGTGCTGGGAACTGAACCTATGCCCTCTGCAAGAGCAGTGAATATTCCTACCTGCTGAGCCATCTCCCCAGCCCCACAATTGTTCTCTGAAATGTGTTCAGCTGCCCTTTAGGGCCACATCGATACACTGCTCCTGTGTGTGTGTTTAACCTGTTTTGGGAAACACATGTTGTAAGATAAATTGTCATAGAGGTTAGAACCAAATTTGGGGCTGGAGAGATGGGTCAGTGGTTAAGAACACTGGCTGTTCTTCCAGAGATCCTGAGTTCGGTTCCCAGCAACCACATGGTGGCTCACAACCATCTGTAATGGAATCCGAGTTTCTCTTATGGTGTGCATGAAAAACAGAGCACTCGTATGCATAAAATAAACACATCTTTAAAAAGAATAACAAATCTGGAGATTAATTATGAATAAAAATTACCTATGGGTAAAAATGTCACTCTAAAATGACACATCAACTAAGAACCTCCAAAAGGGAGGGAATCACATTTCACTTGGCTTAGAGCCCTTTCTTCAAGGCAATTTAAAACTAGCTTAATCTCCAGAGATTTATAAATTAATCTTCATGAAATACTGATAGGTTAAATGTTTGGAAACATTTGTGAAGAGGTGAAAATTCAACAGACACAAGACCCAACTCACTGCTGCTTCTGATTGAACGTGCACAGGAACTGTGTGTGTGTGTGTGTGTGTGTGTGTGTGTGTGTGTGTGTGTGTGTGTGTGTGTGGTGTGCTCTCACGTGCTCGCTTGTGCTGATAAAATAATGTCATTTGTGCTGTTGGAGAGTTTTCAAATTTAGGAGCACCAAGGAGGTATCAGTGACGACCCTGAGGGGGTCTAATGTGGTGTGGCTGTGTCAGGACTGTCACGGGAAGACAGACAGTGGGGTAAAATGCATTTTGGAATCCTTAGACTCAGATTTGGGGACCACATACATGGAACTGATAGCTTCAGTTATGGAACTAGATGAGACGGCCCTTCTTTAATTATTTATTAGGAACTAACAAGGTGTGTGGGGAGCAAAGTGTCAGACGCAGTCTTCCTCCTTTAGGCACGGATTATGGTGTCACACATGGTCTCTTATGATGTTTAATTCTAAAACTATTTTTAATGAGAACATTAAGCCTACTGATTTATCAAATATGTATTATTCGGCAAGGAAGTATTTCTATTAAAAAAGCTATCAAGTTGCTGAAATATTAATGGTAGTACTATATCATTTAACTGAAGAGAATGTTTTCATTGAATCCTGGGTTATAATACCTAGAATTATGTTCTGTATTTTAATAGGGCTGTGGAGAGAATAAGATCCTGAGTAATACATTGGGAAATGGCTCAATTAATAGTTGTTCTTAATTGAGAAAGAGCTCATTTTATAGGGACATGTAGAAGAATGCCAATGCACAGTATGAAATGCTCCTACTTAGGTATGCTTAGGATTGGCTAGTTAACTGTTACATGGTGCGTAGACATGACTGTACCTGGAACTGAAAGATAAACTTCTCTGTGAACTCACCAGAGCCTTTTGCTTTACGTTCTCCATGCAGCACTCTTCTCATTTAAAAGGGGCCATTTCAATTACGCTTAGCTACTGAGTGCCACGCAAATGCCTGACATGCTCACTGTAAAGGACTCTGGGATTAGTTCCCGTTTGGAGTCTATAGTCCAGCATGGCTTCTGGGAGCTACTGTTTTATTACGGTGGGTTCTTTGGCAAGAAAGGCAAGCACAGTTACAGTGCTTACTCAGTTTCTATGGTGACAGCTACACCTGCTTCTCCATTGGAACCCTTTGGATCTCCATCTCTATCATTAGTTGTCTGCAACACTGAAGAATCTTCCTTAATCTGTGGAAGGAGACCAAGTACGGGACTGGAAAATCTTCACCCTTCTGCAAGCTCTTCCACAAAGTAGCAGCTTTGGGGAGTGACGCACTCCCTCCCTCCTTCCCTCCCTCTCTCCCTTCTTTCCTTCCTTTCTTCTTTTCCTTCCTTTGCTCCTTCCTTTCTTCCTTCCCTTTCTTTTTTTTTTCTTTTATTTAATTAATTTATTCAGATTACAACTCAGTTGTTATCCCATCACTTGTGTCCTCCCGGTTCCTCCCTCTCTCTCCCTCCCTCCCACTTTCACTCTACAGGGTCTCATTATATAGCCTTGGCTGGTTTGGAGCTCACCATGTGGACCAGGCTGGCTTCGAATGTATAAAGCTTCTGCCTCCCAAGTGCTGGGACTGAATGAGGTGTGCCACCATGGCCAAGCTGATGCATTTCTTATCGTTAAATTTAATAAACTGGTGACTGTCAAATAGGGGTATGTTAAAAAATACATATATAATAAAACTTGTTAATAAATAATTATCTATCCAGAGTAAAATATCCTAATCCTCAGCAGAGAAATGACACCCGTCAGTGACTGTGTTCACTTCCTCTCATTTGCTGCTCCGCTGAGCTAAGCAAACAGTATCAGTCTCGTCTTTAAGCCGACAGATATGATCCAGTTTTCTATATCACCCAATCCTTAGACTGGCTGCTGATCTATGAAATGGTTTGGTGGTGTGGGAGAGTTTTCATCTGAGGATACTGGTGGCTACTGAGCAGTTAGTTATATTGTAGGAAGCATGAATAGGAAAATCCAGGCGGCCCCAGGCATGCTGCAGCGAGAGGAAAGGCGGGCAGTCAGAGGAGAAACACCATCTAGAAGCAGCGACCTGGTGGTGGGACATTGAGGTGAAGTCCACCAGTGGCAGCTGCAGCAAAGTGGTTCCCAGACTGTGCTACATCTTGAAGCTGTGGCCTCCTCCTACCATTGCTCCTAAGTGTGCTCAGCTGTTGAAATAACTACTCATTATTTGAGATAAACTTACCCATGGAACAGAGGTCCTGGTGACTAATGACTTATCCTCTGGCCTGACTGCACTGGAGTGAATAGAAATTCAGTATTCCCCAACAAAGTCACAAATGAAATATCATGGCAATACTGGGACAGAGTTCCAGGAGATGCCATCCTGTATCTCATCTGTCTGCGTAGAAAAGATACATTTCACCCAGTTGTGGTGTCTTATTTAATGATATCCAGCAGAATTAATATTTACAATTCTGAATACAGCAGGAATTTAAAGTTTTAAAAGTTACTTTTCTTTACTTATTTGTTTGCACATCTAGGTGTAGAGCTCAGAGGACAACTTGAGGAGTCAGTTCTTTCCTTCTACCATGTGGGTTGCAGGGACCCAGGAGCTTAGGTCACCAACCAGGCTTGTGGCAAGCACCTTTACCGCTGCGTCATCTCCCTTTCAACAACAGGCCTTCGTCAGTGGTGGAAAACACAGGTGCAGGTAATTATGGAACGTGAACTTTTTTTTGAGACAGGGTCTCACTGTGTATCCTTGATTGGCCTGCAACTTGCTGTATACTAAGCTTGACTTGAATTTAAAGAGATCCGCCTGCCTCTGCCTTCTGAGTGCTGGGGTTGAAGGCGAACACCACCATACCTGACCCTGAAAGGTGTGTGTGGTAGACTGAGACTTTAACCCAGGTCTTTATTCATGCTAAGCACACACTACCACTGAACTATATACTACCAGGTCCTATCAAAACAATCTACTTTGTTTTTGTCTCCAACTGCCCCTATAAGATTGCTTAGTATGGGAGTGTCTCACCTACAATCATGCTGTGAAGGATTTCAGGCTGGTGATTTTTGCATCACTTCAAAATCACTCAGTTACAAATCTCCCCAGGTAACAATGGCTTCACCTCATCCTGTGCTGGGTTAAGAAATCATTTCATAGCCAGGCATGGTGGCACACGCTTTAATTGAGCACTCAGAGAGTCAGAGGCAGGTAGATCACTGTGAGTTGGAGGCCAGCCTTGTCCACAGTGAGTCCAGGACAGCCAAGGTTACACAGAGAAATTCTATCTCTGACTTGCCCCCCACCTCGCCAAACAAAACAAAACAAAACAAAACAAAAAAGAAAAAAAAAGAAAAAAAATTTATCCATGTTTCCATGTGATAGTTTAGTTCACACCTCATATAGGATATATTATCTTGACGTGAGTTCAAGCCATTTGCTATATATTTATGCACCAAAAGAATATAAATAATATGCAGAAAATTCTCATCATTCTGAATCCTAAGGAGTTCTTAAAACAGCTTGTCTTGGGAGTGGCTCTATTCTGTACATTCTTTATTTAGCTCATGGAAATTTTTATTGAGACACATCCACTCAACCCTTGCCCCATAATGATTTCTTTTGAACCTATGACTTTTTAAGACTATTTTTATTCTTAGACACAGATTTTGCTTGCAAACTGCATACCCTGAAATCTTATGAGCTGATTTTTTCTAAAGATAGACACATAATAAGTGTGTGTGTGTGTGTGTGTGTGTGTGTGTGTGTGTGTGTGTGTGTATTTCCTCATTCAGATGTACAATGGCAAGAATTGAGTATCAACCAATTCTAATGAAAATCTGAGCTTTGGCCGTGATAAGAGCACTTGTCACATGAGTACAAGGACCCAGGTTAATTCTGGCTTTCAGCGCTCAGGAGGCAGAGACAGGGAATCCATTGAACAAGCTAGTTAGACCAGGAGGATTGGCAGCCTACACGTTCAGCAGGAGCTGCTGCCTCCTTATACAAGGTGGACAGTGCCCAACTAAGACACCTGTTGTCAAGCTTGAGCCTCCACACGCAGGGAGACCTGAACACACATGTGCAGACCCACATGTGCAAAAATGCACACAAGACACATGTAACAAATAAATAGAAAACCTGTGTTTGTCTCCGAGCTGCTGGGTAAGAGCCCCCGTCTGCTCCTAGTGAAAATGACGACGAGGTTAAACATCCCGTGACCTGTCATGTTTTGAGGGTTTCTGCCCACTGGCTTTGTTTGGTGGTGGGGTACCATTTGTAGACCGGGGCTGTGGGAAAGAAAGCTATTTAGTGAGGAGAGTCCCTCCTTGCTTGGGGTTTACATTATCATATGACACTGTTCTGCCTTGCACAACACCAGTAAATGTCAGCCCAGAGATGCTACCATTCAGTCACCTTCTGTGCAGTGTATGTAGGTGACGCGAGTGCTGATAAACCAGAGGTGACGTGACTTACAGAGCAGTGCCCTGTGCTAAAAATATCAGTTGCTGATGATTCGAGAAAGTTAGAAATAGCAATAACCTACCAGCCATGTATCTGCAGGGAGAGAGGTATGCAGTCTTTAATCATTTGTCCTCCCCAAAACTCTCTGGGAAGAAAATCATGATCTCATTTCAAATAATCAGTGGAAGATTTTTTTTCCCCCTTGTGCGCTAGGTGACTAGGTGACAAAATTAAAGTTTTTGTCCTATATTTCCAAATCTTGTGATTTCACAAAATTAGTGATGCAGGTTTATTTCCAGCCAAGTATTCTTCACTGCTCGATTTTCGAGGGGTCGGGGAGCAAGCTCATCAAGAGATGCAGACTGTTCCGTGCTTTTTGTTTTCTTGGGAGCTGCATCAGTATAATTCTCTGCGTCGTGTCATCCACCGACTTGGAGAATTGCTCCCGTAGCTCTTTTTTCTTTCAAACAAATTTTTCTTATGTATTTAAAATACTTTGCTTTAATGCTAGGGTGACCCCCTCTCCCAGGTCTCTGGCAAATCCCAGAGATGCCCTCCACCTCTGATTTCCGTTCTCTCAGCAGGCCCTCTCTCTCCCACTCTTGCTCCCATAGCTTTTGGGCGGAATAAACATTTAAATTCACAATCGCTTTTTATGAATAATTCAGCAGACTGGAGATGCAATTGCTAAATAAATGAAATAAGAAAAGATACACTGAAAACAAACCGGAAAACACTTCAGAATTCTATGTCCTTTAACCGGCAAAGGCAGCTTGGCTGCACTAGCACTTTTGGCCCACCAGGCGGCAGTAGCTACCACACAACAGGAAATTCTGGACTCCTTTCTGTACTTTAAATTTTGCATTTTTTTTCTAATTTTTTTTGGTGGTTTTCCCCCAACCAACATTCATGTTTTGCTAATCTTTGAAAGCTATTATCATTTTCCATCTGAAATAATTGGACCCTAAAAGTAAAATACAGTTTGCTGAATGAGTACGTAATGGGAAAACACTTTAGTTCCCCATCGTAAGTGAAAAGCTTTCAAAGTCTGTGTTCCCAAAGGAAAATGGTAAGTACATGAAACCTTTAATTTTCTCTGTGACTCAATTTATTTAAAAGTGGCGATTGTGAGCCCACAGCAAATGGATGCCTGTGTGGCGGTGAAGGTCGTGTCGTCTTTGCATCTCCAGATGTGACCGTAAGTTTGACCTACAGTCTCATATAATGTTTAACATGTTGGCTACATTTCTACTTTCTTTACGACCTGAATATAGACAAGGTATGAGGGTACACCTAATTCAGCAACAGTCAGCCACAGGAAGGACTTCATGCCAGAGACTCACATTTAGTGGGCGATTTTTAAATTTTTATTTTTAAATAAAGTTTATTAATTTATTCATATTACATCTCAATTGTTATCCCATCCCTTGTATCCTCCCATTCCTCCTTCCCTCCTGCTTTCCCCTTACTCCCCTCCCCTATGTCTGTGACTGAGGGGGCCCTCCTCCCCCTGTATATGCTCATAGAGTATCAAGTCTCTTCTTGGTAGCCTGTTATCCTTCCTCTGAGTGCCACCAGGCCTCCCCATCCATGGGGATGTTTTTTATAGTTCAAAGCTCCTCCTGGTCAGTTCCCAGGCTCGCGACAGTCACTTAGCATGCGGGTGGAGGGCTTCTGGGCAGGTATGCAGCTTTGGTAAATGTTGGGAAGAGTGAGAAGCTCCGCTCTGTCTAATCAGCAGTTTCTGAGTATTGGCTGGATCCAGTTTGGATAACAGTTTATATAGAAAAATTTAAAAAGGATTTGGTGTTCCCCTCGCTCCTCTAGGAGTCCTGTCTAGTTAGAAGGTGCTCTCCTCAGTCTCCAGGACCCCTGCTACTAGTCTCACCCCCATGTCCTCCCAGAAGCCTATGCTGTCGTAGGTCTCCAGTTTGCCACAGAGATGTCCCCGCCCATGGTTTCTCTTCTCTCTGCAGGCCCTCTGTTCTCCCGCCCCTGCTCTCCTCCTGCCTATAAGGATAAAGATATCCCGCAGGGATAAAGATAGAGCAGAGATTGAGGCGATGTCCAGCCAATGCCTGGCTCCACCTTAGCACCCCAACCCCAATCCCCACCATGGGAGAGAGCCAACAATACTCTGCTGTGCTTGCAGACGGGAGCCTAACATGGCTGTCCTCTGAAAGGCTCCACTCAGCAGTGGATCAAGACAGATGCTGAGACTCACAGCCAAACTTTGGGTGAAGCATAGGGAATCTGGTGGAAAAGTGGGGGATGGGGGAGAAGGATAGAAGGACCGGGAGGGGACAGGATCTCCAGAGGAAGACCAACAGAGCCAACTAACCAGGGCCCAGAGGGGCTTGCTGAGATTGAAGCACCAATCGAGGACCATGCAAGGACTGCACCTAGGCCCCCTCCACAGATGTAGTTGAAGGGCAGCTTGGGCTATGTGTGGGTCTGTTAGTAAGGCAGCAGGGGGCTGTCTCTGACAGGGACTCTGTTGCCAGCTTTTTAATCACTTCCCCCTGGTGGGGCTGCCTTGCCAGGCCACAGGGGAAGAGAATGTGCTCAGTCGTCATATGACTTGATGTGCTGGGGTGCATTGGTGGAGGGGGAGTCCACTTTTCTGAGGAGTAGGAGAGGGGAGAGAGGGGGAAGAAGGAGGGAAGGTGGGGCCTGGAGGGGAGGAGGGAGAGGGCTACGATCAGGATGTGAAGTGAATAAAATAGATAAATAAATAAGTAACATTAAGAAACAAAAATAAAAAGGACTTATTTCATTAATTATATGCATGTGTGTGCATTATATATCTATGTATTTATACCTGAGTACCAGTCCCCACAGAGGCTGGCAGCATCAGATCCACCAGAGTTCGCATCACAGGCAATTGTGAGCCATCCTATGCGCTGTAATATTAGACCACTGCCTGGCCTGTAATAAATGCCCTGTAAATGCTATCTGTCCTTACGGTCACAGGAAGCCTTGTTCTGAGTGTTTATTGTGTGTGAGTTACACCACATCGTCACCTGCCTTTTAAAGAGAAGGAAATAAAGGCTTAAGAATCTTAAGAACAGTTTCATGACTGGTAAACAGCAATGTCCACGGATTACACCGTGGACAAGAGATTCACACAGATGCACCACAGAGGGCAAACTGATAATGCCTTTAGCAGTGACTGACAACAAGAGCACTCACCACGCACAGAGAGCGTGTGCTCTGTGTGCTAAGGACTGCCTAGAGATAGGCACCATAGACCTGGGCTGTCAACAGGGTGTTTGCCTGGGAACACAAGCCCTTCCCCTCCCTTTCCCCTGACAGTAACCAAAATTTCTCCTGCTTGTGTTGGTCTGCACTGGCATTGGGTCCTCTGGAGCTTCTGCCCAGAAGGCACTTGTCCTTGGTCTCTGGCTGGCTGCCTTTGCCTGACTGTCACCCTATATTCTAGGGTCTTTCTCTTAATGACATCGCACGGGGCATCAGTACAGATGTCCTGGTGACCAGGTCCCCTGTGTCCTTTAGCTAGCTGTGGGCCTTCATAACTTTCCTGATACATCCCCTCTGGGTACTATCTGTATGCTGCGTTTCAATTTTCTGGTAGCGTCTGCATTTTCTCTGTTATGTCTAGAGGGTGCAATCTATCCACAGGCAATTGGAGCCTCGGGCTCTTACAATCTTTTCTCCCTTTGTTCTGTGATTTTTCTGGGGCTTTGGGTGTAGGGGTTGAACTGTCGATGTAACAGTTGGAGTTGGACATCCCACCAGTTTTGATCAGTTGTGGCTCTCTGCAACAGTCTCTATATGTTGCAAAAAGAAGCTTCTTTGATGTGGTACCCTTGACAGGTACCCTTATGTGGACATCTTGATAGATATTTAGGAAACAGAAATTATGTAGTTTAGGAAACTGGCAGAAGTGTGTTCTCTTGAGCCTAGGTCTTCTCCAGCTGTGGGTTGCTGGCTAGGTCTACAGTAACAAGTATGAATTCCTTCCTGTCGAGTGGGCCTTAAGTCAAACTAGACAGCAGTTGGTTACCCCCAGGATAAAAGTACTGCCTTTTTTTTTAAATTTTTTTTTTTTTACCATTGACTCACTCATCCTTAGAAACATTTGTTGTTTTTACATTTGTTTAGTTTGTGTGCCTCTGTGTATAGGTGTATACACATGTAGAGATCAGGTGACAGCTTTTGGGGGTTGGTGCTTTCCTTATGTCATGCAGGTTTCAGGGTTCAAACTCAGGTGACACTTAGGTCACCAGGTTTGGTGGCAAATGCCTTTCCTTACTGAGCTGTCTTGCTGGCCCTGCCTTCTCAGTGAGGTTTCCTGACCTCCATCTTTTCATAGCTCCCCACATAGAATCAATATTATGACCTATTTGTCTCCCATTGTGTCTGTCTTTCCTGTGAAAATACACACTGTTTCTATTAAGAACAACCATGCTTACTCCTAACCCTTGAAGTATTAGACCTCTGTGTAGCCTTGGCTTCCCTGGACCAGCTTTGTAAACCAGGCTGGCCTCTTAATTCACAGAAATCCGCCTGCCTCTGCCTCCCCCAGTGCTGGGATTACAGGCCCTTTGCCACCAGCCTGGCTGATGATTAAATTTTTGAATGAGTGGAGTTAATAAATTAAAAGTGAATAGTGCTATAGGTATTGCTTTGGGAAAGATGACAGCCATACCTTTTCATGAAGCCCCGTGAGCAGGCACAAACAGGACTCCCAGGTCCTGAGTGGACATGAAAGCACAGCCCTAGAACTAACACAGTGATCCAAGTTAGTTTGTGGAGTTCCTGCTGGTTTCCAGCTTTTAGTGTGTTTGGGGATAAAAAGCCAGGAAGCCCTTCATTCTGTTCTCCCCTGACCCTGGTGGACAGAGTTGCCACAGTGAAATACAAGAGAAGTCATAGAGAACCACCTGCTCCCACATGGTGCCTCCTAGGCAGACACCTTTTGCACTTTATTTGCTGCTTTTGGAGAGAAACTTTGAAATTTTTTAATCTCTTGTCTTACCTCTCCTCAGATCTGAAGCAGTTTTCTGGGGGACAAGGTTTGTGCATTCAACTATACCCAGGCGGTGGTAGCTCGAGTTTTGTAGAGTAATTGGGAAGATGTGTATGATAATATGTATTTTATATATTATATACATATGTATATGCATGTATATATTATAAAACATATTATATACACATATGTATATTTGTAAAAATCTTCAAATGTTTCAATGTTTATTTATTTATTTACTTATTTGTTTTATTTGAGATAAAGGGTTTCTAGTAGATTGCCCTAAACCCATGGCATATAGGCAACATTAATTGTATTCAGTGGATTATTTAAAAAAGAAGACACGAAGTTGAAGTATGTGAGGGAAGCCAGACGAGGTGGAGGAAGCGGTGAGGGTGGGCATGTCCTGAAAATGTTGTATGTGTGCATGAAATTATTTAAAAATTGGTTTCTTCAGAAAGCTATCCTTTGGGGATTATTTATCAGCTTTAATATTTCTGGCTTTTTTTTTACTGCCCTTCTTTCATTAGTTTCTCCCTCATGTTTACCCTTACCCTTGCTCTGTTGCTTGTTTTTACAGGTGCTCAGTTAGTTAATTTTGAAACTTTATGGCTACTGTTTAGAGTGTGGATTTTTCTTTCAGTGCCTCATTGATAACATACTCTTTTATAAGTCATACTTTCATTTTGTTATCTCTAAATCATTTCTAATGCTAGTTTTATTTCTTTCTAAAATAAATGGCTAGGAGATTTTGAGAGATAATGCTTTGTTTGAAGGGTGCATCATGTGATTTGTGCCTGGTAATTACCATTAGATTGGCCTTATTAGGCATTTGTTTTTTTAAGCAGCATTGTCATGGCTTATATTTTGCATACTTGATTTGTCAAAATGGAGGTGGTGCCAGTCTCTTCCTGCTGCTGGCTTCCTGGAAATGTATGCTGACACTTGAAAACACTTCTAGTATGTATCTGAGAGCAACTCTGGCCAGCACTTACATTTATGACTATTAATATCATTCCGAGGAACACGTTACCAATACTGTACAGTGATCCTGCTTGCTCATGTAATTTCTCAGCATTACATGTCCTTCATTTGATGCTTGTAATTCCACTTCTTTGTCCCCGTCCTTCTTATATTTTCCTTTTGGTTTCCTTTTCTCTTATTCATGTCACTTTGTATTCTATGGCTTTCTTTAGAACAGCAGTTTTGCATTCAGTCTGAAGCCCTTTGACTTTTGCATGGTTAGTCTCTCTTGTTTCATGTTTTGTTTTCATATTTCTTTACATTTCCATTGTTTTGAAATACAGATCTTATTTTCTTTTGCTTTCATCTTTATTTAGTGTCTCTCTCTCTCTCTCTCTCTCTCACACACACAAACGTCATTATACTTTGTTGTCATTATACTTTGTTACCATATGTCTCCTTCTCTCTATGTTTTAGTTTTCCAGAGCATCCTTCACTTATATTTCTGTAATTGTTGAGATGTAAAAGGGACATCATTGATTACCTTACTTGAGAGGATTGGTTTACTTTCCAATCTCTAATTTCTCACTGTTTTTTTCCCCCACCCAATTTTTGTTAACATAGTCTGGGTTTTAAGACACAGCTCAATGTAAAAAAAAAAAAAAAAAAAAAAAAAAAAAGGAAAATATAGCCATAACATTTGATATTGCTTTGTTAAACTGCTTTCTTCATATTAAGCTTGTCTTATCACTCAGTTATTTGTGGCCAGTTTGGTCTCACACACATAATTTACATTTATATTTATTTATTCATTTAGGCACACCGACACAGGCTTCATAGCACATGTGGAGGTCAACTTTCAGAATTCAATTTTATCCTTCTACTATGTGGATTTTGGGGATAAAGAGATTGAATTCAAGGCTGGGTATGGTGGTACATGCCTTTAATCTCAGCACTATAGAGGCAGAGGCAGGTGGATCCCCGTGAGTTCAAGACCAACCTGGTCTACAAAAGGAGTCCAGGACAGCCAAGGATACACAGAGAAACCCTGTCTCTAAAAAACTAAGAGGAGAGAGAGAGAGAGAGAGAGAGAGAGAGAGAGAGAGAGAGAGAGAGAGAGATATCTCATCAGGCTTGGTGTCAAATGCTCTTGACCAATAAACCATCTCAATGGTCCCTTGTTACATTTTTTTTCCGTAGACACTTTTATACAAATATAGAAGGAGCTCTTTTGGGGGGTTTTAACTTGATTTGGATGTTATAACATCTTCAGTTAGTAAAGAGAGAAACCTGAAGGCAAGTGTGTATCTTAAAATATGTTTAAAGTAAATTTACTAAGCTACAGTAGTATGTTGCTTAGTGATGGAGCAGTGTTCTATAAAATACATTGTTATGTGACTCTGTAGTTGCAGAAACGTTGAATTTTAATCCAGCAACATGGATTAAATCTAGCAACTCTGGTTGGAATACAAACATACCTTTAATCTCAGTACAGAGAGGCAAGCAGATCTCTGAGTTCAAGGACAGCCTGATATAGAGCAAGTTTTTTTTTAAAAAAATAGTTTTATACTTTATTTTCCATGGAGCTAGTTTACATCTACAATTCTGGCCTGATCTGTGCTGACTCCAGGGTGCAGGGTTTCAGGTCTGGGGTCCACATGTCCAGTGAAACCCTACTCACACCATACCTAGTGGGCAATCACCCACCTACCACCTGCCCACCACATAGAGCAAGTTTTAGGTAAAGAAAAGCTTAGGTCCAGGCATTGTGATATATGACTTTAACCCCCCACTCAGGAGACAGACATGTGCAGATATCTTGAGTTTTAGTCAGTGCTGTTCAGGCAGTTCAATTGAGTCAGAGAATTGAGAGGCAGTGCAGTGGAGTGGAGTTTGTGGCAGTTCAGTTTGTGGAATTCAGAGGTAGTTTTTACTGGGAGAGTTTTACAGAGACAGGTTGGAGAGAGAACAACTAGACGCAGGTGAAGACAGAATGAGCAGAGAATGAGGAGGAACCAGAAGATTAGAGCAGATTGCTAGAGTTAGTTTGAGGCCAAGCAAAGCAATTCAGTGAGAAACTGAGAAAAACCAGATTGAATCAGTCAGCTTGGAGAGGAGTTTGAGGCAGAACAGCTGAGTTGAAGCAGCCAGCCAGAGTTCAGGAAGAGCTAGAAAGGGTGAGCTCATTCAGCAGTAAGTCTCAGAGGCTGAAACAGTCTAGGCACAGATTTGATTGTACAGAGGCTAAAAGCTTCCAGGACTAGACCTAGGTTGGCAGATGGAAGCAGTAAGCCTCCAAGATGACAATTAAATCAATCTAATAACAGTTCCTTTAGAAACAAACCTAGATCGTGTAGCTTGCTGTGCATCAAGGCTCAATAGTATATACCAGTGTTTCTGTGGTATGATGTTGACTGAAATATCCTTATATGTTATATATATGACTTACAATAGCTGGAAACATTATAGTCAAGATACATTAGCATTTGTTCAAAGATCAAAACCTAAGTTTTTTTGTCATTCTCTAGAGTAATGTTTGCAGTTTTAGGATGATTACTGTGATTTTAAGAACCCATGCTTTCAGATATTACATTGTTAAACAAATAGCATTGGAAAGCGTGGTCGATGACATCTAGTGAATTGAAGATGTCAAGACAGACAATCCACATAATTAAAAGCCATACCATTGATGGCAAACCATCAGTGTAATATATGCTCCAAGAAGCAAACACTAACAGTTGTCCTAAATTAGGTATACTTTTAAATGGACTGGCATAGTGTTTTTCAAACTTGGCTGTGCATCAGAATTAATTGAGGATTTGATGAAAAGGGTACATATTTGTACTCACACCCAGAATTATTGGGCCAGTTGGATAAGTCAGGATGGGACATTGCATTCTGTCAGTTAGTCTATCTTTCTTTTTAAAAGAGAGTATCTTATGGAGCCCAAGTTAGCAAACACTGTGTAGCTGAGGACAATCTGGAACTTAATCTTCAACTTTCTTTCTCCACTTTCCAAGTCTGGAATTCCAGGTGTGTACAATCATTGCTTGGCTTGGACATGCATTGAAAAGCAGTGCCATCGGACTGGGGGCATACGCTGTGTGGTGAGGCTGGAGCAGGTGGTCCCACACAAGGTCTGTGAGGCTAGGCATTGCCAGCACAAAGATTTGTTTTAAGAACAAATTTTTAATATTTAAATTAAAAAATTATGTGCATTGGTGTTTTACCTACACTGCATGTATGTCTGGGTAAGGACGTCAGCTCTTGGAGTTACAGTCAGTTGTCAGCTGCCATGTAGGTTCTGGGAATTGAACCTGGGTCCTCTGGAAGAGCATTCAGTGTTATTAACCACTGAGCAATCTCTCCAGCCCCTTAAAAACAAATTTCTAAACCCTAACAGTATTTGACCTTTATCAGGTCAATGTACTTGTTGGGGCTTTTTTTTTTTTTCATTGTACACTAAACTCCAAATTTAGTGGCTTAAAGAAAAAAAAAGCTTTACTTTCTTAGAGTTTTTCAGTATGGACACAGCTGCATACTTGTGTAGACTCACCAGTGGCCACTGCTGTCACTCGGTTTTTGGGTGATCTAGAGATTCGATTACATTTGGACACTAGGATAGTTGGGGGTCCTGGGCAGTACTTCAATAGGCTCAAATGCAGACGTCCCAGATCGTCCCAAACCTGAAACTCCCACAGTATCATCTCTACTGCACTCTGTGACAGAAGCTGGTCCTATAGCAGAGTGACAAGTACATGGGACAAAAGCACAGTGTGCAGGTCCTGGGAGCCCTGGTTCACCGGGGCCATTGATAGCCTTCCACAGATACTCATAAAGGGGAGGGAGTACAGGGAGTGAAATTGATGTCTAATCGGTACACCCTAGTTGGAGATAATGAGACTAGGCAGGGACAGTTGAGACACAGTTCAGGCTGTGGGCTTTACTTAAGTGCCAAAGCACAGCTAAGAGAAGACTGCTGTAGGCACTGCACCGCCGAGGGAAGGTCAAGGATGTTGGTGAATGTTGTGTGACACTCTTTCCTAGAAGATGTGAACAAGCATCCACTCACCTCAGATAGGGAACCAGCGACAGAGCAAAGCAGGGATACTTCCAAAGTCCAACTTGGTGAACCACTGGATTCTGTTGGGGTTACTTAAAGGAGCAGATACGCCTCAAAGACAACTTCATCACCAAAAGCCCTGCCCAGTGTGAGTGATGGCTCAGGAAAGCTGGGACCTGAAGCTCATGGTACAACTTGCAGCCAGTCTGACAATTTGAAGAGCCCCCCTCCCCTTCCAGGCAGTTTGGCTGGTCTCTGTCTCTTCCAGGCAGTTTAGCTTGTTTGGGAACATCTTTTGGAAGTCCTTACTGCTCATATATTCTTGGGAAGGAGAAACCTAGTGAATCTGTTCAGTTTCAGGAACTTTCTAAAGCAACTGAGTTGCTTAGTTCCTGAGTTTCAGCAAACTTCCCTGTAAGATGTGATGTTTTACTCTTATTTACAGTATCAGGCATCTTAAGGAGCCTCCCTCTAAGATGGGATGGTTTATCTCAGAGGAGAATTAATACCTGGTGGGGAATGAGCTCAGCTCTTGTGAGTCTGTTAGATGCAGCTAAGAGGGAGGCAGTTCACTGCGGCCTCCAAGGTCACCCACTCTGTGATAGTTCATGCCCCACACCCCTGATGACTGATGTTCCCTCTGGAATAGCTGTGTTTCAGAGTTTTTCTAGGCCACCACCATTCCTCAGATGGTTTCTGATTATTAGGCAAAGGTTAGGGCTGCAGGGAAAGAAATGTACAAGGCAAATGCAAGGAAGAAAAAGCTTGGCAAAGTCAAGACAACAACAACAAAAAAGATGCTGTCTGATGGTTCAGGCTTGTCTACTGTAAGGGGACACATCTTCATATACTCTGCAGGAATGGTGCCCCCCCTTTTTCTGGGGTCTCTAAGTGCTAGTTATAAGTCACTTTGGGGAAGCTCAAATGAGAAGGGAGCTGCAGAGAGGAAAACAGAGTCCAGAAATGGTGGAAGGGGAGAGTCTGATGGTGGGGATGCAAGCTCTGGGCACATCTGCCCCTTCACACCTTTTGCATCCTGTTGTATGAACAAAGCAGCCCACTTGCTATATTTCTTGTCAATGAAAGACGAAGCAATGTGAGCTGAAGTGCCAGCGTGATGTGGCAGGCGTGGGTGGAGATTCGGCCCAGATGAAGAACTTTAGCAAATATTTGGGATTATGGATGGGAGGTAGCTTGATAGAAATTATTAGAAACAGATGGCATGGGATTGGGACAGGCATGGGATACCTGCCCCACTATGGGAAGTAGTTTAGAGGATTGATATCTGCCTTGCCCCAGATTAACTAAGGCTTTTTAAAAGTATAACAAGTGTCTGTGTCTTGACTGATTGCTAGCCGGGCATACTGGTAATACAGATAAGTTAAAAACAACAAGCATGGACAGCGTGCTCAGGAATGTGCAGAACAGCAAGACAGGGGAGCTGAGGGAACCAAGGAGGTTGAGGCTTGAAGAGGTTATCGTCTCTGGCTTCCAAGGATGGAGGGAGAAAATAAGGAGGGCATAGAGGGGACTGAGGCTGAGGCCCAGGTGGGATAAGAAGATTCTCTCATTTTACTAAATGAAAGTTTAATGAGATGTGAGCAAGGGAAGGGTAGCTGTAAAAATGTTAAATTGTGTCTATTTATTTACTTATTTGTGTGCACATGCCTGCATGTCACATGCCATAGCCCATGTGGGGAGTCAGATGGCAGCTTGTGGGAGTTCCTTTTCATTATCCATCATGTGGATCCTGAGGGTTAAACTGAGGTCATTAGGTTGGGAGTCGAGTGCCTTTACCCACTGACCCATCTTGCAGTCCCAAGAAGGGCAGCTTAAAGCAATCTCTAAAGCACAGTGAAGTCTTGCAAAAGTAGAAGTTAGCTAGACTTCTGCTTATCATAAATCTTCATGTCTGTAAACAATTCCCTTTCTTAGAGAACTCGGAATGTATCCCTTAGAATAGTATTTTTATTTATTTATTTATTCGTTTATTCTGTATTGGGCATGAAACCCAGAACTTTGCACATGCTACGCAAACACTCTGTCACTGATTTACAATTCTCCGCCCTAGAACAGTATTTGAAAAGAGAAATGAGGTGCAAAAAGCAGAAGGACAGCAGTTATCAATTATTCTAAACAGCACTTTGGATGACAACAAAAGGGAAACAACAACAACAACAAGCTTTGCTGTATCTGGCTAAACGGAGTACTTCTGGTTTTAGTCAACTCAGTCATCACAGACAATAAATATCAGCTCTGGCTCTTAGCATTTGCAAGGGGAATTTGACCTTTACATTTTAAAGGAAATGAGAAACAAAGAGATTACATAATTAAAAATCTGTTTCTGTCTCTTAAAAGCAATTCAATTTAGGTCAGGAGCCAAGCATCTCCCTTTCCCGCTAATTGTTTTACCTTGGCTCCTGGAACCCTGCTCTCGTTCCTCCCGTGAATAGCTCATTAGTGTTGGGCCAATGTTCCCATTGGGTGCACCATGTTAAACGGTGGAAACAATAAAGGAAGCATTATGATCCAAGACATGTTAATACTGAATCCAAAATAGAATAATGAACAAGACTGTGCGCCTCCCACATGCCTGTTAGCAGCAAACTGAACCAGTGATGACTCATCTTCTATTTGACCTTCTTGCTTAACTACCAAACAGAAGGGTAAGATGAAAGTGCTCACCGTGAGGCTCTGGGGCTGTGAGCCTGTCCCCTTCCATCTGACCCAGGTTACCTTTAGCATTTTTAGAAAGCCCAAGTAGAAGCTTATATAAAACTAGGCATGTGGACATTTAAATATCACCAGTGAAAATCGAGACAGAAAGCAAGGAATTCACAATCACAAATACAGGGAATTTTGGAGAAATATGACAAAAAATAAATTAGTGAGAAGCAAGAACAGAAAGGACTAATGAAAACCTTTAGCTTTAGGCTAAGAAATGGATTTACAAATTTCAGTGATCAAAAATATAGAGAGGCTTATTATGAGGGTATTTTTGAGGTTGGCATGGATTTGCTTTTGTGGTTTAGCACTGACAAGTGGATTTGTGCCATAGCAAAAGCTTCCAAATGGCTGGCAGCGTGAGGAGACAGTCTGGAGAACGGGCGGATATCCTTGTCAGTTATTCATCAGACACTGGATCAATAGCCACATATATAAAGAACTAAAAAATTAGATGCCAAAAGAGCAGATACTCTAATGAACAAATGGGCAATTGAACTTTTCAAATACATGGAAAAAAAATTCTACATCTTTAGCAAATCAAAACAACCTTGAGATTACATTACTCTTTGCTTAGAATGGCTGTCATGAGGAAAACAAACACCAACAAATGTTGGCAAGGATACTGGAAAAAGAAATCCTTTCATACTGTTGGTAGAATTGTGAGCTGGTGACACCACATGGAAATCAACATGGAGGTTTCTTAAACTAAATACAGACCTACTGTATGAGCCAGCCTTACCAGTTCTGTCTATTTTCCCAAAGGAATCTTTTAAAATTTTTATTTATTTATTTATTAATTCATTCATATTACATCTCAATGGTTATCCCCTCCCTCGTATCCTCCCATTCGTCCCTCCCTCCTATTTTCCCCTTACTCCCCTCCCCTATGACTGTGACTGAGGGGGACCTCCTCCCCCTTTATATGCTCATAGGGTATCAAGTCTCTTCTTGGTAGCCTGCTATCCTTACTCTGAGTGCCACTGGGCCTCCCCATCCAGGGGATGTGGTCAAATATGGGGCACCAGAGTCCCGAAGGAATCTTATGAAGTGTATTACAGAGGCAGCTGTATATCCATATTAACTGCAGCATTGCTCCTAATAGCCAGTTATGCAATGGCCTTGGATGTCCATCAGCAGATGCACGGTTAAAGAAAATATGTATATACACAGCAGAATTTTATTCAGCTATAAAGAACAGAATTACATTATTTTCAGGGAAGTATGTGGAGCTGGAGATCATCGTGTTAAGAAAGACAAGCCAGGTCCAGAAAGACAGCTCATGCTTTCTCTCAGATGCGGATCTAGATTAAAAAAAATATGTGAGAGGCTGGAAAGATGGCTTAGGTCTTAAGAGCACTTGCTGTTTTTGCAAAGGACCAGGGTTTAGTTCCCAGCACCCACATGGAGGCTCACAACCACCTGTAACCCCAGAGCCAGGGGATCAGATGGCATCGTCTCACCTTCAGCACCAGGCATGCACATGGGACACATGCAGGCAAAACACTCATACAGATAAAATAAATAAATCTTAAAAAAAAAACCCCACGGAAGCAGAACGAGGTTGTTAAGGGTGTAGAAGAAAATAAGGGGGTACAGAATGATTTTATATTCTCTATATTTTCACTTCCCCTCCAAGTTAATAATACATATTAGAATAATATTCCATTATTATTATTATTATTATTATTATTATTATTATTATTATTATTATGTGTGTGTGAGGTATATGTGAGTGGTGCATGTGTCTACATGTGTGCAGAGGTGCACACCCATACATGCATGCAGGGAGCAGAAAAAGACATCAGGATTCCTGTTCTATCACATTCTACCTTTTTCTCTTGAGACAGGGACATTCACTGAACCTGGGCCAGGCTGGCAGTCAGTAAACTCCAGTGACTGATCCTCCTGTCTTTGACCCCACAACTCTGAGGTTACAGGCACATGTAACCTCTTGTGGATTTTCATGAGTCCCAGAGGATTTGAACTCAGGTCCTTATGCTCACACTACAAGTGCTCTTATCCAGTGAACATCACCGCACCACTCCCCACCGCCCCAGCCCAAGTCTAATTTCAGAGCTCTATGTGGAGTCCAGGGAGTTTTGCCTTCGTCACAATATCTTGGCATACTATTATATAATATATAATACTGGAATATTATAATAACTGCTAAAAGAACATAGGAAATGCTGAGTAATTACCTGGTAACAAGCTTTAGCCACAGCTGCTCAGTTTTTTTTTCTGACTACTTTTTTTTAACCCTTTGTACTAGTAAAGTTGTATTCTTTGTAGGAAAAATTAAGAAATATTAGAAGCGAACAGGGAAATGGACCTATAAATATTTAGTTCACAACAGTGCTCAGCTCTTGATGTCTAGTCGTGATTTTTCCTTTGTTGTTTCTGCTTCTTTGTTGCTTTTTCCCTTTCTATGTTTACATAATACCCACATTTCAGCTATGGTTCTGAGATCTGCTTTTTTAACTTAACCAATTTCCATGTCGGTAGCTATGGGTGTATACCACAAACACCTCCCTTCCCTCTCTCTCTCTTCCTCCTTTCTGTCTTCTTTTCACTGATCTCCTAATCTCAACCACCCTCCTGCCTTCACCAGACACGTAATTTTTTCTTGTTAGATAAGAGATGATGGGACTGGGCCAGATGCAAGGAAGCGTTAAGCCGTCAGTAAAGAGGAACCCTCCGTGAGGCTATGAGGGCAGAGTGAAGGCCTGGCTTTACACATCCTCAAGCTGATGCAGAATTTGGCTTCTTATAGCACTTTAATGAAAATTCACTGGTAAAAGAATGATGCAGTCACAGATTAAATATTTGTCCTCTTAAGGGTTTTTGTTTTTTCTTAAACTCAGAATCTTGCATATTACTAGGTAAGGATGTCACTAAGTTATACTACAGCCCTTTTAATGTTTTTTACTTTGAGACAAGGTCTCATTCAGTTACCCAGGCTGGCTAAAACTCATTCTGAAGCCCAAGCAGGCCTTGAACTTGTGATCCTTCTGCCTCATCCCCTTGACTAGCTGGGATTACAGGCCTGTGCCATCAAGCCTGAATATAAGGTGCTTATTTCTTAGAGGAAAGTCATCAGTGTTCTTGCCCATGGCCAGACATTGCATGTTATAATATTGTCCATCTAGACAACATGTGGCATAATAGTGTCATGACTACTGTCGTTGGGGTAACCTACAATTTTTTGATTGGAGTCGGGACCTCTCTACAAAGGGAACTGGTACTGTAAACCTGATCAAAATTCCATCACCAGGGTTATCATTACCTCTATGGGAAAACCTACTACTGTTTTGTTTTGCTAAGTGGATGTGGTAAACTACTTTCTAAATATTTATTTTTTATTGATGCTGCTTTCAGCCTTTATCATAAGCATCTTTTAGCAGTGGGCAGTGGTTAGAACAGAGACTCATAACTGCCAAAATGAAAATAATTCATTGTGTGTGCTCAGCCTTTAATGGACCATCTGCATCACCTCCCTCCCAGAGGGCTTAGATACAGACCGAGTGTGAGAGCTTGAGGGTGTGGAGGAGAGCTATGAATCGGTTTCTTTTGGAAATGGCATGGCCACTGCACACCTGAAGCTGTGGAGTTTCCTACTTTTACTATTAATTGCCTTCTTATGCCCTTATCTACCATAGAAAAAAAGTGGACAGAGTTGAACCTAGAAAAGCAATTAGCTTTATATCCTCACTCATGACTCACGTATCCTCTGCTTGCATTCCATCACTGATCGTCTTGGTCTCCGTTCTGAGTGTTATTCTACACCACACCTACAGGTGTTTGCACACATACATGTTTATGTTATAAGCTACAGTCTTCATGAGGGAGAACATTTTTTTCTTTCTGAGTTTGAGTGAACTCCCTTAATATTATATACTCTAATGTCTCAACGTTCCTGCAAATGCTATGATTTCAGTTTTCTTTCGTGATGAATATATTCCATTTCCTATATGTACCAATTTTCATTATTTGTTCACTTACCTGATGACCATCTAGTTGATTTCATTTCCTTGCTAAACAGACTTGCATGCAAATGTCTCTGTGGTGGGGTGTAATTTTTTGCTCAACCACTAAACTGATTTCCGTAATTGCTGGATTGATTACTTTGCACTCCCACCAGCATGAATAAGGTTTCTGCTTCCTCCACATCCTGTCCAACATTTGTTGTCAGATTTTTTTTTTATGACAGTCATTCTATCTGGAGTAAATTGGTGTCCCAAAGTAGTTTTAATTTGCAATTACCTGATGATTAGGGATGTTGAGTGCATTTAAAAAATAGTATTGGCCATTTCTTTTGAAAAGTATCTGTTGAAAATTAGCCAAATTGTTGATTGGCAGTTTTATTCCCTTTGCATTGAATTTCTGAGTTTGTTAGATTTATAAGTTCTGAAATGTCTAAAATGTTGCTGGCAATGATTTTCTCCCATCCTGTGCGCTGTCTGTGTGTTCTCCTGGTGTTTTTCTTTGCTGTGCAGAAACTTTGATTCCGTGTAGTCCCATCTGTTGATCCTTGGGGCTGGCTCCTGTGCTATTGAAGTTCTTTCTATTCAGAAGCTTTTGCTGACCCCAATGTCTTGAGGTCTGTGTTATTTGGTTTTGTCTAGGAGTTTCAGTACTTCATGTTTTAAATTGAGGGCTTTGATGTATCTTGAATTCATTTTTGCACAAAGTAAAAGATATGAATCTAATTTCACTTTTCTGCAGGTGGGTATCCAAGTTTGGCCAGGACCATTTATTGAATAGATTATCTTTCTACCCCTGCATTTTGGTCAAAAATTAGATGAGCGCCTTAGTTAGGTTTCTGTTGTCGTGACAGAGCACCGTGACCAAAAGCAACGTGGGTAAGAATGGGCTCATTTCAGCTTCGTTTCCCATCAAGTCCATCACTGCAGGAAATTTATAGGCCAGGAACCTGGAGGCAGGAGCTGATGCAGAGGCCATGGAGGGGTGCTGTTTCCTGGCTTGCTCCCTATCACTTGCTCAGCCTGCTTCCCTATAGAAGCACCAGCCCAGGGGTGGTAATGGCTACAGTGAGCTGGACTTACCGCATCAACCATCAATCATGAAAGTGTACCTACCACAGGCTTGCTCAGAGGCCAGTCTGGTGGGGATGTTTTCTCAGCTGAAGTTCCCTCTTCCCAGATGATTCTTATTTGTGTCAAGCTGACATAAAACTAGCCAGCACAATGGCCATCGCCCTGCTGGTGTATTGCCAGTTCCTCTTTTCTGCTCCATCTGTCTAGTTGTCTGCTCTATGCCCATACTAGGCTGTTTTTTTTTTTAAATCATCATATCCCCATAGTTTAGCTTACATGTGGGTATTGTGATACCTCCAGCTATGCTATTACTCTCTAGGATTGCTTTGGTTATTCATGGTCTTTCCCGGTTCCAGGACCAAAATAGGATGTTGTAAATTAAACAAAATCAGGGCCACTTACCTGAGTCTGATGGAAAAGAACAGGGTGAGAGCAGCTATAATTATATTATGTGTTCATTTGCATCTCATCTCCCAGGCAGTTGGTGCAGGATAGGAAAAAAACAATTAGAGTTTCATAATGTGGTAATCACGTACTTCAGGAGGACAACACATATGTATGTGGCTGTCAAATGAAATTCACAGGCACCGTCTCTGCTTCAGTTTCTGCAAGTTTTGAATGTTCTTATGGCAAGTGGACACAGGCTTTTAGAGAAGAATCCTTCTTTCCTTTCTTCCTTCCTTCCTTCCCCACTGTTTATTTCATCATCCTTCCTTCCTTCCTTCCTTCCTTCCTTCCTTCCCTCCTTCCTTCCTTCCTTCTTTCTCTCTCCCCCTTTCATTCCACTGAACATAGCGCTAGGAAAGAACTCAGTTTCATGCATTCTAGAGAAGTCCTGTACCACTGAGCTACACCCATGGACATACTTCTTAACCCCTCTGCACTTCGGCCTCCTCGTTTGGAAGATGGCTAACACTCCACGCCCCAGGATTCTTTTAGTGAAGTTAACAGGAGCTTAGGAGCGATCTCAGGTCCTTCTCCTTCCCATATGGCTTGCCCCATTAGTTATGTCTCTGCTGCCCTTGCACCTGTTGTCACTCCTCCTTAGTCACTTCCCCGTTGTTCCTCACAAGCTCCCAGTAACTTCCCTCTGAACCAAGAGGGAGGTGAAGGCAGAAATCCCTGTAATGACTTCATTTTATACACTGCACGCACCCACATTCGGACTTCCTGTGCTTTCTCAAATTAGCACAATCCATAAATCCACTCTCGTCTGAGTCACTTACCTGGGCCTTTCTCTCAGATTATCTACTCACGGTCTCAGGATGCTATATTTACTTTGTGAAAACACCCTCCCTTCCCTCAGAGCACCTAATGCTGCCTAATGGAGATTTACAGAACAAAGCTGACCTTGAGGCCCAGGAGGACAATGAGAAGCGGTCAGCTGTCTTCTGCGGGCTTCATGAACAACGACAGTCCCTGCTGAGTGTGCTTCATGGAGCTGAAACTGGGGGTTAAAATACCAGACTGCGTACTGCGGCCACACTGTTGATGCCCCTTCCTATTGTCCACGCTGGCTGAATAGAGGATTACTTTTTTTTTTGTTTTTTGTTTTTGTGGTCCCACCACACTAAAGACACCCTTGAAATAGATTATTATTCTTCATATTATTCTTTGAATTTGAAGTAAACACTGTGACTTCTTTATGGGTTGAGGAGAAAAAAAAAGTCAGGAATTGCAGTCCTTGCTTAGGTTTTTGTTTTGTTTTGTTTTGCCATTTGTAGTGCCCTTTGCTTTTCTCACCTTCTATTGTAATTAACAATAAAAGTCTTAGAACAAAAATCTGCAAGAACTGTGGGGAACCAGTGGTTAAGTCCTAACCAGAAGGGGGAGGGGTGGGGAGGGGGGGAATGGAGGGGCGTGCACCTGTGTCACTAGTGTACACAGTACCACAGCAGAGTGGTTTTTGTTTCTTTGTCTTGCTCTTTTTTGTTTTTGTTTTTGGGGCTGAGAATTGAACTGAGGGACTTATACATGATAGCAAACTGATCTACATCACCATCGCTTTACCTTCTTTTTGTTGTTGTTGTTGTTTTTCTGTGTGTTTGTTTTACTTTGTTTTGTTTTGTTTTGTTTCGTTTGAGACCGGGTCTCTTTGTGTAGCCCTGGTTGTTCTGAAACTCTGTAGACCAGGCTGGCCTCGAACTCACAGAGATCCGCCTGCCTCTGCCTCCTGAGTGCTGGAATTACAGACCACCGCCTGGCTATTCTTTTGCCTTTTAGTTTTACTTCAAGGGAATAATTTTGAGGTAGTTTTGTATTTAGTTTCTATTTTCAGCTTTAATATGAGACATTGAACTTATGCCATTTTGTGAGCTAATGTGAGTCATTTCAAATGGGGGTGTGATGAAATTTGTTTAAAGTTAAGACATTATATTTAAGTAATCATATTAATGTATTACTAGCAAACATGCATATTTATATGTAATAATGTCATGAGTCAGGTTCACATTATATCTGGAGTAAAGCCCCCAGGGACATACCAACCTTTTAAAAACTATAATTTTTATAGTTTCCTCTTTCTGCTTCCTGACTGATGATGCTATGTGCAGGGCTACCTTCAAGCTCCTGCTGTCCTTACTTCCCCAACGCAAAGGACTGTAACCTAGAATTCTTTTGATTTTTCTCTACAGGAGGCATGGTTTGCAACTGGAGCCTGACCAGATCCCAAAGAGATCTGGTTCCAGAAAGCCCCACTGTTTATTTCGTCAATAGCCACTGGAGGGCCCCAGACACCATTCTGAATCGTTAGAGCAGCTCAAGACCCACGCTCTACAGTTGTCCAGCAAGTCCACTAATGGGGTAAAATCACTTCCGGTTTATTACTTCAGTTTGATACCGCTCCACAAAGCCGGTTTCCAGCACACCGGAAACATCATCACGAGACCCTGGAAGACCCTCAGCTAGAAAATCTCTGCAAGTTTCCATGGCTAACCTTTGAGAGTCCACAGTTTTCTGGGTCAGAGACACTGGTGATTTCCTTAAACAGAGAGGAAAGGACGCTTCCAGAAGGCCTGTGGTTACTGCTCAGTCTCCAGAACTGTGGGGTAACTGTCAGTGCATGCACTTCAAAGATCACCTTAAGCATACGTGGCCCCTGATATTCACACCCCCGGGGTCATCTGTGAAAAATCTCATTTCCCAGGCAAGAGGGAAATAAGTCCTCCAGGCTGCATCCCTGCCCCTAGAACGTCCAACAGCCCAGAGCCAGGCCTGTTGTGGTTAAGGACACCCCTGAGGAGAAGTATGGGGTGAAATACGGAAACAAAGAAGGCACCTGTTCGGCTACCTTAAGGAGAGAGGGAAGCTGACAGGAGCTTGTGAAGATACGACTGAGTTTCTCAGACAAGTTCATCTCAACCACTTCCGATCATCGTAGTATTTCTAAAATCAATTTTTTTTTTGGTTCAGACACGTATATTGAAGGAATAAATTAGAACTACCACAAATAGGAAAAAGACTTATGTAGACGCCAAAAGTCCTAAGGGAATTCATTCTAGATCTGCTATTTAAGACATCTTGTATCAGAAAGAGTTAAGTTTAGTGTTATGAAATGTCACTATTTTTCTTGCGTTAACTGTTTAAACCTCCAAATTATCTTGTATTTATAATGTTTGTAAATAAATGGTTGCCTCCCCCAATACATAATTTCAGTAATTATGTATCATGATGACTGTAAATGTAAATGCTCCAGTCAACCCAAATCTAGTGCTTAGAGATGTTTTCATTTTGTTTCAAGATGGATTAGTTCAGTAAACATTCCAAAGAATTATGATATATAAAAGGCATATTTTCATTCTGTTGCAAAACCATCAAAAGGCCAGAACATGCATCTTAGTGAAAAAATGTATTAACATGGGCATTTTAGTCAGAAGATATTAGAGGAGAAATTTCAAAATGAAATAAAGTCTAATTTATCTTAAAGGTCATAGCAATATCATTGTTCTTTTAAAAAATTTGTAGATATTGTGTGTGTGTGTGTTTTGCTTGTGCACTATGTGAGTGCCTGGTATCTACAGAGGTCAGAAGAGGGCATCAGATCTCCTGGAACTGGAGTTACAGACAATTGTAAGTCACCATGTGGGTACTGGGTACCAAACCCAGGTCCTCTGCAAGAGCAGCAGCTGCTCTTGACCATGAAGCCCTCGATCCAGCCCGGTATGACTGCTCTTAACGCTATTTGCATTGTGCTTATCCTACCCTTATACTACCAACCCACTAATGAATGTATGCAAAAATGTCTTTTCCATGAGAAAATCCAGGGCACTGACAACCACTTACCTAATCACAGCATAACAGGAAGTTGTCACTTTTTATCTTGAACATTAACAAAGGGTTCATTTTTAATGATTAGCAATTTGGGCTGAATTATAAACTACTACTAACATAACATATACTTACATGATGGAATGGGTTAGGACTAATTAAAGGTGAGTCCCAGCCGCTGTACACTGCTGAGAGGCTGGAGGCCACAATGCTTCTGATTGACATAAGGATGGATGCTTTCCCTTCACTTACCAGGAAACTGAGACAGAGGGGAAGACATCCTATTGGGACTCTAGATGAGAGAAGCATGGGAGAATGGCAAAGTAGAAGGATCCAGAGGGTCCTAGAAGCCTACAAGTAGAACATTATGATAGGCAGATTTGGGCACAGGGGTCCCGCTCAAACTAAGGCACCAGCCAAGGACAATACAGGCGGTAAACCTTAAACCCCTACCCAGATCTAACCAATGGACAGAACACTCTCCACAGTAGAGTGGAGAGTGGGATATTACTTTCTCACATACTCTGGTGCCTCACCTTTGACCATGTCCCCTGGAGGGGGAGACCTGGTGGCACTCAGAGGAAGGACAGCAGGTTACCAAGAAGAGACTTGATACCCTATGATCATATAGAGGGGGAGGTAATCCCCCTCAGGAACAGTCATAGGGGAGGGGAATAAGGGGAAAATGGGAGGGAGGGAGGAATGGGAGGATACAAGGGATGGGATAACCATTGAGATGTAACAAGAATAAATTAATAAAGGAGAAAAAAACACTAAAAAAAAAAAAAAAGGATGGATGCTTTCCTTTGCCCAGAATATTCACCCCCTCTTTGTTCAGCTCTCCCTTGATTTTCTACACTGTCTGACATCTTACAGGACAATCTGTCCACTGAGCACATTCAATAGAGAAGAAGGTTCCAAATTAGCCTCAGGACATTCACAGCGAAACAAATGATGGTATGTGTCTCGTGAATATCTGCACCAACTGTATCCATACAGGAGGAGGTTGTCCAGAGCCTGGCGGGAGGAGCTGGCATTGCCTACTTGCGTTGTCGAGGCAAAGGGCAATGGTATCCGATAACATTCAGGTATATGGTAGGAAAACAACCTAGTAGAGTCAGGGAGATGCTAGGAATATGCCAGGAGACCCTCTCTGCCTTCCTTCTCCTACCCTTCAGCACACAGGATCTCCATGGTGGTGCTTGGGTGGCATCTCTCCACCTACTGGGGGATAACCTAAATGATTTTCTAAATTTTCTTTCTTTTTCCTGGGGCCAATCAAAGCAAGTGTTGATGGAGAACCTGTTATGGGCTAAATATAGTTCTATGTACTTGGGACACATCAGAGCTCTGCCCTCATGGCCTGTGCCATCCACCATTTATTACCACTTCACTGATGCATTGTTGCTACACCCCTCTGCACCTGACACCAGCTGCCCAGTGGGTGAGGTCAGGATCAGAGTGGACACTCAGCCTGGTATACTACAGGTGCCGAATGGGACTCCTGCTCCAACCCACCATCCGGGCAGCAGAAAGGGCTGGACATGGACTTTTAGTAATAAAGTGTAATGGGGAGAAGAGAGAAAGAGTGGAGCTGCACTGGCTGGTGGGCTACACAGAGTGTTATTGCTGTTGAGGCTGCTTGGTTGAGTCAGCCTTGTTGGCTAGGTCCTTGGCCTCCTCTGCAGCTGCCAGTGGGCACCCTTTCCTTTGTCTTTGCCCTCTTTTGTTGTCTCAACAAGCTTATCGTAAAGAGCCTCACATTTTAGCTTTGCCAAGATGTACTCAAAACTCTTCATTGTCTTGGTCACATTGCTTTTGAAATGGGCAGACCGAATTCCTGGACAGCTCTGGAGATGCCAAGTAAGCTGGGGACCAAGGCTTCCTGTGCGTTTCGGTCCAGCAACTGTTGTTAGAGTCCACACAGCAAACACATCATCCCTCCACCGTCAGCTAGGTGTGTCTGATGTTTCCCATGAATGTGGTTATGTGATTCTGTGGCTCCCCAATAAAGTATTCCAGGGTGAACACCAAAGAGCAGGAAACAGTTCCTCTGTCCAATGTACCATCCTATTGGGCTTGGTCAGGAGTCTATGGGACAGAAGATTCCAGTCAAGGCTCACCTCCTGGGGCACTGTGTGCTCAGTTAAGCTATGTTTGCTACAGGGATTCAGGTGCTATTGCTACATGGCAGTGAACACTTGGTCCCAGTAACTTAGAGCACATTCTGGCTCATGAAATACTTCACCATCACTGTGGCCTGGGCAGGCCTACTGGACAACATCAGGGTGCAGAGCCAGGGGTGGACAAGGCTCTCGGTGCAGCCTCTGCTGGGCTAGACCCAAGTTGTTACCATAGCCATAAGGACTATAGGCCTGTGCCTTGTAAATTCTCTTAATCAAATATTATTTATTCTGTAGTATAGGTAGTTATTTAATAATAATAATTAGAAAAAAGTGGAAATCGTCAGTGTATAAGTTACTCTTCTGTTGCTGTGGTAAAATATCATGACTGACCAGAACAACTTATGAAAGAACTTAATTTGGTTTACAGTTCCAGAAGAATAAGACTCCATCATTGTGGGTAGAGATATCAGCAGGTGGCAGAAAGTTGTGGCATCCCATCCTCAATGATGAACCACAAGGGAAGCAGAGACAGAGAGAACTGAAAGTGAGAAGTTTGACACAGTTAACGCCCACTCCTAGTGATGTGCTTCCTTCAGTAAGGCTATTCCATGCCCACACACAGCGCCACCCACTGGGGATCTAGTGTTCAAATGCCTGAGCCTATGGGGGGCATTTCTCATCCAAAGCACCACATTCGGAATGAAAATGGAGTTGCGGGGCCAACCCGAACTTAAAAATGTTAACGAAGCAACAAGGTTATGAAGGGAGGGTTCCTATGCACAGCTGCTTATCGGAAAACCCTGCCAGAACCACACAAGCTTGCACCAAGGCCACCACGAGCTCACACAAAGAGCACTTCTACAAAATATAGGCTCAGCAAGCTCAACCTTAGACTGGAGTTACTCTTAGTACAAATCACCATGGTAAAGATTATGGTTTTAAAACAGCTAATGTAATCCTCTTCCTTGTTGTCATTAAAATTCTCCCTTGCCTCAACCTGTTTGGACACACCCACAATTTACTATGGAACTGGTCGTCACATTGTACTTGTGTTGTTCACATACAAACATCATTGTTTGTGTGTGTCTCTGTGTGTGTGTGTGTGTGTGTGTGTGTGTGTGTGTGTGTGTGTGTCTGTATGTGCATGTACACATGTCTGGAGGCAAGAAGATGACCTCAGGTGTCATTCCTCAGGCACTGGCACATTTATTTATTTTATTTATTTTTGACACAGAGTCTCTCACTCGCCTGGAGTTTGCCAAGTAGGCTAGGCTGTCTGCACAGCAGGCTCCAGGGACCCCTAGTTTCTGGTGCTGGGATTACAAGTGCTCATAACTGTGCCTCGGGCCCTCATGCTTGCAAGGCAAGCATTGGCAAACGAGCCGTCTCTCCAGCTGTGCCATCACTCTTCACCGAACCTTTCCCTGCTTGTTTCTAACTTACATTAGGATTAATGTTTTATTTAAAAATGACCAGGACCTAGCCTTTTATTTGTGGCACATGTTGTTTGTAATTATATCTGTAGAAGTCACTTGGTTGTTACTAAAGTGAATATCTGTAATCTTGGAGAAAAGTTCCTTAGTGAAGATTCTAATATTAAACCCAAAAACTTGAAAACAGAAACGAGGCAATCTTTAGGATAGGATTGAGGCCTAATGTCTTCATGAGTTAGATAAAACATGCATTCTTTCTTCTCCTTACCTAGGGCATTGCTGAAGAGATGTCAAAGATTTTTATTCTCAGGTGCTAAGTTCTTTTTATTTTTCTTTTGAGGTAGGATATCACTCTGTAGCTCACAATTGACATCAAACTCATGGCAATCCTCCTGTTTCAGTCTCCTGGATGCTGGAAATATATGTGTGAGCTACCACATCTGGTTTGGTTTTATTTTATAGATTCTATTTCTGGTGTGCAATTTATAGCTGCAAATACTCCCCCCCCCAAAAAAAATTTTTTTAAAGCAATATTTTTTTAATTGAAAATAGATTTTTTCCATACAACAAATTATGATCATGGTTTCCCTTATGTCAATTTCTCCCAGATTTTGGAGAGATGGCTCAGAGACTGAGAGCTCTGACTTTTCTTCCAGAGGACTCACGTTAGATCCCAGCACCCACAGGAGCTCACTAATCATCTGTAACTACAGTCCCAGGAGATACGTCACCCTCTTCTGGCTTCTGAGGGTACTGCAGGCACAAGGTGCATAGTCACACATGCAGGTAAAACACTCATACACATAAAAAAGAAACATTTAAAACATTGACATTTATTTTATAAGGTAAAGAAATGAAAAATAAGCCCCAAATGCTTATATCAATTTTTCATTAAATAGCCTGCTGTAAAACAAGCTATGACAGTGCCAAGTCCATTCTTGGGGAGAAGGCCCTTGACTAAATTAGGAAGCCTGTGAAGTGTGGGACTCAGTTCCCTTGCTTCTGAAATAAAGCTTTTGGATTCAGGGGAGACCATTAAGTATCTTTTAGTTTAAAACACCATGAAGCTATGGGTGAAAATCGAAGATGTCTCCATTTTCTTGGACTATGCCTTTGAGGCACTTCCTTCACCTACTAGACTTCTCATTTCTCCCCACCAGATTATTTCATTAAGGCTAGGTTGATCTCCAATTGCACTGGGTACTTGGGCATTACTTGTTCAGTTTCTCTTGGGTAGTCTGAGTAGGCTCAGTTGTTTGGCAGAACAAAGGCTTATGCTGTCTTATTTGATTTTATTTATGTTTGTGGTGCTGGGAGTCAAACTGAGAGCCTCGTGTGTGTGTGTGTGTGTGTGTGTGTGTGTGTGTGTGTGTGTGTGTGTGTGTGACTCAAGTACTCTGTCACTGAGCTAACCTTGTTCTTGGTGCATCATTTTCAAAGGCATTTCCCTCTTTATGTTTAAGTTAATTTCTTTAGTTAGTATTCTAAATAAGAGGTTCCGTGAATACATTTCCTGAATGTAACACATTGTATTTTGCTCAAATTTGTAGCAATTCTTACTCTTGTAGCGTGAGTGGTTGACTTCCTTTTCATTTGACCATTGGTATCATTGGACGCATACACAGTGTCTTTTGAATAAACACGGTTACTTATTCTTTTCTTGATGTATATTGATTTGTCCAGAAGATGCTAGTGTTTGTTGTATAACTTGAATGCTGAGAGGAAAAACCCATGGATGTTAACATTTCTGAAACTCATTGATCTCAGCTTGTCAGTCTCATTTGTGATGATACAAAGATGCTCTGGGAAGAATGCAGATTCAGACTGATGATTGAAGCTGAAGGCAGCATTAGACAGGGAAGTCTCAACTTCATATCACTACATTACCCTCAGTAGCAGCCACACGCAGACAGGAATGCCCACTAGATACCCCTGCCAACAAACTTATGAGCTCATCTGAATTAATCTTTGCAAAATCTCATGGGCCATCAATACTTGGACACTATGCCAAGCAATCCACAAGAGGACATATGGCTTTATTATAATTAGAAGAGACAGTTGGAACACCACTTATCTTACAAGATGATAAAGAACCATCCATTCACTCTGCTGTGGTTGAAACTCTTAAACAGAGAATGAATAAAATGTTCTATATTAGAACTCTCCATCATGTTTAAGCATGGCTTAAATAGCTCAAAATTAAAGTCATAAACACATCATTGATTACTCAAAGGAGAAAAAAAAAAGTGGACAGGCCCCCTGCAGCTGCAAAACAGACTATGATAGTGCCAAGCCTGTGCTAGAGGAGGAGGCCACTGACTAAACTAGGAAGCCCATGTCTGCAGAGCAAGAATCTAGAGTCTTCTTAGTGTATCATCCCTGATGCCTCAGATTCAACGAAAAGCTCTGGGTTGGGAGGGCTGGGGAGGCCACACACACCTGTATTTCTAGCACCTGGAATCATAGATGGAAGGTCTTAGTTTTGAGGCTGGCCTCTGATACATACTGAGACCCTCCCTGTAACAAACAACAAGAAATCCCTCTGAATAAATAATGGCATCAAATTATTGACCATAAAGATACAAGAAAGTTGACCCAGCTGGGGCGGTGGCACATGCCTTTAATCCCAGCACTCAGGGAGGCAGAAAGATGTGGATCTCTGTGCCTGCCTGGTCTACAGAAAGAGTCCAGGACAGCCAGGGCTACACAGAGAAGCCCTGTCTTGAAAAGCAAAACAAAACAAAACAAAAAACAAAAAAATCAAACCAAGCCAAACCAAACCAAATAACCCCCACACCCAAAAAACCCCCAAAAGACAAAAAACCAACTAACACACACACACACACACACACACACACACACACACACACACACACACACACACACAAAAATACATGAAACAAAAGAATAGGATAATGGTATACTTTATTTCCGAATTTAGGATGTTGGTGATCTGTGGGGCAGGTCTGGAGCATGGATATGGGTATGAAACCAGAGAGGCATGCCTAATTTGAGACTGTCCCAGAGCACAGAGAACTTTCTGTAACATGGGACAGGAAGATGGAAAGCAAAGGATAAGCAAGGCTGAGGTAGCCTCACTAGAGCTCCGTGCTCAACAGCGTGGGATGGAGGAAATAAGGGAGAGTTCCAGAGCCCATAAAAGCCCCATAACAGTGCTCACTGGCATACCACAGACAGCCTAGGTCTCATGTAAGAAGATTCATATACCGCCAAGACCAGACCAGAGCAGAGGCTCACATGAGCACACGAAGTATCAGACACAAGAGCATGGCTCCAAGATGAGGGGAGATGAGCTACTCGTGATTACAGATAACCATCTTGGACCATTAACCTTCCTTAGCTCTCAGAGATGTCATGGAATCCCCGGGGGGTGGGGGGGTATTATGTCATCTTCTGAGGAGAAGGGAAGGAAAAAGGCAATCAAAAGCCCTTGAATTGATGGAGTTTATTCAACTAAGAGTTCTAAATCAAAACTGACTGGATTAACGTTAAGTAGTGAGACTGAGAGATTGAAAGCACTTCTCATAATTGAACATTAAAGTGTTTAAAGGAAGGTAAACAAAACATATTTGTTCAGTTTAACAAATCATCTGGCTTAAGAGAGGGGCATGCTGGTTTCAGATTCCCCCATTCATCAGTCACTCCCTTTCCACCCCCTTCCTCCTTGTAGTAACCATCTTTTTGTTATTTTCTTTCTAATTTGTACCTCAAAGATATTATTTTGTCATTACTTTTTGATCGCCTGCTGTTAGAGTAATCATGCCAATGAGTCTTGCGATGGCCCACACACTCTCTCTCTCACACGCAGTTTTCTAACATCAAGCCCTAGAGATGGCTTTGCTAGGTTATGGGTTATACGACTCTTGGCCTTCACGAAGTAAAGGCATTGTCTTTCAAGTGTTCCTACCCATTTTCAGACCTGGCAGTAGTGTGTGACTGAATCCATTGTTCCGCATCCTTGGCAACTCATCCTTTTTGTGTGTGTTTGTCAGACATTAATTTTCTTGCCAACCCTTCTCAGAGTATTTTTTTTCCAGTTTTGATTTTTCAGGTGCTGATTTACCTTTCCATTTGGTGAGAAAATAACAGACATGCTCCAAGTCCCATCACTGCTCCTGCACGCCTCTGGACTCTGCTTTGTCTATTATTGTAGAGGAACTGTTTGTACTCTTAGCTGAGGCCAGCCATCTCCCTTGGGTGGATTCCATCTTGTAATAGCGATCAAGGGCATTGTTCCACTGACTCTCTCTCTTTGATTCTGCATTACCATTGTCCTCTCTACTGGGTCATGTTCACTGGCTTCCAGGCAAAACACAGCAATACTAATAAACACCAGTTACTGGGACTACTAACAAGGGCTCCATTCCCTAGTGTTTCTTTACACCAGAACTTTCTGAGTTCTCATCTACTTACTTCCAATTTGCCTCCCATTTTCTCTTAGTGCTCAGCTCAGTGTTTGTCATTATTTCGTTAGAATCACTCTACTTAGAGTTCCCAGTGATTGCTGTATTACTTAATACTCATCTACGATCTGAATTTGACCGTATCCTCTAATTTATATCTATGATATATTCTGAATTCCCCATGGCTAGCCATCTTTTCTTGGTTACCTTTGCTGGCTATTCCTTATCAAGCTGACCACACAACAGTGGGCACTGCAGACCTCAGGCTTTGGTGCTCTTCTTGTTCCTTCTCCATTGATGAGCTCATCTAGTCTCATGACTCTAAATAGTGTAACGAAGCTGGCAACATGCCAACTGACCTTCTGGAACTGTTCAAGGATGTCCAGATTTGTTTATTCAACTGCTTATTTGACAAATTACTTGGCTGTCTAATAAATCCCTTAATATACCTGCAACCAAACAATTTCTTAAGAGTTTCCATGACATTTATCTTAATGCAAATTGGACAAAGGACTTATCGTCCTGTCTATGTGAGGTGCACAACTTTGGTCAGACATGTGTGCACTAACATGTACACCTTCTTTCTCTTCCTCTTCAAAGAGTAATACCCACCCTTGTGTTTCAGTGAGCAGCCTCTCCATCCTTCCTGTTCCTCCCAGATGTTTTGGAATCACTCTTGACTTCCCTAATCTTTCCAATTACATCCAATTAACCACCAACTTTTGACTGATGTGTTAGGTTAAATAAGAGGAGCAACACAAAAACAGAAAGACTAAGCAACATATAATAGATATTCGAGGGGCTCCTTGGCCTTGGCATTTTTTTCATGATCTGTGTTTAGAAAGTGTCTTAGTCACTGTTCTATTGCTGTGCAGAGACACCACGACCAAGGCAACTCTTACAGGAGAAAGCACTTAATTGGGGCTTGCTTATAGTCCCAGAGTTTCAGTCCATTATCATTGTGGTGGGAAATATGGCAGTGTGCAGGCAGGTGCTGGAGCAGTAGCTGAGATCTACATGCTGATCTGTAGATAGACAGAGGGGGCGGGGCAGGCTTGGGCTTTTGAAACCTCAAAGGCCATCCTTAGTGACACACTTCCTCCAGCAAGTCCACACCTCTTAATCCATCTCAAGTAGTGCCACTCCCCAAGGACCAAGCATTCAAATATATGAGCCTATGGAGGCCATTTCTAGTCAAATCACCACAGAGAGGAAATGCTTGTTTTCCTTTCTACTTTTCTTTTTTTTAAGTATAGTTTATTAATTTATTCATATTACATCTCAATTGTTATCCCATCCCTCGTATCCTCCCATTCCTCTCTCCCTCCATTTTCCCCTTACTCACTTCCCCTATGACTGTGACACGTGGGACCTCTCCCCCCTGTATATGCTCATAAGGTATCAAGTCTCTTCTTGGTAGCCTGCTATCCTTCCTCTGTGTGCTATGAGGCCTCCCCATCCAGGGGATATGGTCAAATATGGGGCACCAGAGTTCATGTGAAAGTAAGACCCCACTCTCTACTCAGCTGTGAAGAATGTCCTGTCCATTGGCTAGATCTGGGTAGGGGTTTAAAGTTTACTGTATGTATTGTCCTTGGCTGGTGTCATAGTTTGAGCAGGACCCCTGGGCCCAGATCTGCCAGTCATAATGATCTACTTATAGGTTCTAGGACCCTCTGAGTCCTTCCATTTCCCCATTCTCCCTTGATTCTCTCACCTAGAGTCCCAATAGGAAGTCTTCCCCTCTGTCCCACTTTCGTGGTAAGCAAAGACTTTCTTGGGACATGCCCCTTGGGCTAGTGTTCAGATACAAGTGAGTATATACCATTTGACTCTTTCTGCTTCTGGGTTAACTCACTCATTATGATCATTTCTAGTTCAATCCATTTGTCCACAAATTTTGGGAATTCCTTGTTTTTTTTGTTTTTATTTTTTAAATTTTTATTAATTTATTCTTATTACATCTCAATGGTTATCCCATCCCTTGTATCCTCCCATTCTTCCCTCCCTCCCATTTTCCCCTTATTCCCCTCCCCTATGACTGTGTCTGAGAGGGACTTCCTCTCCCTTTATATGCTCATAGGGTATCAAGTCTCTTCTTGGTAGCCTGCTATCCTTCCTCTGAGTGCCACCAGGTCTCCCCCTCCAGGGGACATGGTCAAATATGAGGCACCAGAGTACATGTGAAAGTCATACCCCACTCTCCACTCAACTGTGGAGAATGTCCTGTCCATTGGCTAGATCTGGGTAGGGGTTTGAAGTTTACGGCTTGTATTGTCCTTGGCTGGTGCCATAGCTTGAGCGGGACCCCTGGACCCAAATCTGCCTATCATAATGTTCTTCTTGTAGGTTTCTAGGACCCTCTGGATCCTTCTACTTTGCTACTCTCCCACGCTTCTCTCATCTAGAGTCCCAATAGGATGTCCTCCCCTCTGTCCCACTTTCCTGGTAAGTGAAGACTTTCATGGGACATGCCCCTTGGGCTAGTATGCAGATATAAGTGAGTATATACCATTTGACTCTTTCTGCTTCTGGGTTAACTCACTCATTATGATCATTTCTAGCTCAATCCATTTGTCTACAAATTTCAGGAATTCCTTGTTTTTAATAGCTGAGTAGTATTCCATAGTGTAAATGTCCCACAGTTTCTTTATCCATTCTTCTACTGAGGGACACTTAGGCTGTTTCCATGATCTGGCTATTATGAATAAGGCTGCTATGAACATGGTTGAGCAAATTTTCTTGTTGTGTGCTGGAGCATCTTCTGGGTATATTCCAAGGAGTGGAATAGCTGGGTCTTGAGGAAGCCCTATTCCCATTTTTCTTTCTTTTTATTTTTTATTTTTTATTTTAACACATTTACTTTCCTGACAGATGTAACATAGCAAGATTCTTGCAAGGATAGAGTCTTACCTCTACTTCTTTTTTTTTTTTTTTTTTTGCATATGATAATATCTTTTTTTTTTTTTTACACATCCCATTTTTCTGAGATAGCACCAGATAGATGTCCAAAGTGGCTGTACTAGTTTGCATTCCCACCAGCAATGAAGGAGTGTTCCTCTCTCTCCACATCCTCACCAGCATGTGGTTGTCGCTTGAATTTTTGATCTTAGCCATTCTGATGGGTTTAAGATGGAATCTCAGTGTCGTTTTGATTTGCATTTCCCTGATGACTAAGGAGGTTGAGCATTTCTTTAAGTGTTTCTCAGCCATTTGATATTTCTCTGTTGAGAATTCTCTGTTTAGTTCCAAGCCCCATTTCTCAATTGGGTTATTTGGTTTGGTGGTGTTTAGTTTCTTGATTTCTTTATATATTTTAGATGTTAGACCTTTGTCAGATGTAGTGTTGGTGAAGATCTTTTCCCAGTCTGTAGGCTGTCACTTTGTTCTGTTGACAGTGTCTCCTGCCTTACAGAAGCTTCTCAGCCTCATGAGGTCCCATTTATTAATTGCTGACCTTAAGGCTTGGGCTGTTGGTGTTCTGTTCAGGAAATTGTCTCCTGTGCCAATGTGTTCCAGGCTCTTCCTCACTTTTTCTTCTAACTGACTTAGTGTCTCTGGTTTTATATTGAGGTCTTTGATCCACTTGGATTTGAGTTTTGTGCATGGTGACAAATATGGGTCCAATTGCACTTTTTCACATGTAGATATCCAGTTAGACCAGCACCATTTGTTGAAGATGCTATCTTTTTTCCATTGAGTAGATTTGTCAAAAATCAAGTGACCGTATGTGTGTGGATTCATATCTGGGTCTTCGGTTCAATTCCACTGATTACCCAGCCTATTGCTGTGCCAGTACCATGCTGTTTTAATTACTGTTGCTTTATAGTACATCTTGAGATCAGGTATGGAGATTCCTCCGGTGGATCTTTTATTGTACAAGATTCTTTTAGCTATTCTGGGTTTTCTGTTTTTCAAAATGAAGTTGAGAATTGAACTTTCAATGTCTTTAAAAAATTGTGTAGGTATTTTGATAGGGATTGCATTGAATTTGTAAATTGCTTTTGGCAAGATGGCCATTTTTACTATGTTAATTCTCCCAATCCACGAGCAAGGAAGATCATTCCATCTTCTGATGTCATCTTCAATTTCTTTCTTTAGAGTTTTGAAATTTTTTTCAAACAAGTCCTTCACTTGCTTGGTTAGAGTAACTCCTAGATATTTTATATTGCTTGTGGCTAACGTGAAGGGTGTAGTTTTCCTAATTTCTTCCTCTGCATGATTGTCATTGTATATAGGAAGGCTACTGACTTTTTTGAGTTAATTTTGTATCCCACCAACTTGCTGAAGGTGTTTATCAGCTGTAGGAGTTCTCTGGTGGAATTTTGGTACATAGTCACTTATGTACACTATCATATCATCTGCAAATAGTGATAATTTGGCTTCATCCTTTCCTACTTGGGTCCCCTTGATTTCCTTTTGTTGTCTTATTGCTATGGCTAGAACTTCCAGTATTATATTGAAGAGATATGGAGAGAGTGGGCAGCCTTGTCTTGTTCCCGATTTTAGTGAATTTTCCTTAAGTATCTCACCATTTAATTTGATTTTGGCTATTGGCTTGCTGTATATAGCCTTTATTATGTTTAGGTATGTGCCTTGTATCCCTGATCTCTCCAAAACTTTTAACATGAATGGGCGTTGGATTTTATCAAAAGCTTTCTCTGCATCTAAGGAGATGATCATGCGGTTTTTAATTTTCAATTTGTTTATATGGTGGATTACATTGGTGGATTTCTGTATATTAAACCCTCCCTCCATGCCTGGAATGAAGTCTACCTGGTCATGGTGAATGATATCTTTGATGTGTTCTTTTATTCATTTTGCAAGTATTTTATTGAGTATTTTTGCATCAATGTTCATAAGAGAAATTGGTCTGAAATTCTCTTTCTTTTTTGGGTCTTTGTGAAGTTTAGGTATCAATGTGACTATGCCTCGTAGGATGAATTTGGTAATGTTCCATCCACTCCTTTCTACTTTTCACAGTTCATTTTTAGACTTCAGCAAAACTATCGCTAACTCTGTTGAAAATTCTATAGTGTTGTCTTAGTAAATTATTCTTCTTAGTACTTTTCATTCTGTGGGATAGTATGACCTTCAGCCATACAGATAAAAATGGCAATGTTGATGCTGACTGATATCAAACAGTTTTTATGAGATTAAATTGAGTTAGTGCTTTAAGAGATTATAATGGTGCCTGGCACATGCTACATTAAAAAAAAAAGTGACTCTATTGATAATGTGACTGCCTTCCTGGGTCACTAAGGTTATCTGATTAGTTTTTGAGTACCCAGTATGTACCATTGTGTTAAAAACCTAGTAGAAGTTCAATAAATGTTTATTAAATAAATGAGTATATAGGATATAGATGTGGTTAGGTAGTCACAGATATATGTTAGAAACACATACTTTGGGAAAACTGCTAGGTTTGTGAGATTTAGTAGCCAGTCTCTGCCTCATTTCTTACTGGTTGAATGACCTTGGGCAAGCCACTTAATTTTTTGGACTCTAGTTTATCTGAAATTAGATATAATAGAATTTCTGGGTGATATTGTAAGGATCACTGAAGACGATGTGCATGAAGATTCTTGATAATCTGTAGCTCATGAGGCAAATTAAGGTTATTTGATATTAGCATTTGTGATTCAAGGCTTATTTATTGCAGTTCTAAAGCAATGAGGCTTACCATAAGTTGTATAAGAATATGAATTTTGTCATTTTTATACTTACCTCTTCTATACCTCTGTATCTCTTTACTCTGTGTGGAAAGGTGATGCACAGCATACACTTCTGCACAAGGAGGCTGAGGGAACATTTACACACTCTGCTCCCTGAAGGGTTCTATTTTGGCCTGCCTGAGTCATCATGTTTGCAGGCTGTTGCTCTTTGCAGCACAGCCTCTTAGTTTTCTTCTGCCTTAGAAAATTAGTTTGTAAAAGATAATGCAGGCTACATGCAATCAAACACAATTTGGAAAACAGTTGGTAGAATTAAGATTTAAAAACCCTGTTGTTAGTCCGTTAGTAAATAACTGTTTACAGAGTAAGTTGGGAGATGATTATAAACCCACACTAGTGCCCTCCCACCCCCGACTATTTCTTGGGGTTGGGGAGGAGAGAATTTGTAATCAAGCTGATTGTGTGGATGGTCAGCTTGGGATCTTATTCATATAGAACCCACACCTGCCACATTCCTCACCAGTGTAGGCTAGTCTGCATAAACTTTTTTTTTTTTTAAGTAAATCACAGCTCTTAAGTCTAGGGATATCACTGAATTGAAAGAGGCTGTTTAATCAAAATCTGTCCTTGCTGGTGGGGCATTGTTTCACCCATTTGTTAAAGATTTTTTTCTCAAGCAATGTTTCACCCCGTTTGTTAAGGGGTTCTTCTGCGTCCTCCCATAAAGAAGTTTTGTATCACCCTGTAATCCATTTAAACTTTGCTGATTTGAAATGTAATAAGGCCAGCTTCTGTGTTGTTGTATTGATTATGTTTCAGGTTCTAGGTATTGGTGATCTGTTCCATCATTAGGTGTTCAGCAACATTGATGAAATTGTTCAAGAGCTCATGAGTCACTAGTGGCCATGGCAGACCTCACAATCTTACTGTAGTTTATACATAATTGGTTTGGTCTTCAGGATATAACCTGAACCTGAGCACCTTGCAACTCTATTAGCTGTTTTATTGCTTTCAAATTTACTTCAAGATTAGCTGTGCTCTGACAGTCTCAAGAACCTTTCAGTGCTGCAGAACAGCTAATGTGAGTCACTCGTTTCTGCATTTTTCTCAGTAAGTGTTATATAGAATGGTTGGTGCCAATTCTACATAAGAAAATGCTACCTAATATGACTGAATGTGCAATTTTACATTAAAAAAATTGAGATTATATCATCATGTACTCTAAATAACTTGGACTAGTGACTGGAGAAGGCAATATTGTACCCAATTTCTCTTATAGGGGCAAATGACTTCTTAGTTTGTGTGTGTGTGTGTGTGTGTGTGTGTGTGTGTGTGTGTGTGTGTTATTTTTCCTGGGAAAGGGCAGACCATTTGTCTGATTGTGAAATAAAAAAGTCAAGAAATCCAGGAGAAAAAAAAAACTTAGTTGGGTGTTCTAACCTTATCTCAAGACAAGCATAATCCCACTGGATAGAGTCTTCTGAAAGTCTTCACCAGAGGTGTTGATTTAAGCTAATTAAAAGAATGATTTTGTATTAAATTATGTGTATGTGAGTGAAGGTGCCCCTGGAAGCAGGAAGTGGGCACCATATTCCCTGGAACTGGAAGTATTTATGAGCCATCTAACTTGAATGCTGAGACCAAACTTGGGTCTTAGCCTCTGAACCATCTCTCTAGCCAGATTAAGATGAATTTTAGAGAATGAATGCGAATTACCCATGTCTGGGAGGTGGACGATGACAAAACAGGGAAGAGTGGATAGAAAGAGACAGAATGGGCAGAGTCAGTTTTGTTTGAGGGTATTGGATTTAGTAAGGTGGGTACAAAAGGAGATTATATGGGCTAGTCGGATTAGGCTATGGCTTACAACAAGGCAAAAATGATTGTTTTTTATTGTGTCATTGTTGCTGTTGTCATTGTTATCAACATGATCATCACATCATTCTCCTTTATCTTGTCCTCACTCCCATTCTCACTGATATCTTCATCCTGGCATGTGGTATCTTGGCTCAATAAAGAAAGTATTAGAAAGAGAAAGGCCACATCTACAGAATTAGGGGCTGATTTGATATAGGGCAGCTTTTATTCCTATGGGTGGGTATACTCGGACTTTGTATAGAACTGACACTTTCCTCTTTCTTCACATCCTTGCCAGCAGGTGCTGTCACTTGAGTTTTTGCCACACTACAGTACCCAGACATAAAGGAGCTAAATAACAAAGAGAGCCCTAGGGAGAATGCTTAATTACATTCAGAAGGGCTGGAAGTAGTTCTACCTCAAAACCCAGCTATTCCACTCCTGGGCACATACCTGAAATATGCTCCACCATACAACAAGGACATTTGCTCAACTATGTTCATAGCAGCCCTATTAATAATAGCCAGGATCTGGAAACAACCTAGATGTCCATCAACAGAAGAATAGATCAAGAAACTGTGGTACATTTACTCAATGGGATACAATTAAATCAGCTATTAAAAACAAGGAAATCTTGAAAATTTCAGGCAAATGGATGGAACTAGAAAAGATCATACTGAGTGAGGTAACTCAGACACGCATGGTATATACTCACTTGTAATGACATTTTAAATTCAGATACAGCTTGTAGTTTAAAAATTTCCTGTATTGGGGATTGAATCTAGGACCTCATTAGTAGCAGGCAAGTACTCTACCACTGAGCTATTTCCCCAGCCCCAAAGCATACAAAACATCAATTATTTATTAGACAGTTGGCCTTTGATTTTCTTAAGGTGCTGGGGATTCAAACAAGTGCCTTGGACTAGCAAGGCAAGCACACTACTGCGGAGCTATGTCCTCATCCCTTAGTGTATTATGTGCTTTGACCATGTTGCCTGCTTGTTACTGGTGGTCTGGGCCATGTGTTCCTAGGTTGTGGTCTCTAATTCAAGAATGAAATAAAAGCCCATACAGATTGTCAAGTAGTGAGGAAAATTTAATCAAAGAAAAGTAAGAATATAGATTAGAGAGGAATACACTTGAGATTGACTGGCTACATGAATGAGAGTGCTCAAGGGTCTCAGGTTACTGGCTGGAATAGAGACCGGGCTGTCCTACTTGGGGGTAAGCACCTTCATCTACTGAGCAGTCTTGCCAGGTCCCACCCCTTACACCATTCTTGTGCTGATGTGAGATGGTTCAATGTCCACACGACGCGATGAAGTGAACGAGGAAGCATTGATGATGTAGCATTGGAGCCTTTAACCCTCATACAAGTATTGTAATACCAGCCAGTCTGACTAATGACTATGTCCCTGGGCATGTTGGGCCATAGAAGAACATGGTCGAGGAAGGATGGAGCAGGACAATGTGAGATTTCATTATCATGCATTTCCTGTAATTTTCATTATATGTATGTATATATATATATAAATTTTTTTTTGGACAGTGGTTGTTGCAGGTAAGCAAAATCAAAAACAGAACTGGGGACAAGTGGGAAGTGCTGTGGTTACAGAACCTTGCTTGGAGTTGCTGATAGCAGTGAAAGACATCACAAGCAAAGCACTGGAGATGGAGTGATGGTGGTGTGAACCAGTGCTCAGTAAAAGTAGCTGTTGTTACTGTTATTTCCTTATTGTCTGAGTTTTCTGTTACTATTGTGATAAAAGACCATAACCAAAAGCAACTTGGGGAAGAAAGGCTTATTTGGCTTACATATATCCTGAGATATAGTCCACTGAGGGAAGTCAAGACAGGGACTCAGACTGGGAGGAAACCTGGAGCAGAAACTGATGCAGATGCCATTGAGGAGTGTTGCTTATTTGCTTGCTCCCCATGGCTTGTTCAGCCTGCTCTCTTATAGAACTCAGGACCACCAGCCTAAGGGTAGCCCCACTCATATGGACTGGGCCCACAGACTGCTCTTATGGAGGTAGTTTCTCAAATGAGGTTCCCTAAGGTGACTCTAGCGGTTTCAAATTAACATAAAACTACCACGACACTTATCATTCACGAGAAGTGCCCAGCGTGTAGCAACATTAGTTTTAATATTATTACTATCATTATTATTGTTATCTATACTGATCACTTTTATAAAGTGGATGAAATAGACTCAGGGGTACAGGGTTGTGCATTAGCCTTTTAAAATATTTAAATGACAATGAATTTATTCACATGTATCTACTAGATAACCTAAAAATGCAAATGTATTTGCATCTTTATTTTTAGTTTACATTTTCTAGAATCAACAGAAACTGTCTCTGAGACAGGTGAGTCCACTTATCTCTGCAACTGTGTGCTGTATTTGGCAGCTAGCATCTACAGGTTCTTGGGTGAGACAGAGCTTTTATCAGCGTCAGGTTTGCACCATGGTGCTTTGGCTTTGGGATTCTTACTTGCTGAGACCTGCTTGCTTCCTCCTACCCATGGATTGTGTAAGTGGATCACTGCTTCTCTCTCTCTGTTGTTGACAGATTGCTGGCTTTTGTATGCTCAACTTCCATCTCCCCTTGTTTTAAAGTGTAATTACACCCTCCTTGTCTTGCTACTCTGAGGGATGGCTCTTTGTCTTAAGCTTGGATGGCTTCCTAGCTTCATATTAGCATTGGACTCCTCACTCTAAACATGTTCTTGGTCTCTCACACCGTCACAACTCACCTTGCTCACATGATCAGATCATTTCCTGAAAAATGTCTGTGGTAGATATGTACCTGTCAGGGCAAGTTGTTCTTTGCAATGTGAGGATTCTGAGGAGGATTCTAGGTGTTGCTCCCTCCTGTGAATCATGAGAAGCGAGGATTGTGCAATCATGAGGGAAAAGTGGATTTGAGTCTCTGTCCTCAAGAGTGTCCTCACATCATGGTGGTGGGAAGAAGAACAACTCGGAGTGACCTGGCTGATCTGTACACATTCATCCTAAATAGTGGACGTTAATTATTGTGTTTCCTTTAACCGCAGACTGGGTAGCTTCCTGTTAGTTTCAACTTCCTGAGAGAGTAAGTTTAGCCGGTGTCACAGCTGAGAGTCCTTGATGACATGTTGACAGGTATTAGAAATGACGGGATTGGAGAGCTGACAGGTGACTCATGCATATGCATGTCTCCTGTGATTACACCCAGGAACCTATCTGGGGTTATTTATGGTAGCATTGTCATGGCGATCAATGAGCAGTAAACAAGGCTCTCAAAGCTGTGGGAGGGTTTTATACCTGCCACCACCAACTACTTCCTCCACATTGAAAAGAAAAATTTCATGATAAGCTTGCTAAACAAAATATTGTATATATTTTCTTCAAAAGATATACTTTAAAAGAATGAGAATGTATGAAAGTCAGATGAAATGAAATAAGATTGGGTTAGGGGTTGAGTAGGGACCAGAGTCCCAGGCCTTACTCATTGGCTGTACGTCCTTAGCCAGGCCATTCATTTTGAATCTATGCCCTCAATAATCCTAATACTATTGTAAGGAAAAAGTGAAGTAATAAAGAGGAAAGAAATAAGAGAGGTTCTGCATCCGATTGTGTTTATTTTGGGAGCCAGAACCCTTACTTAATTGTTCAGGGGTCTCTGTGAAATGACGGTTTGCGGAAGGTCCTTTGCTTGGGTTGCAGGAAGATGATAAAGTAGTCGATGAGAATGATTGAATCAATGCTGTTAATGAGCTTCTGTACACTCTACCTTTGCCAATAACAACACATACAACACACAGGGGACAGTGATCTGGTGAAACTGTAGCTTCTTACATGGGGCCTCTGACAAGAACAACACATCAGTGTGTTTGAGTAGGAATTCACAGATACGAAGTTTATAGCTCTGCTATGGATGCTTCTTTGCTGGGCCACAGGTTTAGATGGAGGCTCCTTAACCTACTACAGGGCTCAGCATTGGGATGTTCCAAGCTGTAGTACTGACTTAACTTCCAAGATTTGCCACTACCAGGAATGGATTCAGAAAAGAAAACCAGTGAACCAACCACCCACCACCAAAACAACAACAAAAAAATGCAAACAAACCTTCCTTTGGTGTTGCCTGAATTTCTTTCTGCCACCTTCCTTGCTTTGGATTGTATTATCTATTAGAAGCATGACTGAATAAGCAGGCTACCATGATGAGACTTGATAGCCTATGACCATATGGTGGGGGACGATGTCCCTTTTGATCACAGACTTAGGGGAGGGGAACAGGGTGAAAGTAGGAGGGAGGGAGGAACGGGAGGATACAAGTGAGGGGGAAAAAATTGAGCTGTAATCTGAATAAATTAATTAAAAAAAGAGAAACAACCCAAAATGTAAAGTTTTACCAGGAACTTCAAGCAACGGTTATTTAAATGCCTTAAAGATGTAGTTCCCAAGACTTCTGTATCAGTTCTGTGTTCCTTCTCCCAAATATAGTCAGCCTATATGGTTGTTCCAGAAAACTATGAAGAAAAGAAGAAGAAGAAGAAGAAGAAGAAGAAGAAGAAGAAGAAGAAGAAGCATGCCTGCACATGTTTTCACTCAATGCTATCTCTATAGAGTCTGTCATGAAATAGAGTGGATTCATGAATGAAATGTTAAGTCCAAGTGCAGGTGACCAACAAATACATGTGGAGATTTGAACGATAAATGCACCACATAGGGTCAGACCTCTGAACACGTGGCCCCAAGCTGGTGGTTTTATTTGGGTGAGACTATGGAACTTTTATGAGTTGCAGTCCTGGTGGAGGAAGTACTTCTAGGCGTGGGTGGGCTTTGAGGGCTTGTAGCCTTGCCCCACTTCCAGTTTGCCCTCTCTGCTACATATGTGTGGATGATAATTGTAACAGGACCTCAGAAGTTAGCACAACTGACTCCATGATGGAAGTAGCATTCAGGCTGTAAAACTCAGCACGTAAACAGCACCACTTGCCAAAACTAAAACAAGGGAAAAATCCATCAACTCCATAGTTTTGGGAAAGTCTCAAAATGTGCTAACTTCGCTTTATGTCTTCTGTAGCTCTGCTTCTGGCTAACTGTTCTTGTTAACTGAGGTGTACCAACCCAGCGTGTGGTTTTTGTGCTTAGAGGCTCATCCTGAAAAAGGCTCAGGGCTACACTGAGATCCTGAGCACACAGTGTAGTTGTCAGCTGGCTAATAAAGTCTTTGTGTTGGCTTAACCTGTGCCCGAGGAGTCTGATTGGCCAGCTGTGCAACTGTCTGCTGTGGTGCTTCCTTTGCTGTTAAGAATTCTGCCTCCGAAACTTGCTTTTGGTCATGATACTTGATTAAAGAAAAAAAAAAAAAAAAAAAAAAAAAAAAAAAAAAAGAAAGAAAGAAAAAAGAAAATCTAATACAATGTAACAATTAAAGCACTACATCACTACCAAGCACTAACTTTCAATTAGCTATTAATTAATTAAATCACCTATAGGCTTATGATTTTTTACTGGGAAGAGGGAGTGAAATATGGATAACTTGGACTCAAATCTTAGTTCTGATTTAACATCTGACGGTCATTTGGCAGTTTGTTTAGCTCTTTGTAAGCCTGGAATTCTTTCTTTCTTCAACATTTATTTATTTTATGTGTATGACTATTGTCCCTGCTTGCATACACACACACACACACATACACACACACACACACACATGCATACATACACACATAATATATACATATATGTCCTGGGATACATATGCCGTGGATACCCTGGAGCTGAGTTATAGACAGTTGTAAGCTGCCATGTGGGTACTGGGAATTGAACCTGTGTCCTCTAGAGGAACAAGCAGTGCTCCTAATTGCTGAGTCATTTCTCCAGGCCCCAGCCTGGACTTCTTAGCTTTCAAAAAAAAAGTTTCAAATAATATTTGCACAAACATAAGCTTCTTTATGTAGTGATTTCTCAATCAACGTTAGCCACCATTTTTATATTATATTACAAATAGGTAAAAGGCTTTGTAGTCTATGAAAGAAAAACATATCAAGTGGCAAGTTGTGGCTATGAAAATTGATATAATCTTTCTGGAGGAAAACATTGGCAGTGTTAATCAAAAACATTAACATGTACATATGCTTTGATCAAGTTTTTCTACATTTAGGAATTACTATAATAAAATAATCAGGGGTTTTAATTAATATGCATGAAGAGAATTTATGCTGACAGTTCCTTATAATTATACAAAGTAAAAATGAATATTCAGAATAGGTAATCAGTTACATCAATTTTGTGGATTTTTAGCTAGGCTTCTATTTTTGAAAACACCATATAGACATTTATATTTTGCTCTGTTGTTGCTGATTTTTATTTTTTTGAAACAGGGTCTCACTTTGTAGCCTGGACTGATTTAACTCATGGCAATCTTCCTGCCTCTCCCTGATGCATGTTGGGATCACACTTGTCCAGAATGTATATGTTTTATTTTATTTTATTATGTGTTAGTGGTTTGCTTGGATATATGTCTGTGTACCGCATGTATGTGTAGTGTCCGCAGAAGTCAGAAGAAGGCATTGGGTTCCTTGGAACTGGAGTTGTAGATTGTTATGAGCCATCATGTGGGTACTGGGAATCACACCTGCGTCTTCTGCAAGAAAAATAAGTGATTTTTTATGGCTGGGCCATCTCTCCAGCACCCTGTATATTTTTGAATGGAAAAGTACCCGTTAAATGTCAAATGGAGAAACAGAACATGAGCCATTAGAAACAGTATGTACCATCAGACAACTAATGTTCCTTGTAAACTGAACACGTCTCAACAAGACTCTTGACTTCCTTTAATGTCCTCTTTGTCTAGTGTCTCCATTGCTGCAAATGACACTAGTTAGGTTATATACCTCAACCGCATGGTACTTGTACTACTGCATTATGCATTTGCTGATTGCCTACCGCTATTTGCAAACTGGCTGTTGTCTTTGTCCTGTTCACCACGGTGTTGCTAGTACTTATAACAACGACTAACAAATATTAGATAAACTACAAATATTTGCTGATTAATGGTATGAGTGATCTCTTGAAACACCTTAACTAGAAAAGAACATGCAGAAACACTATCAGTAATTAATGTTTGAAAGCAAAATTATGGTGCCATTTTGGAGATTTCTTTTGTTTTTGCTTTTGCTTTTCTAATTTTCTCTCTGTTGCAGTGGTTTTTCCTCCTAGCCCTAAGGTCTCCTTATGAGACTCTAAGTATATATTTACAAATTCTTAGGCTGTATAGCTAGGCTCTTCTCTGACTAGCTCATAACTTAAAATGACCCAGTTATATTACTCCACATTCTGCCACATGGCTGGTTACCTCTGCTCAGGTACCATGCATCTTGCCAGATGAATCTTCTGAGCCTGGCTCTATCCCAGAATCCTTTCTGCCTGCCTCATGTCTCACCTATTTCCTGTCTCAGTTATAGACCATTAGCTTTTTATTGACAAGTGATAGCTCCATACAGACACAAAAGGTTGAGGGCACTGATTAAGAATCGTATAAATCCCCAAATTTTAAACTCATTGCATTTTTAAAAAGCTCGGTCCACAGTGTTGTCTTTAGTGGTCAGTAAGAAGAGGAAAGAATGAATGCTGTAAAAGGGGAGTGTTGCTAACACTTTGGAAGGAGAACAGCTAATCATAAAAATTGACAGAAAAAAGAAATTTTTTAAAAAGACAAGTCTTTGCTATGTAGTCTGGCTGGCTTTTCAAGTGTTGAGATTTCAGGGATAGGCACCAAGTGTGTCAAGAGAATTGTCAGGGTTAGCTACAGTTCTAGAGAAATGACTCCTATGGTGCTAATGTGTTGTGCTTGGAGGAATCTTGTCTCTTAAAGACTGTGAGAAAACAAATTATAAGTTCAATTATAAGCAACTTCAGTTTCACTTTCCTCTACTAAAGCTGCATTTATTGGGCCGATGAGATGACTCCGTGGATAAAGGTGCTTACTCCCCCAAGCCCAGTGACCTGAGTGTGAGCTCCCCGGATCCATATGGTGGGAGGAGAAAACCAACTCCCACAGGATGTCTTCTGACCTTGACAGGAGTGCACGTGCCCTACACCTCACACAAATATATGCACAAATACATTTTAAAAATTGCACTTATTTTCATCTTAAAACACATTATTTTTTTATTGCTTGAGAAGGATTATTGATGTAGTTTTTTATGGGATTGAACATTTTATTGTGCTGAATGCAGCCAAATTTACACAGTGAGGATCTTCTGTACAGCCCACAGGATATATTATATATATCTAAATTCCTTATCCAAGGGAAATCTCCTCCCTCCATTGTCTGTTTTTATGATGCTGTATACTGTGTTACAGTTCCTGATGGACTAACAAAGTATGATTTCATTCCTGACTTTGTTCGGGCTACATGTACTTTTCTGTGCTTGGGAAGTGTTACTAAAAAAACTCTTAAAAGATGAAAGGAAGGAGAGGAAAGAAGAATTTATAGGAAAGGATGAAAAACAATGTTCTGCTTAGAATTCATCATCACATGGTATATCTGTAGTTCTAAATAGGACATTGTATCCACAGTGCGTGTTTGTTAAAACCAATGGATAATGCTCCATGCTTTGCTGTAATAAAAATTATAATTCAAGGGCTGGAAAGATGGCTCAGTGGTTAAGAACACTTGCTGCTTTTCTAGAGGACCTGGGTTCAATTCCCAGCTTTCACATATTGTCTTATAACCTTCTGTAACTCCAACTCCAGGGAATATGGTACCCTCTTCTGGCCTCCCCTGTTTTTGCAGTAGCCATTTGTGGCACCCATGCTGACTTCTGGAAATATGCTGAGAAATAAAAGTAAACATGTAGAGGATATCAATCAGGAGAGGAAAAAAAATAAAAATGAGCATATATTTATCAGCCAGCTATTATGTGACAGACATTCTAAATCAGTAGAAAGAGCGCACGAGGGCAATGCGGTGGAAGGTCCTTGGCATGTTCCAGGAAGTAAAAGTAGGCCAGCACAGTCAATGGATTTGGGGGCGCAAGGCAGAATCGGAAATGAGGCTGTGGCAGCAGTGGAGATGGATGGAGTGAGTGAGTAGATGTCAAATCTGAGTGAGATGACACTCAGCTGTCAGGAGTGACAGGACAGTGGGTACCAGCAAAAGATTAAGGTTTTTAATATTACTGATATCTCAAAATATAGTTAAATTTTTTGAGGGGAAAAAAAACCTATCTTGTCCACTTATCCTATACAGCAAAGAAAAGACTCCATCTTTGTTATTCACCACAAATGCTCTCAGCTTTATGGCCGTTCAGGTGCACACGTGCTGGATTTTATAGTTTGTGATGTTTGTTTTGACATTGTCCTTATCAACCAAGGACAAGTTGGCTTTCAAATCTCTGCTGTATGCTCTCCTCTCCCATCCTTAAGGCTAGTAAGCATAGATCCGAGAATCTGTTAATGCATTTGGTACTGCCATCTTTTAGCTGGGGATTAAAAAAAAACCCTGTTGTATTGTCACTAGTTCCTCCAGAATTATATTTTGATTATAGTCACCCAAACTCTCCTGATGGGGAATATTTTTTAAAACAGGAAGTTAGTTCTACTACATTCAGGCACTACCTTTAAAGAGATTATTTGCCAGGACACAAGAGGGAAAGACCTTGGATTCCAGTGTGAATTGTTCTTTTTTCTCCGAAGCTCTCATCCTTTAATTTTTTATTGGCAAGTGGGATAAGCAAGCAGATATCCTTAATACAGTCCAGAGACACAGCTTTAAGCAGATTTAAAGGAAGAGATTGTATTAACTTTGGCTTTGCTGTTTTGCTTCATTTACAGTTCTCTGTTAGTTTTGAAATCTCCTCTGGACATGACTTTATAGAAGACAAAGAAAGAGTTGTTCTTGGGAACAAGCTGGAGAGTTTTCAGCCAGTCAGTGTCAATGTGGATGACGCTGGATTCTTTTAGCAACATTTTGTCTTTCATCAAATCTCCATCTCTGTGATCTGCAATGGTAGTCATTAAATAATCTGATGGGAAAATGGCCGTAGCTGGAGATGAGGCCAAAGAGGGATGGGTCTTGACAGATTGGAACTAACTTCAGAAAGAGGAGAAAATTGATTTTGGGTTGTGTCAAGTGAAGTTGGAAGTAGGAGGTGGAATTTTCATCCCATGGGTATATTAGTTTTCATATATCATTAAATCCCTTGAGAAAAATGGCCATTGCTACAGAAATGCTTGTCTCATCAGATTTAGCTAATGCCGTATTTACTGCAGAGTTTTATTTTTCTGGGTTAATGTGGTATATGAATCTATCTATAATCTTCATCTATCTATCTATCTATCTATCTATCTATCTATCTATCTATCTATCTATCATCTATCTAATCTATCATCTATCATCTATATATGTATTATCTCTCTATCATCTATCTATCTACTTTTGTATCTATTATTTTTTGGTGTGTGTGTTTAAGCCATTATGTTAGTAAAAAAAAAAGTACTCAAGTTGTGAAACATTCAGAGCAAACACTGGAACAGTGGCTCCCAACCTTCCTAGTAATGCAACCCTCATACAGCCCTTCATGTCATGGTGACCCCCAACCTTAAAGTTATTTCTATTGTTACTTCATAACTGTGATTATGGTACTATTATGAATCAGTGTAAATATCTGTGTTTCCTGATGGTCCTAGGTGACCCCTGTAGAAGAGTCATTTGACCCCCACAGGGGTAGCAACTCACAGCTTGAGAACCGCTGCCTGGGAGAAAGGTGAATATTGTTCCAGGTTGATTGCTGCAGGAATGTGGACACAAGACTGGCTATTGTGAGATTAATGGAAAAAAACCCACTATGGCCCACCTGACTTGACAATTATTCTCCCATAATGGAGAGAAACAGAAGTCAAAAACCAGCAAGGACTACTTAAAGGGACCCATTGGAAATGATGAAGTAGAAGAACTTATAAATAGAACCATAAAGGTTAGCTTTACAAAAAACGAGTCTCAGTTGCCATTTAGCCCTGCCTTTCATTTTCACTGGAATTACAGATCTGTATAACAGTCCATTTAGTTCAGAATCTGCGCAGGATCACCTTTTTAAGGGCTTTAATTGGGTAGTTCACAGTGTCCTAAAAATCAGAGAAGGTCCTGATTTAATTTCTCATGCTCTTTGCCACACATTCATCCATTTTTAACTTGCATTATTACTCATTCAAACTAACTGCAAGGAGCCTCCAAGTCTAGCCGACATACTCTCCCTTGCTGTGTCTCCTGAGCTGGAGCCCCGGGAAGTCCCTCTTGAGTTGGTCTTTGCTTCTCCTAACTTTGCTCTAGCCTTCACTTGGCTGCCAAGGTATGGCATTCTCCTGCCATGCTGGCTGGCTAGTTATTCTAAGGATTGTCTGTTGGATACCCTCTATAATGGTGAACAGAGTCTGAAATATCTATTCTGAATGTGGGTCACATTGTTCAACAGGCTGAAGACCTGTTGAATGACAACAATAATGACAACAACAGCAACAGCATCAACAATGACAACCACCACAACAACACCACCAACAACCACCAATGACAGCAACAGCAACACCAGCAATGGCAGTATCAGTAACATTAACAACAACATCAACATCACGACAACAATAGCAATGAAGCCCTTGCAAGTTTTATTTTGCCTCAGTGGCACAGTTTAATGTTATCTGGTGTCATTGGTCCTCATTTCTTATTTCTTACAGCTCCTTTCTATGTAATTTGATTCCTTGATCTTTTCACTTCTCATGACACTATATAACATGTGTTTATTTACACGCTCAAATAGATATCAATAACCACTCTCCCTTAAATTCTGGAACTAGTCTAAGAACTATTTCCATTTAAGTCTCAAATAAGCACTTTGTAATTTGCTTGGCCAAAATGTAACTCCTGATTTTATTCTACAACCTTCTCTTAGGCTTCTTTCCTTTAGAAATCAACACAATTGCATAGTTGCCCAACCAGAATTTTCACCCTTATTCATTTTAATCTTTATAATGTTTAATTTTATGCATCAGATTTGCTGGGACACAGGGAATGCCTATAACAGTGTTTCCAGATGTGATTGCCTTCAGTGCTTTCAGCTTGGTAAACAAAGTTAAGCAGATTGTACTTTCCAATATGGTGGGCACATTCTAGCCTCTTGAGAAAGAGACACCCCTGCCTTGTCTTTCCACTCCCCTCTCTCTCCTTCCTTCCCTACCTCTCCTCTTCCTCTTTCTGTTTCTTTGATTTCTTGACCTGGGGTACTAACAATTACCATCACAAAATCACAAACAATGTGCTCACTAGTATAAAATCACAAACAATGTGCTCACTAGTATAAAATCACAAACAATGTGCTGGCCAGAAAACCACTTCTATAGCCAGAGCCTAATTCTGCCCTGAGACAGTTTATAACTGCTGAGAGCATACAAGTTCTATGGAAAGGGAGTGTGGTCTCTCTAATTACTTTTTACGAATGTAAACAGGTTTAGTTAAAGAAGTTTAAGACAGAAAATGTGCTGGATAAGGAAAGAGTTTGGTCTGTGGGGCTCTGGAAGATTCTTTTCCGTTGACTCATCTGTGACTTTCAAACAGCTAATTAGTTATTTCAGTCTTCAATTCATTCAGTCTTGGTTGAATATAAAAATGTCACTCCTGAGGTTATAGATGGAGGAATATTTTTGCTTCCCTAGAGTAAATATGGGTCATAATATTAAATATAATTGACATGATATGATAAAGTATTTAAACTTCTTAGAAAAAAAAGTCCCATTATATATCCAATTTGTTTCTTCTCCTTCGTTCTGCCTAAAGAAAAACAGACATAGCTTCAACCAAATATGTCATTTTAATCTATGTCCTTCCCATAGGAAATGCATAATGAGTGTATTGATAAATTACTATGCAAGCTGAGAAGCCACATGCTAGCTTGCTGCAGGATTCAATTAAGACAGAGCAACATTATTTTGAATAATCAAATGTTGCTTTGAATAAGTAATTCAAATAAACAATGCAATTAGTAAGAAGTGATGGTTGTGGAGTAGAGCGGGGGGGGGATCTTTATAAATATATATAATTCTACTATGTATTGATTAGTATTGTGTGTATGCAGGAAGTATGCCACGGTGCACGCGCTACAGGATGGACGTGAAGTTTAGAGCACACAGTCTGTAGAGTTGGTTCTCTCCTTCTGTCTTCTTGTGAGTTTTAAAGATCAAATTGAGATCATCAGGCTTGTTCTACAAGGTGTTTTCACTCACCGAACCACCTTGCTGGTCCTCTTATATACAGTTTAAACATCACTTAATGTCGATGTCCCACGAAAGCCTTCACTTACCAGGAAACTGAGACAGAGGGGAGGACATTCTAGAGGGACTCTAGATGAGAGAAGCATGGGAGAATGGCAAAGTAGAAGGACCCAGAGGGTCCTAGAAGCCTACAAGTAGAACATTATGATAGGCAGATTTGGGCTCAGGGGTCCCGCTAAAACTAAGGCACCAGCCAAGGACAATACAGGCGGTAAACCTTAAACCCCTACCCAGATCTAGACAATGGACAGAACATTCTCCACAGTAGAGTGGAGAGTGGGATATTACTTTCTCACATACTCTGGTGCCTCACCTTTGACCATGTCCCCTGGAGGGGAGACCTGGTGGCACTCAGAGGAAGGACAGCAGGTTACCAAGAAGAGACTTGATACCCAATGAACATATACAGGGGGAGGTAATCCCCCTCAGGAACAGTCATAGGGGAGGGGAATAAGGGGAAAATGGGAGGGAGGGAAGAATGGGAAGATACAAGGGATGGGATAACCATTGAGATGTAACAAGAATAAATTAATAAAGTAAAAAAATTATTATAATGTAAAAAAAATAGGTAGCTGGTGGGGACATAAGTGAATATGCTGGAATTACAATAACTTCTGAATACCAGTGAGGAAGTCCTTTCAGTTCTCAGTGGTTGCACAGCATTCTTCAGTGATACAGATGCAACATGATTTAAGGTTGGCAAGATGGCTCTATGGGCAAAGGCATTCAGTAACAAGTCTGATTGCCTGAGACTGAGTTTTGGGAACAGAACAGGAAGGAGAGAACTGACTTTCTGAAACTGTATGCACATGCTCTGTCCTCAATAAATAAACAAACATAACATTTTAAAAAATCATGTTTTTATAGTGCCATGCTTACTATTACAACAAAAGACCATTTTTGTTTAGCAGACATGTCTAAATAAATAAATAAACAAATAAAACACTGGGCTGTTTTATTCTATAGCACATCAAACAACTAGATAAAAAACAAGCCAGGAAATGTTTTATGTGGCCAGCTAAGGACTCAGAATACAAGTTTGTTTCTAATCTTTTGAATGTTTTCATTGTCTAGATGATGTAGTTCCCATTTTAATTATTTTTCTGATTATCTATGAATTGTCATGCCTTAAATTAATTCTGGGATAACCTTAGCTCAACTTCTATGCAAAATACAGATTTTATTATTGTTTGGATGAGGGAGGTACTAAGGGAATTAATAGTCACTCTAAACCAAAGAAAAAGGAAACTAAAAGGGAAAAGCAAAACCAATCTCCAATTGATTATAGCTGAGATCCTGGAACATCGGTGCTTCTAGTCTTTTTGACATGGCCTTAGGAAATGTCTCTCTCTGTAGAATCTGAACTCACATGGTTCTGCTTTAAGGGTCTTCTGAATTGCCTTGCCAGTTACTTCATTTAGTTGTTTCACATTTGAGAAATATCTGAAAACCTTACAAACTGCTGAGGATGGTCTGGTGCTGTGGTAGCTAACTCCTGTCCTTCCGTGGCTTTGAGCAGTGTGTGTGTGGGGGGGGAGAGATGTTTAATTTTGGGACGTCAGTGGGAACCTTGACTGCATCACTCTTTCAATGAAGGCTGAAACAACTTTCCACATTCAGGAATGTAAATGAGTAATTCAACTGATTGTTTAAGACAGTTTTTTGTTTTGTTTTTTGAGGAAGTTGTCTAGTTACATTGCTCAGATTATATGGAAGAATTCTTGTCAGATGTGTGTGTGTGTGTGTGTGTGTGTGTGTTTAACAAAATAATTTACAATTATTTGTGTGAGCCCTGAGATGGTGGCTTGTTTCTTTGAGTTGTTTGTTAAGGAAGCTCCCATTTAAAATTATGGCCCGTATCTAGTAAAGCATGTGAAACCTGTGGACTTCGTGTTGGGAGGTAATTGTGTGCTTGGCCTTTTCTTCTCCCCTGTACTGATTGCCCTAGTTTTCTGCTTGGCTTTGGTAGTGCTGGAGGTAGATACGGAAGTCTCACGCACTGAGCCAAGCATTCTACCACAGACCCAAACACTCAGACTGTTTATCTTATGTCTTCATTATAGTTCTGATGCTTATATAAACCAGCATTCTTCTGAGAAATAAAACGAAATTATTTTGTCTCTCTGACTCTTTGCATCTTACGGCTCATATAGTCACCTAAAGTTCCAGGGACTGGAACTGGCTGGGGGCCAGGATGGAGCTAATGCTGTGGGTGGGTCTACCAGCAGCATTTCCTCTTCTCTGGGAAAGCTCAGTCTTTTCTATTAAAGCCTTGAGCTGATTGGCTGAAGCTCACTGATATTTCTGCTTTCCTCAGGGTCTACTGTTTTATGGGAATGGAGTGATGGCTCCATATGTGCATATAGTGTGCTTTGATTAAGTCCACCATTGTTTTATCCTCTCCAGGCCCTCTTATGTACTCCCCACCATTTTCCCCAACCACATGTGCTCTTTTACCACCAAATCCACTTGGTGCTACCTCTGTGTACACAGGGCCTTCCCTGGAGCGGGACAGTCTATAAGGGTAGCATCCCTAAAGAAACCTTTCTCTCCCCCAAGTAGCCATCAAGTGGGGCTGCGTGAACCCCTCCCACACCTATGCTGGGATTTGATCTGGCTCTCCAGCTCTTGCACAGGTGGTCACAGCTGCTGTGACTTCATGTGTGCTGAAGCCCAGATGTGTCCAGAGAACACTGTTTTAGAGTCGTCCTCCACTCCCTCTGATGCCCACAACCATTCTGCCTTCCTTTTTGTGATGATTCCAGAGCCTTGGGAGGTGTGGGTGTGATGTAAATGTTCCAGCTCAGCATTTCACACTCCCTCTGTCCTAGACTAGGAATTCTAACACCTAGCCTAAATTGTTGCAGCTGATATAAAAAAAGGGCTCCTCCTATTTTGTTATTAGTAGAAAGAGTAAACTTTTAAGCAGGGGCAGGAAGTGTGTATGTTGGCTAAGAGCCTATCCACTAGGCTAAGACGCTGAGGCCACCATGGCAAGGTTTGTAGTATAAGTGTGGCTTCTGGAGTCTTGGGTAGGGGGTCATTCTTGGAAGAGGCTATGTGTGAGGACGGAAAAGAGATAGAGGAGGAAGAGACATTAAGATAGAGTGTTTCTTAGTGGGCATATGCTTGAGTTCAGAAGCTACTACAATCACTTTGTCTATAATGGCTTTTTCTTATAATTAGTGGCTCAAACTATTATTACTACTATAATAGTAAAATAAAAAATAAAGAAATGATTCCTAATAGAAGGTAAGGGTATTCTTGAAAGGTCCATCAGTCAATATCCTCACTGTACTTTTGTTAGAACTATTAAAAATGTATACATCTGGGGCTGGAGGGATGGCGCAGGGGTTAAGAGCACTGGCTCAACTTTCAGAGGATGGCGTTCAGTTCTGATCACCTACATGGCAGCTTACAACTGTCCGTGATTTCAGGTTCAGGGAATCTGGTGCCCTTTTCTGGCCTCTGTGGGCACCAGGCATAGATGTACATACACACAGGTAAAACACTCATACACATGAAATAAAATCTAAAAATCTGCAAAGCCCCTAAAAGAAACCTTTAAAAAACCTTGAATATAATTCTTGTAAGAATAAAAGATAAGAATTACATATTATGGAATACAGTGCTCTATTTTGACAGTATTGGTTCCCACTCCATTATCATTTACTAGAGGCTAACGGGAACTCATTTTGGTGGGTCACCTTCAGATATTTTCTTTAAGTATATAGTGGCCTTTACTAGTAAAGCATCTGTGCTATATAAAATAGTGTTAATCAGAATGTTTTTAACTACAAATGAGAGAAACATTGATTCAGCCCAGCTTAGTTCAGGAAGGCATTTATTAGCTTGGAACAGAAAGTCCGCGCTGTGACCAGGGCTGGATCAGATGCTTTATTTCCCTTCCTTCTTCCTACATGGATTGGCTGTTCTTTAGATGTCTTTCCCCATCGTGGAGCGATGGATCCCAGTTCTTGTGGGTCTTATGTTCCTTTGTTTCACATTAAATGCTGAGGGAGGAGCTCTCTCAACCAAGGGATCATTTGGTGGGACAAGGTTAAGTTTTTGTTGATCTGAGTCAAGAGCAATTGTGAAGCATTGTCACACATGGTGAACTTTAAGCTTGGGTTCTGAGCCATTCCCCAAGGAGGGAGCTGGATTTTCATTATCACTTGAGGTTCATCAGCCCATGGAGTTGAAACACAGTCAGTCTTCACTAAGTCACATGGCCTGAGTGGGAAAAAAAATAAATGCACATTGTGACCAAAGACAGGAAAATTTATGCAGACAACTGGGCTGGCTAGTTTTTGTCACCTTGACACAAGCGGGAGACACCTGGGGAGAGGGAACATCAACTGAGAAAATGTACGAGAAAGATGTTACAGATTTTGAAACCTCTTTCTTGCCTTTTGCTGCTGACTACCAGCCTTTGTCACGCTCACAACTTACTCTGTCACTTTCCTGAGTCTGGTAGGATAGCGCATTCATTCCTAGGTCATAATTTTGGCATTTGAGGCAGGATCTCATGTAGTTCAGGCTGGTCTTGAACTTATTATATGCCTGAGGCTGGTTTTGAACTCCTAATCCTCCTGACCCTACCACACCCATGCTGGGATTATAGTTGTACAACATCACACCTGACTTTAAATGACAGTGGGTTTTGTTTAGATGAACCCAGACCTCCAAATTTTATTAGTGGTATGTAACTAAATGTGGATAATTTTATATTATACAACTTGAGCCACCTTCAGGAGACAAAACGCCAGCAAGATTCTGGGTCCTTAGCTTGTTACCCCTTAAAGAAGGATGTGAGTTTTTAATCTGTCTCATCTTTCTGCCCTCTCAACAGCTCTGCCATAAAACAACATAAAGGTCACAAGGCCAGAATGTTTATAGATTACAAGTCCCTATAACTATGCCAGGCTAAAGCTAGTTGGGTTCTATGTGGCTGTGCAAATAACAAACAATTCAAGGGGGAATTATTACCAAGGAAAAAAATCTTCATCCTATAAAATATAATCAGCTCAGATGCCAGATAAAAGCTCTGAACAAAATCACAACATTTACTCTTGTGTTGTAAGATTGACCTAAAAATCACATATTCTGGAGGTCATACAGCTGAGCAATACATTATTAGTTTCCCATTAGCTTACTGAAGATAATACCTATGGCATGTGGGTTGAATTTGAAGGCTGCATTTGCTAAAACCATTGACTCTTTGCTGCAGCCCATTGCTATCTGATGGATGACTAAATTGAACTAAAAGGCTTGCAATTTTGTCTTTATATTGTGTCTGTCCCTTCCACAATTTCCATCTTTGAGTCAGACTTTACTTGACCATGCATGGGGACATGTGTATTATCTGAGAAATGATTTACTCAGGATTATAATGCACCATGAACTTGGCCTATTGCATGTGGGAGTGGATATGCATTCTAGCCCACACTTGCTCTTTCTCTGCAGCTCAAGCACCTATAGCCTCTTGGCCTTATAAGGCTCAGGCTGAGCCAGGAGTCTGGAGTGTGTTTCTGCAGGATGACGCATAACTTAGCAGTTCCTGGTTAAGTTGAGGCCCGCTGAGCACAAAGAACTCATGTGCATGAACATCTTTTGGAACTACAGCTGTGACTAATGTGGGGTTCTCAAATGTTAGAAAAGAAACACCTGCTGTTCCTTTGTTACTTGATTGGACTGTTCACCTCTGGTCAGCATCGGCTCCTTTGGCTCAGGCCAGCTGGCTCAAGAGGACCTCCTAGCAGAGGAACCTTGCCTGTCTTGTCTGTAATAGGCAGACTCCTCTCGTTTCTTCTCTTTTCATTCCGTGAGATCCCCCTCCTTCCCATGTGGAGCTCAGACACTAGTACATTGTTGGCTCATGGACCAAAGCTGAAAGCCCTCCAGGTCGCAGGTGGTTCACAGTGGTATCTAAGGTGATAATTGACAGTCATAGGCACAGAGACAAGATAGAGACTAGTTTTATTCTAGAACCATCTTTCTTTTATTTGCATCATTCTGCTCGGAGTTAGAGGGGCACATAGTGATTCTTACATCAAAGTCTCTTTTGATGGTGTGTTTTGGAAGTAGGTAGATGACTGAGTCAGAAGTGGCCTGGACTTATTTGAAAATGGGGCGGGGTTGTTGATGATATAGAAGACACTTGTAGAGTCCCCACGGGTTGGGGACCTGTGGAGCTGTGAACAGCCTTAGCCTTGGGGGATGCTAGAGAGGCCAACTCCTCAGTGGGAGCCAGGAGAAGAAGGCAGAGTTCAAGCAGATTATTTTTGCACATAGAGTCTCCATAGGATCTCAGCACATCGGGAGTTGGGGATGTAGGAAGAGAGAGATGTTAGTCTGTCCTCTGTCTGTTTTCTGGTCCTCACTTTTACCTCTCTGTAGTGGATGTGAAGGCCACCATGAGGGTCACCTACAGTTGTCCCTGCTATTCATGATTTGTTTTTGAAACGATTGTCTTTCAACAAGTAAATGTTTTGAGAATGACCTCATCTCTAAGAAAAAAAAGACAAAGGACGCCTGGCTCCTGCCTTGCTTTGTTACCACTTTCCCTCTGGACCCTGGCTGCTCACATAGAGGAAAGGTTGCATGACTTGGCCATCTCCTTCCTGAATTGCTGCCAATCCTTGGTGCAGTTATAGCTTTGCCGAGAGCTCCCAGGGTACCTCTTGCTCTGTAAGTCCTAAAATCACTTAGTGATGCTTATCAACAGCTAATATTAATGGATAGTGATGAAAACCACAGATAGCCTCCCAGAACTGACAGCAGAAAATCAATCTTCTCTCTCTCTCTCTCTCTCTCTCTCTCTCTCTCTCTCTCTCTCTCTCTCTCTCTCTCTCTCCCCCCCCCCCAGGGAATGTGAAAGATCATACTTTACATGACTTTCTATATTATTACTATTAAATTTTTGAGACAGAGTGTCATGTAGAGCAAGATGGCCTCAGACATGTTTTATAGTTGAGAATGACCTTGATTTCTGATGCTCCTGCTTTCTCTCAATGCAGGGGATTATAGACATATACTAGCATGTCTGGTTTTGAGATCAAACATATGATTTTGTGCATTCTAGGCAAGTATTCTACCAACTGAGCTACATTCCAAGACCTCTATATTATTTTAAGTGCTGAACTACCATTCCCACCTATTTTAATATATTTTTTAAAAAGATTTATTTATTTTGTGTATATGAGTATCCTCTCTCCATGAATGCCTGCAGGCCAGAAGAGGAAATCAGATCCAATTATAGATGATTGTAAGCTACCATGTGGTTACTGGGAATTGAAGTCAGGACCTCTGGAAGAGCAGCCAGTGCTCTTAACCACTGACCCATATCTCCAGGCCTCACTTATTATTTAAAAAAAAAGTATAGAATATAATTGGGTAAACTCTAACAAAGAAAATGTATTAGAAACACATAAAATATTTTCAAATTTAAATTTATGTTTATAAATATTTTAGGTGATCATATTATTACTAAATTGGCCATAGAGAATATAACAAGCTTGTGTGGAGGGTTAGTCATGTGATTAAGTTATTATTACCTTTAATAAGAAGGTGAACTCTATCATCATCACAGTATACAAAGTGGGCTTCAAGACCATTCCACAGGGAGATCAGAGAAGGAAGGAATGGCTTTTATGTTTCCTGTGAACACAGTAAATACTTAGAACAATTTTGGTTGGGTTTTGAGTTTTAGTTGGACTTAGGAAATTTTGACCAAACAGATTTGATCACCAAGACTTAGATTGTAGGACCTAGAGGCCTGGGTCAATGGATAAGGAAGCTTGCTACTCAAGTATGAGGGTTTGAGTTCAGATCTCAGCACCCACAGAAGAATCTGGGTGTGGTTGTACAGGTGGCTATGACCTCAGTGCTATGAAGGTGGAGACAAGAGGATTGTTGGAGTTTGGTTGCTGTTTGCCTAGTGCTAGGTTCAATGAGACTCCCTGCCTCATAGGCATAAGGTGGAGAATGATAAAGCAGGGCCTCTGGTCTGCATGTACCACAAAACAAAACAAAAGCCAAGATTCAGGCTTCAGAGTTGGGGACGAGAGCTTAGTCTTCTAACTGTTTCCAGATAAATATGAGAACCTGAGTTCAGTTCCCACACTCATGCAAATGGCGCTGATCTAACTGGAGGTGTGCATACAGAAGAATGCAAATAGATCCATATCTATCACCCTGCACAAACTTGAGTACATGAATCAAAGACCTTAACATAAAACCAGATACACTAAATCTAATAGAAGAGAAAATGGGGAAAAGCCTTCAACTCATTGGCACAGGAGACAACTTCCTGAACAGAACACTGACAGCTCAGGCTCTATGATCAACGATTAATAAATGGGACCACTTAAAACTGAAAATCTTCTGTAAGGCAAGCACACTGTCAATAGAATAAAACAGCAGCCTACCAATTGGGCAAAGCTCTTCACCAACTGTACATCCTACAGTAAACACCAACAAAGTAAATAACCCAATTAAAAATGGGAGTACAGAGGTAAACAGAGAATTCTCAACAGAGGAATATTGGATGACTGAGAAACACTTAAAGAAGTGTTCAAAGTCCTTAGTCATCAGGGACATGCAAATCAAAATGACTCTGAAATTCCATGTTTCACCCTCAGAATGGCTAAGATCAAAATCTCAAGTGACAGCACATGCTGGTAAGGATGTGGAGCAAGGAGGAACACTTCTCCTTTGCTGGTGGGAGTGCAAAGTTGTATAAACACTTTGGAAATCAATCTGGTGCTTTCTCAGAAAACTGGGAATAGCTCTACCTCAAGACCCAGCTATACCACTCCTGGACATATACCCAAGAGAGGCTCTGCCATACAACAAGGACGTTTACTCAACTATATTCATAGCAGCCTATTTGTAACAGCCAGAACCCAGAAACAATCTAGATGTCCCTCAACCAAAGAATGGGTACAG